>NC_045143.1:5145333-5461092 GCF_008831285.2 Nymphaea colorata
ATTACCGAAAGCTTGTTTTTCTGAACCATTCAAAGCGTCGTGGTAGGCAAAGGTGGACTGCAGGAACGCAGAATTTGAAAAAATAGGGTCAAAGGCGGCCGGCACGAAAGCAGCCATTGTGTGCGTTGTCTGATGTCTGAACGTGGAGCGAACTTTCTTCCTGTCTGGATTTCACTTTTCAAATTCTTCTGTGCCTCTTGGTTGTGCCAGAAGTGTGGTATGAATGCCGCTTTCTATGGTAAAAGTGCTTGTTTCAGTGAAAGGATCCAAAGGAAGGATCCTGTAAATTGTGGAGCACGGAACCACCAGCCAGATAGAGTTATTTCCTCGGGTGGTTGTTTTTTGCGTAGGTTTTTCCCTTGGTGGTGCCATCTCCGGCAGGTGTCCGCTATCTTTGAGTTAAAAGTCCTGCCCTTCAGTGAAAGCTGGTCCCTTGCGAAGCTCAGAGTTCATTTCATGGAGTTACGGCCAGGATGGCTATAATGCTATAATTGGTTTCTAATATGATTCTTGAGTTTGTGTAGATAGATCAAGGTGGACATCTTGTGCACTGAGAACTGCTCGTCTTCTAAGTTGGATCTTGTGGGTTCTGTCATGTCTGCCTGTTCACTCTAAAGAGATGCGCATTTGGGCTGTCCATTTGTTGGGTGTTCTGTGAGTTTCTGAGGGAGACGTATTGTTGGTGGAAGGGGAAATGGGGGAGAAGGGCGTGAAGAGCTCGAATTCAATGGGTTTAGGGTGTTGTGGGTGGAGGTGGGCGTGCTCGAGTGGGAGTTCCTTCTCCTCCTCGAATTCTGTAATTCTTCTGGGATTCCTTCTGGTGCTTGCCACCTTCGGTTCTCTGTTTGCTTGGTTGACAATCTCCCCCTTTGGGAGGCCTGGTACAGGGTTAGTCGGTTGTCGTGAAGACGGCGAAGGATCATGGTCGATTGGAGTTTTTTACGGGAAGTCCCCATTCTCTCTTCGGCCGATTGAAATGGTATATACAAATCCTCTTCTTTCTTGTGAGGGCATCTGGTTGGTCCTTAGTCCGTTTCTTTTGATGGCGGTGCAGGAAACTCTAGAGGCCAATATGAGCTCCGCATGGCCGGTTGCGAATCCGGTGTTTACTTGTGCTTCTGTGGCAGACTATAGATACCCGAGCAACTTTGTAGCAGACCCTTTCCTTTTTATTGAGGTTAGTTTTCCTGATCATGATTGTTAATTTGCAGATAATGAATTGTTTCTTGTATTAGTTGATGGATTTTTGTAAGCAATTTGATGTTAACATTAGAAAATGATAATTTGCTAGTAATAGCAACTCTGCAAAGACAATAGCTTTCTGCTCTTCCTTGTAGCAGAATTTCATGATTTCGAAATTATTACATGGATCGTTAAGGTGACAATCAGTTGCAGAGGGCCATGCGAAGAGTTTCTAGTCATCAGAATCCATTTAATGACATGGTAAACCATGATGTGGGGGTCCCATTACAATTGGGTTTGTCCAGATTGTCAACTTTGGCATATATAATCATTTATATATGGAAGAGAAACAGGACAGTGGCGTGTGATCTTGCTGGATAGATGGGTCGTGTTCGACTCAGACATTACTACATCCAATGAAAGTTTCGTTCTGCAAAGATGCAGGTAATTAAAAATCAGATTGTTCATCATTAAATTGGGTAAGGGTGCCATCAGGTTAGTGGTCACATGTAGGATCAGAGTGGTTATAGATTTTCCTTTTCATTTGGAGAAGAGATTTAAGGTTCATGGCTGAAGATTACTACAGGTTTAATACCTGTATTTTGTACCTTTACCATAAATCTGACGTCATGAAAAAAGCTTACCTACTGAATAAAAGAGAGCTCCAAAGGAGTTTTACATCATAGGCACCAAAGCAGGGCCATGGCCAGCATAGGACTCTTCATTCTGTATTTGCAACGTCCAAATGGATGGTGGCTTCTTATTCAAGTAATTTAAAAATAACTATGGTTTGAAGGGAACTTACCCATTTCTGCTTGACCACAACCAACAGTGGAGTCATGCTCAGAGCAGTGTGTTTTACATTTTCCCCATAGTACTTGATCAAAATTTTGGTAATTTTGTATCTGAGTAAGTCCGTAAATTTTATAATGATACCTGCACATGTTTAATTGAAAGAGAAAAACAAACTGCATCTCACATTTTCAACTTGTGGTAATCTAGGCGTTGTACTATGGAGTATTTCATTCTAATGTTTAAAGACATGGATATGCAATTGGATCCATGTTATTGCACCCATCAGCGAAGTAGCTTTGTAGGATGAGAAGTGCTTTAATTAGAACTTCTCGAAGACATGGTTCCCATGTAAAGCTCGTAAATTTACTTCTAGTAGGACAGATAGGTAAAAGAATTTGTTATGAAATTGCCCACGGAAAGAGTATATATGCTTGACATGTTCCTGTTTTGATGAATGACTGTTGCATTTGATCCTTGACAGGTCCTTTTTCTTGCCACAGTTCTCTATTATGTAAAAGCTGATTCTTTTTGTTAAATGTATTTTCTCTGTGCAGCACTCTCCTACTCAAAGAGGATATAAACTTTATATGTTTTTTGAAACAAAGAATTCTCTTACGATGCAAGGAGATATTGGCGTTGCCCTTAGTGTTGACAAAGGTGCAACATGGAAGTATTTGGGAATTGCCTTAGATGAAGAATGGCACCTTTCTTATCCATATGTATTCGATTATCAGGGCCAAGTAAGTTGTCAGCCATTTACTAAACCAAATTTTTCTTGTTGGTAAGATTTTTTGGTGCCTACTATGTGTTCAGGAAACGCTTGTATATGAAACTAAAATGACCAGTCATGGTCAAAGATATACGTACTCTTTTAACAATTATCAACTATATTAAAGATACTACTTATTTTCTTTTTCAACAGTTTAAGTACTTTTTTCTTTCTTAATCTTTATTCAGCAAAAAAAAATTGTTACGTACGTACTTGCCTTTCCTATTTCTCCAAATTTTTATATTTCTAATTTTTTACCAAAACCATATATGATCGAGATCTTGTCCTTATGAGATGTTGGCAGCAAGACACTTAACATGATACGGTCTTCTCACTGTGGTTTGGAGCTGGGAACATCTATAACAACCCGACACACTCCTAAGCTCAGGCCCCTGCGGTTTGGAGCTGGGAACATCTATAACAACTTGACCCACTCCTAAGCTCGTGCCCCTCGTTCGGCGGATTCCAATCCACCCCCTAACAGTTTCGGCTCCAGCCTAAAAAAAAGTTAGGAACCAGGACAATCATCTCATTAATGAGCCCCATTTATAAGTCATTGAAGATTCCTCACAATCTTCAATACGAGACTAAACTTTTAGGGTGTTACAATCCACCCTCCTTAAGGAACACGCGTCTGCGCTTGTGGGACCTTAGGTCCGAGTGTTGAAACTGCTCTGATACCACTATAACAACCCAACCCACTCCTGAGCTCGGGTCCCTGGTTCGGCGGATCTCAACCCGCCCATAACAGTTTCGGCTCCAGCCTCAAAAAGGTTAAGAACCAGGACAATCATCTCCTTAATGTCCTCCCTTTATAAATCATTGAAGATTCCTCACAATCTTCAATATGAGACTAAACTTTTGGGGTGTTACAATAACAGCTAAATCTGATTTATCTTTACTGAAAAAGTTCACATCTTGATTTTTTTTTTTGTCATGCAGATATACCTGATGCCTGAAGGTAATAGAAAGGGAGATCTTCGGCTTTATCGTGCATTGGAGTTTCCTCTTCAATGGACTTTGGAGAAGGTGCTTATAAAGAAACCTCTAATTGATGCCACAATGATCCAGTATGAAGGGTATTACTGGATTTTTGGTTCTGATTTCACACGTCATGGTACAGAGAAGAATGCAGAGCTTGAAATTTGGTACAGCAGGTCACCACTTGGTCCCTGGAAACAGCATAAGCAAAACCCAGTTCACTCTAGGGACAAAAGTTTGGGTGCTCGAAATGCTGGAAGACCTTTCATATATGAAGGTTCCTTGTATCGAAGTGGACAGGACTGTGGTGAAACCTATGGCCGAAGAGTTCGTCTGTATAAAGTGGAAATTCTCAGCACAGAAAATTACAGAGAAGTAGAAGTGCCATTAGGGATTGAGGAGTCAAAAAAAGGCCGTAATGCATGGAATGGTATTAGGTACCATCACTTGGATGCTCAACAGCTTCCATCTGGTGACTGGATTGCATTAATGGATGGTGATCGTGTCCCTTCTGGTGATTCAAGCAGGAGGCTGTTCATTGCCTTTACAGGACTGACTTTTGTTGTTCTTCTCATAATAGCCGTTGGATTTTCGGTGGGATGTGTAATGTGCATGCTTCCAACAAGCTGGGGTTTAGGTTCTAACAGGAGAAATGATACTATATGTGTTTGGGTTCAGCCACAATTTAGCTTGAAGCTGCGAAAATGTTTTATATTGTTTAACAGAACCAGTTCATCTCTTCAGGGTCAATTAAGGCTAAACACATGCTTGGGCAAATCCATTCTGTGTGTACTTTCCACTATAGGGGTAGTAGCAGTGTGTGTGGTTGTTTCGTTTCTCTTTGGAGGAAATGGTGCTGAAGAGGCATACCCCTTTAAAGGGGAGTACTCACAGTTCACAATGCTGACAATGACATATGAAGCTCGTCTGTGGAATCTGAAGCTCTATGTAAAGCATTATTCACGATGTGCTTCTGTTAGAGAAATTGTAGTAATTTGGAACAAAGGTAATCCTCCAGATGAAAGGGAATTTGACTCTGCAGTTCCAGTTCGTATTCGTGTGGAGAGACTCAATTCTTTGAACAACCGCTTTAAAGTTGATCCTCTCATAAAAACTAGGGCAGTTCTTGAACTTGATGATGATATAATGATGACATGTAATGACTTGGAAAGAGGGTTCAAGGTTTGGCGAGAACACCCTGAGAGACTTGTAGGTTTCTATCCTCGACTTGTTAATGGGAAGCCCTTGCAGTACAGAAATGAGAGGTATGCTCGAAAGATGAATGGTTACAACATGATATTAACTGGAGCTGCCTTCATGGATGGTGAAATTGCATTTAAGAGGTATTGGAGTGAAATGGCAAAAGAAGGAAGGGCCATGGTTGATAAGTTCTTCAACTGTGAAGACGTCTTGATGAATTTTATTTATGCTAACTTGAGTACTGCAAGAACTGTTGAGTATGTTCATCCTGCTTGGGCAATAGATACTTCAAAGTTTTCAAGTTCTGCCATTAGTCGGGACACAGGAGCACATTACAAGAAAAGGACCAACTGCTTGCTCAAATTCACTGATCTGTATGGTCCTCTCCCAGCCAAGGAATGGGAATTTGGTATGCGTCTGGATGGTTGGGATGCATAGTCCAACTTGATTCAAACCTGAGTTATTAGAACAATTCACATTAGCAAATGACAATATGTCCCAGGGATGTGGCTGAGTGCTGCGATCTGACATGATATACTGGGAAGTGATACTAAACTCAGTGTTAAGTGAATGAATCTCATTTCTCATTCTGCATCTATGGGACCAGTTAAATTTTGCATTCTGATATTTGATTTTGTGCTCGTGACATGGCTTTGAACTTTGAAGAACATTTCCTACAAACCACATGGAACATGTGAAGGTGATGACAGATCCGAGTTCATGATGCATTATTATGCTCTCCGTTATTGTGACCAGCTAGCTTCTGATGAATGTTGTAATGTCCTTTGATATGGAAGACTTGTTCATAGTGACATAAGCGCCAATGGAGACTTTTAACTCATGTTCTAGCTAGATTGCAATTGCAAGAACGCAGGTGAGAGGTGTCCTGTTGGAAATCAAATGATGATGTTTTCATAATTCAACTACCTATTAAAGATGCATTAATCACCTTTGATAGACTGTTCACTCTGAGAATGTGTAATCTTCTTGGACATCCAATTTTTCCACCTGTCTTGTCGGTCTGCAGAATATGATTGTACTGATGTTTGCTGTATATTTTATTGCTGGTGGATCGTCTGTGCATGGACCATGATCTGCCTGAGTTTCAATTGTCTTGTCTCAAACTCCCTGAATTGGTCAAATGACCTTGGACCAATCTTGTGATGATCTGGCGCTTGAATAACACAGAACTTGTATCGCTTATATGCTGGGTATTTCATCGAATGCATAGTTTATTGACCTTGAATTTGAAGCAGGTATCTGGAATACGATATGGGGCTTATATTGGTATGACGGTATTACATTATGCAAAATGCGATCATCCAATATTCGTAGTTTTTGCATTTTATTTCTCGTCTCAGTTAAGAGGAGTCATGAAAGGAGCAGGTTTTAAATCACACTTAATACTTTTCAAGACCAGCTACAGCTGCGTTGCTCTGCATGTGCCCTTCTTGTATACGACAAATGACCCACAGAAAGATGGAATCCTATAACAGAATAAGAGGTAGCTAGTGAAACTTTTGTGAAAGAGATAATTGACTGCATCAACTCGTTGGAGCTTCCGGTTTTTGGATGATGATTTGATTAACTAGTCGACTCGATAGAGTTGGGTTAGAGATTTGGCGTCCAAACCTATTAGGTTTAGAACGTTTGAGCCTAGGCTGATATGCCAAACACTTCTCTCACTTGGTCTCCAAGCCATATATGCTAGAGGACTCCAGGGTAACCCATCTCATCATATCTATCTTCTGAGCTTGACAAGATACTCTCTTCCTCTGTTTACAAGGTCAAGAACTAACAAGAAGTTCCTTTTATATAACAATTTACAAATAGAATGATGTAATGTTGGATGACATGATATATATGACATGATAAATGCAGTCATAATTGGGCTCAAAATGGGCCTCATATCACTCATGCGGCGTGGTTAAATGTGAGGATCAGGAGAGAGGCATTGTTTACTGTGCTAACTTCAGGGCTGCCCTTGATGCCATTCATCTAGGGAGGAACTCGTCCTCTGAACAATTGCAGACGGCTTGTTCTGGAGCCACCATGTGACACCAAACGAGGATGGTATACAGGAGAAAAAGAAAATAACCATCCAAAGAATGGGTTTCCCATTTATGGTGACGTAGACACTCTTCATTTTCCACAGGGTCCACAGAGAGGGATAGAGAGAAGAGACTAGTCCAGAAGATGCCAAGAGACTTTTATTTCAGGAGGGGAGTTACTGAACGCTACGTGGGGCACGCCCTTCTAGTTGCACGAAAAATGTCCTCACTCTTCGCCCTCCTCCCTGTGAAGTACAGGCTTCCAAACACATGGGCTATCCCCCACCGTTTTTTTTCATGCTCTTCTGTATCGCCGTGATCTGCCATCTCTCGGATTGCAAACCAGTTGGCAGGCAGGTCCTCGTGTCCCTATCGGTGGCCGAAGGGCCCCGCCTACATTTCATACAGAGGGTGGGGTGTCATCCCAGTTACTGTTCTCTAGAGGTACAGTTTTCTGCTGCCTCCGGCCATCTGCCCGCACCCAGAATTATAAGCGTTACTTGATAGAAAAAAGTGATCACCTCATTACCGTTCGGTGGATGAAAACATGGAAAGTTAAAATTTTGTGTCAAGGAAAGTGCTAACAAACAAGAACATGTACCGTTAAGCAATTGTAGGAGCCCCTTATGTTGATTGATCTTCTTTTGAAACAAATACAGCGAGGTAAAAAGAACCTAACCAAAACCGGATAAACAAAAATATTTGTTCTGTACTGCCACTTGCGGAAACAAATATATACAAAGATGTGGCCAAAAAAGAAGATGCAGCTAATTTAACAAGCCCTGATGACATTTTTATCATGAAACTAATAGTGTAGAAATCATCAGACTGGGACTTTTGGGGATCCTTCCTTGGATCATGCACATCTATTTTTATCCAAAGAGAAGTGTGTCTATATATTGGTAAACGAGATTGAAAAATTTTATCGCATTGCGGTGTCCTTCCTAATCCTATAGCTAATTCCATGAAAAGCAGGACTGCGATATACATCGGCTTCAAGTAGTGTCCGAGGAAAAATATTAGTTAGCTGGTGTGACATCTTCCGATCTTTTGAGCCTATCCGATTTCTTAGTGTAGATCTAGGAAATTCACAGACAGAGTGTAAGCAGAGAGTTGAGGCGGTTCAGCTCCTGCGGCAATCTGCCGGACAGTTCGTTGTAGGGAGGTCAAGGCGGTGGAGTCTTCAGAGGCTGGAGATTCCGGCAGGAAAGTCGCCGGAGAACCGGTTGTAGGAGAGGTAGACGAGCTTCATGTTCCTACATAAGGTGAGGTCCGGGGGACCATGAGTGGGAAAGTCGAGTCTTGCGACTGACGACTCTGAGTTCATCCAACTTGGTCAGTGGCTGAACGGGACCAGAGAGGCTGACGGCCTGAGGCCCTGTAGAACAAGGCGGGCGACACTCCGGCTCTTGCAGGTGATCCCCAACCATTTGCCAGAGCAAGGGTCGCCGGCGTCCCATGACGTCAGGGAGTTCGAAGGGTCGATAAAAGCTCTAAATTCCCGGAGGACAGCGAGATCAGGAGAGGAGCATTTGGTGACTGTGTCCGAGAGAAAGAAAAGAGAGAGAAGAAGAGAGTGGTCGATGAAAGGCCCCTGCAACACCCTGTCTGAGTTATAGAGACGAGACGACCGACGGTTCCCTCCTTCGCCAAAAACGTGATTTCAAGTCGTGATCTTGCAAAACTTCAAAACTAAAACCACGCATACGAAATCATTTCTCTTGTCAAGGACAAGAGCATGCAACCAAAACAATGCCCATGCAACCTAACTTTCCTGATAATTGGGTAGACATTTAATAAAAAATATTATTTTGCTTGCCTTTTAGACAAAACTGGAGTATCCCGCTATTTTTCTTGTTAATTATTTTTAGTATTTGAGTTGCTATTCATGGTCGGAACGTCGATAGGTTTCTGTTTTTTTACTTCTATCTCAGAAATCGCACCATGGTCGAGAAAGTTTGTCCTTCGGCGGCGTAAAACTCCTAAGCCTACCATAAAATTTATCATTTCTTAGTTCCTCCGTTGTAGATTCAATGCAGCTTCATGCTTCAGAACAAAAGGTAGTTGTAGAACGTTGCCTTAAGAAGATACAAGATAATTCTCATCATCTGCCTGAAAGTGAGTTTTTTTTGTACGCTTTTGAGCTGGCCTTTTGCCAGCTGCTGCAGTACAACACCTAAGAAACTTTCTTGGATTTTTTTTCCCATGGCCAAACATAGGTTAGGTAGATCCCTACCAAAATCACTCTAGCACGGACACGTGTCTTAAATAGGAAACTTTTGGCTTTCTCTATATTGAGCTTAAATCTTAGGGCGTGTTTTTCTTGTGGTAGGGCTGCACACAAGTCGAGCCAAGCTCCACTTGAGCTACTAAACAACTCAAGCTCAAACTTGAGTCCAGCTCAAAACAACAAGCTTGAGCTCGAACTCAACTCGTTTAACTCGTTTAACTCGTTTATGTTAAACACGTCTCGTTTCTTATAATTTGATTAGCTCGATTAGGTTATTTATTTAATCGTTTTCACATTATAACTCAATATTCATTGTGTAGTCGAACTGAGTCTAGTGACTTATTTAACAATTCGAGCATGCATATGAACGAACTCGTGCTTGACTTGTGTATAAACGAGTGAATTTGAGCAGACTCGAGACTCGAGCTGGCTCAACTGTATATCCATGTTTTGATCGCCCAACTAAGTGGACTAAGTGGTTGAGATGCACAAAGTTTCTTTTTTAGACCTACCATGTTCAAGCAAATGGAAGATAATAAACCTTGGTTTTAAGGCAAAATCTTTCCATTTTTCTGGACTGTTAGTCAGATTTGGCTGGGTCCAGTGGTGGCTCTTGAAAACGTCTGGAAATCAATGCAAACACATCCTTGGTGTGGTGCAGACAAAACTCTTATTAACTTCCTATAGCATTTTTCTCTTTTACGTTGCAGGGCAAGTTAGATGGCCTAGAAATACACTGGCGATGCGGAAACAAATTTCAAAATTTTAAATTGGATCCTTGATTATCTAACAGAAAACCAAAAAATATATGTTTGGTCCACTTATCAGAAAAAATGTTTCTGAAAATTATATCCCACCCTGGGTTTGCGTTTGAAAACCGGATGAAACATTACAGAGCGCGGTAAACTGTGAAATCAGGTCCTCTGGTTGAAAGTTTACCAAGGTAAAAAAACCCGACCTCGGAAGTCAGACTTTTTGCCCTGGTAAAATTACCTTGGCATTCAAGGCTTCTCACAAACGACTGTTGTGTTGTGTCGTTCACCTTTGACGCCGCAGTAGCCATCTTCCTCCCTGCAGCAACAGTTGTTGTGCTTCATCAATCATCAGCTCTCTATGTTACAAGTTGTCAATGGGTTATGCAGTTAGATTGACGTTAAAGTCAACTGTTGAAGGTAAAAACGATGACAAAGCCACACTGTTTTACCATCCATCCGTTGAGAAATGTGGCCACGAATGGATGAAACAGAAGCCGCTATTGGTTGATTCCTCATGTTCCTTGCATGGTCAGTGTTGATCATGTGAGGAGTTGGCCTCCTCCTCTCCCTCTCTCTCACATTCTTCCTTCCCAGCATGTCGCCTTCCTCTCTTGGTGCCCTTAATTTCTCTCGACTTCCTCTCCTTCGCCACTCATCTACTATGGTTAATCGAAGAGATGCTGCCCTGGATCCCTGCGTTTTGTTTCCCTCTTCTTTCTCTCTCTGCAAATTTTCGTTCTCTCCCTCTCTCGCCATTCCATTGACTGCCAACTACATCTGTTGCCATTTTTTTCTCCTACCAATAGAGAAGCAATCTCTTTCTTTCTTGTATTGGGGTTGTTTGGTTCCTACCAATAGCGATTTTAGATTCTGCTGGTCTGTTTATCCTTTTGATTCCTGTGATGGCTGTTTTCCTCTGTTACTTTTTTTGAATTTTGAAGAGTTGGGTCCTCGCATGATAGCATTACCCTATTCCCTTGAGCTATTTTGTGAATAGTTGGGTGTGGGGGGCAGATCTGTGGTTGGTCTAACTTATAAAGTATCCTCTTCTTGGTTATCTGAACTCTTGAGTGATTCCCTACTGCTTGCATATAGCATTGACACGATGCTACAAGTGGGCATCTGTTATGTTTTATCATATCACATGCTTTTCTATCTGAACTTGTAAAGCAGAGTGTTTAAAGGGGGAGAGAGAGATGGGGGGAAGAGCCTAAGAGGGAGGGTGAGGGATAATGGCATCTTTAATTTCAAACTCAACATTCTTTTAATACCATTGAGGTAGCATCTTTTAAGACTTGAACAAAAAAAGTTGACTATAACATGCCATTCAACCCAACTAATTGCACTACTTAAATAGATAATGAGAGAGATGGTCAATGGTGAGAATTCTTTTGTGGCAAGTTCATCCTAATGGACAATGCATTGTGAGGACCCGGGAGGCAGAGGGAATAGGGGGTCTTTTTCGGGTGGTGGGATTAATACCCCTTGTTCACCCGGAATGTTCACCCGGAATGGACATTGCTCACCCAAAATGAACAATGCATTGCAATTGTTAATTTGTTGAGATGCATAGCATGTGAACAGATTCTTGAAAGGCTTTGTATTTTCGCCGTAATTCTTCTTTGGGATTTTCTTCATTTTGTTATGTGAAGTTAGGCATACAATCTTATTTTTCATGTTTTATTTAATTAAAAATAAATAAACAAAATCGTGTGATTGTCGAAAAACAATTTTAAAATTACACCTGTTTTTCTTTCGTTAAACGCCAAAAAAATTTCTTCACTACCTTTTCTCGTTCATTAAGCATGCGGAACACAGTAACACATTACACACACATTTCTGACCTGGTGAAATTTCTCATCTTCCTCCTTTTACTCGGGAATTTTCCCGAATGAAAGTTCCCCGAAAACAATCAAACGCTACCAGCGCTGGTACGAGAAACAGTGGACCAAAAATAATGGCAGTGAGGGCTGAAGAGAGTGAAACGACCGTCGCTTTCTCCACAAACGAACAACGCTTCACTGCAGCTGGAGGGGTTCTGGTCCCCAAGTAGCCGCCTTCATCCACGCTGCCATCTTCTTCTTCTTCGTCGTCGTCTATGATTCAGGGGTTTGCATCTGCCCATTTCATATAGAGTTCACCTCAGACGATAAATGCTTCACCGCAGCCTCGCTTCAGCCACAGGGTTCCCGGACGTTGACGGCGACAACTGGACGTTTTCCGACTCCATTGGCAACGTTTTCCTGCTTCCGCAAGGTCATCTCATTCTCTGTCTCTGTATCTCACCCTATTTCTTCCCCTCCCCCCCTCTCTCTCTATCTCCCTCTCTCATGGTGTTTGTCGTCCCCAAGCAGCTGCCTTCCCATCCCTTCCGCCTTCACCGTCGACTCCTTTTGAAGAAATCCTCGTCGCCAAGCAACCAACTTCACATCTCGTCCCCATGTAGCCGCCTTCACCCACGTCCCCTTCTTCTTCTTCTTTGGTTCTTTGCATCTGCCCATTTCGGTTCTTGATTTGGGGACTTAAATTTGCCCCTTTTGATTGTTGGTTTGGGATTTCTTTTTGCCCCTTTTTCATTGCGGATTTTAGTTGATGGCTCGATGGGTTCATATTTGTTTTTTTTTCATTGTCGCGTTCAATTGTTTGGGGCTTTTATTTTTCTGCCGATTAAAGTTGTTGTTTTGGTTCATCTTGTGTTTTCACCATTATGAAATGCTTCATTTTCCATCGTGTAGGGGGCTTTGTGCTCTTTTCTTGGCTGTTTCATGCTTTGCTTCAGTAGTGACCGTGGATTAGTTTAGAGATGCAGGATTGCCTCTTGCTTCTTCTTGCTGTGTTTCGGTGGCGACGGTTAATTAAGAATGCTCAATTAAGAATACATGATTTTCTCTTCAACTGTATCTATTTTTTTGTGGATGGTAGCACTAGTTATAGCTGATTATTTCAGGGTTCAGCACATAGCTTTCGTCAATTCCAACCCATGCTATCAAACTAGGAAAGATGTTTCCAGGAATCTTTATTCAATCTCATCCTGAAAGTGCTTGTTTCAGTAGAAGGATCTTGTAACCTGGGAGCACAGCACCAGCAGACTGGAGTTATTGCCTCGGGCGGTTGTTTTCTGTATAGGTTTTTCCCTTGGTTGTGCCATTTCCGGCAGGTGTCTTCTATATCTTGAGTTAAAGTCTTGCCCTTCAGTTAAATCTGGTCTCTTGCGAAGCTCAGAGCTCATTTAATGGAGTTACGGCCAGGATGGTTATAATGCTAGAAGGGTTTCTAACAACCAATAATCTGATGAGTTAAATTGGGGAGCAGCACTACCAGACTGGAGTTATTACCTCGGGTGGTTGTTTTATCTATAGGTTTTCCCCTTGGTGGTGCCATTTCCAGCAGGTGTGTGCTACATTTTGGGTTAAAGTCCTGCCTTTCAGATAAGGCTGGTCCCTTGTGAAGTTCAGAGTTCATGTCATGGAGTTACAGCCAGGATGGTTATAATGCTAGAAGTGGTGGTTTCTAAAAACCAATAATCTGGTTCATGAGTTTGTGTAAATAGATCATGGTGGACATCTTGTGCGCCTGAGAACTGCTCGTCTTCTAAGGTGGATCTTGTGGGTTCTGTTCTGTCATGTCTGCCTGTTCAATCTAAAGAGATGCGCATTTGGGTGAGATGCGCATTTGGGTATTCTGTTTGTTGGGTGCTCTCTGCTCTGTGAGTTTCTGAGGGAGTCATATTGTTGGTGGAAGTGGAAATGGGGGAGAAGGGCATGAAGAGCTCGAATTCCATGGGTTTAGGATGTTGTGGGTGGAGGTGGGCATGCTCGAGTGGGAGTTCCTTTTCCTCCTCGAATTCTGTAATTCTTCTGGGATTCCTTCTGGTGCTTACCACCTTCGGTTCTCTATTTGCTTGGTTGACAATCTCCCCCTTTGCGAGGCCTGGTACAGGTTTAGTTGGTTGCCGTGAAGACAGCGAAGGATCATGGTCGATTGGGGTGTTTCAGGGGAAGACTCCATTCTCTCTTCGGCCTATTGAAATGGTATGATACAAATCCTGTCCTTTCCTGCTGTGAGGGAATCTGGTTTTGTCCTTAGTCCATTTCTTTTGATGACGGTGCAGGAAAATCTAGAGAACAGTATGAGTTCCGCGTGGCCGGTGGCGAATCCAGTGTTTACTTGTGCTTCTGTGGCAGACTCTAGATACCCGAGCAACTTTGTAGCTGACCCTTTCCTTTTTATTGAGGTTAATTTTCCTGATCATGATTGTTGATTTGTAGCTAAGGATTTGTTTTTTGTGTTAGTTGATGGATTTTTGTTAGCAATTTGATGTTAGCACTAGAAAATGATAATTTGCTCACAATAATAACTCGACAAAGATAATAGCTTTCTGCTCTTGCTTGTAGCAGAATTTCATGATGTTGATATTATGATATGGGTTGTCAAGGTGACAGTCAGTTGCAGAGGTCCGTGCAAAGAGTTTCTAGTAATCAGAATTCATTTAATGACATGGTAACCATGATGTGGGGGTCTTCATTCCCATTATAATGGGTGTGTGCAGAATGTCAACTTTGGCATCTATAATCATTTATAGATCTGGCATCATGCTCGGCTCAGACGTTACTACATCCGATGAAAGTTTCATTCTGCACAGATGCAGGTAATTCAAAATCAGATTGTTTGTCCTAATTAAATTAGGCATAGCCAAAAATATCATGATATTTTTGAAAATATCATGATATTACTGAGAAAAATGAAGAAGGCAAAAAAAAAAGGAAAATATTGTGACATTTTGAAAAAATGTCAAAAATCAATTTATAGCAATTTTAACGCGATTTTATCATGATTTTTTTCTTTTAGTTTTAATTTTTATTTTCTGTTTTTATTTTTTTCAACTTTTGTTTCATTATTTTATTTCCTCTTGTTTTAGGCGTTTAACATGACTTCCGAAATTCTGTACAATGCTTATTACTTTATCATTTTAACTAGATGTTTTCCTTTATGTCTTCTTCTTAGTTTTTTCATTTTTTGTAACATTTTGTTTAAAAAACTCCGTGATTCCCTCCCCCCCACCCACCCCCCCAAAAAAAAAAAAAAAACCCTGATATTTTTTGCTATTATTAAGATTCAGGGTTGAAGAATTACCACAGTTTTAATACCTGAGGAAAACCTCACCAATAAAAACCCTGATATTTTTGGCTATGATTAAGATTCAGGGTTGACGAATTACCACAATTTTAATACCTGGATTTTGTACCTTTACCATAAATCTGACGTCATGGAAAAAGCTTACCTACTGGATAGGAGAGATCTCCCATGGAGTTTTACATCACAGGCACCAATGGAGGGCCATGGCCAGCATAGGATCCCAAATTGTGTAAATGCAATGTCCAAACGGATGGTGGCTTCTTGTTCAAAGTCATTTAAAAATAACTGTGGTTTTAACGGAATTTACGCAATTCTGCTTGAGCACAACCATCATTGAACTCATGCTCAGAGCAGCGTATTTTACATTTTCCCCATAATACTTGATCAGAATTTTGGTGATTTTGTATCTGAGTGAGCCCATAAAATTTATAACGACAGCTGCAAATGCTCTTTAATTGAAAGAGAAGAAAAAACTGCATGTGTCACATTTTCAACTTGTGTTAATCTAGGCGTTGTACTATGGAGTATTTCATTCTAATGCTTAAAGACGTGGATATGCAATTGGATCCATGTCATTGCATCCACCAGGGAAGTAGCTTTGTAGAACGAGAAATGCTTTGGTAGAACTTCTCAAAGATATGCTGTCAATGACATGGTTCCCATGTAAACTCTTAAATGTATTTCTAGTAGGACAGATAGGTAAAAGATTTTTCTATGAAATTCCCATGGAAAGAGTATATCTGCTTGACTTGTTCCTCTATTGTTGTATAACTGTTGTATTTGATCTTTGACAGGTGCTTTTTCTTGCCAAAGTTCTCTATTATGTAAAAGAATATTCTTCTTGTTAAATGTATTCTCTTTGTGCAGCACTCTCCCACTCAAAGGGGGTATACACTTTATATGTTTTTCGAAACAAAGAATTCTCTTACAATGCAAGGAGATATTGGCGTCGCCCTTAGTGCTGACAAGGGTGCAACATGGAAGTATTTGGGAATTGCCTTAGATGAAGAATGGCACCTTTCTTATCCATATGTATTCAATTATCAGGGCCAAGTAAGTTGTCAACCATTTACTAAACCAGATTTTCTTGTTGGTAAGATTTTTTTTGTTGCCTACCATGTGTTCAGGTAATGGCTTCTATAAAAATCTAAAATGACCAGTCCTCTAATTGCTTAGGTGTAACTTCTTGCCTAGAGTGGTTTTTGTATGTTGAGCATCTGGCCTGAAGGCTGTGCTATCTTCTTCATAGTCAAAGATATCTGTGCTGTTTTAACAATTACCAACAATATTAAAAATATAAAATGATGTTCTTATATATAAAAGAGCACACCTGACAATATTACTGCTTATTTTCTTTTTCAACAGTTTAAGTATTTTTTCTTTATTAATCTTTATTTTGTTTTCTCACATTCCAATAATTTTATAGCGCTTTCAACAAAAAAAATTGTTACCTACCTACTTGCCTTTCCTATTTCTTCAAATTTTTATACTTCAAATTTTTTACCAAAACCATATATGATCATGAGATCTTGTCCTTATGAGATGTTGGCCAGCCACACCCCTAGTGTGATGTGGTCTTCTCGCTGCAGTTTGGAACTCGGAACATAACAGCTAAATCTTTTTTTAATCTTTAGTGGAGATGTTCACATCTTGATTTTCTTGTTTTGTCATGCAGATATACCTGATGCCTGAAGGTAATAGAAAGGGAGATCTTCGGCTTTATCGTGCATTGGAGTTTCCTCTTCGATGGACTTTGGAGAAGGTGCTTATAAAGAAACCTCTAATTGATGCCACGATGATCCAGTATGAAGGGTATTACTGGATTTTTGGTTCTGATTTCACACGTTATGGTACAGAGAAGAATGCTGAGCTTGAAATTTGGTACAGCAGGTCACCCCTTGGTCCTTGGAAACAACATAAGCAAAACCCAGTTCACTCAAGGGACAAAAGTTTGGGTGCTCGAAATGCTGGAAGACCTTTCATATATGAAGGTTCCTTGTATCGAAGTGGACAGGACTGTGGTGAGACCTATGGCCGAAGAGTTCGTATGTATAAAGTGGAAATTCTCAGCACAGAAAATTACAGAGAAGTAGAAGTGCCATTAGGGATTGAGGAGTCAAAAAAAGGCCGTAATGCATGGAATGGTATTAGGTACCATCACTTGGATGCTCAACAGCTTCCATCTGGTGACTGGATTGCATTAATGGATGGGGATCGTGTCCCTTCTGGTGATTCAAGCAGGAGGCTGTTCATTGCCTTTACAGGACTGACTTTTGTTCTTCTTCTCATAACAGCAGTTGGATTTTCCGTGGGATGTGTAATGTGCATGCTTCCTACAAGCTGGGGTTTAGGTTCTAACAGGAGAAATGATACTATATGTGTGTGGGTTCAGCCACAATTTAGCTTGAAGCTGCGAAAATGTTTTATAGTGTTTAACAGAACCAGTTCATCTCTTCAGGGGCAATTAAGACTAAACACATGCTTGGGCAAATCCATTCTGTGTATACTTTCCACTATAGGGGTAGTAGCAGTGTGTGTGGTTGTTTCGTTTCTCTTTGGAGGAAATGGTGCTGAAGAGGCATACCCTTTTAAAGGGGAGTACTCACAGTTCACAATGCTGACAATGACATATGAAGCTCGTCTGTGGAATCTGAAGCTCTATGTAAAGCATTATTCACGATGTGCTTCTGTCAGAGAAATTGTAGTAGTTTGGAACAAAGGTAATCCTCCAGATGAAAGGGAATTTGACTCTGCTGTTCCAGTTCGTATTCGTGTGGAGAGACTCAATTCTTTGAACAACCGTTTTAAAGTTGATCCTCTCATAAAAACGAGGGCAGTTCTTGAACTTGATGATGATATAATGATGACATGCAATGACCTGGAAAGAGGGTTCAAGGTTTGGCGAGAGCACCCCGAGAGACTTGTAGGTTTCTATCCTCGGCTTGTTAATGGGAAACCCTTGCAGTACAGGAATGAGAGGTATGCTCGAAAGATGAATGGTTACAACATGATATTAACTGGAGCTGCCTTCATGGATGGAGAAATTGCATTCAAGAGGTATTGGAGTGAAATGGCAAAAGAAGGAAGAGCCATGGTTGATAAGTTCTTCAACTGTGAAGATGTCTTGATGAATTTTATTTATGCTAACTTGAGTAGCGCAAGAACTGTTGAGTATGTTCATCCTGCTTGGGCAATAGATACTTCAAAGTTTTCAAGTGCGGCCATTAGTCGGGACACAGGAGCACATTACAGGAGAAGGACCAGCTGCTTGGTCAAATTCACTGATCTGTATGGTCCTCTCCCAGCCAAGGAATGGGAATTTGGTATGCGTGTCGATGGTTGGGATGCATAGGCCAACTTGATTTAGACCTGAGTTATTAGAACAATTCACATTAGCGATTGACAATACGTTCCAGGGATGTGGCTGAGTGCTGCCATCTGATATGATGTGCTGGAAAGTGATATTAAACTGGGTGTTAAGTGAAAGAATTTCATTTCTCATTCCCCATTTATGGGACCAATCAAATTTTTTATTCTGATCTTTGATGCTGTGCTCTTGAAATGGCTTTGATCTTTTAAGAACATTTCCTGGAAACCACGTGAAACATGTGAAGGTGATGACAGATCCGAGTTCATGATGTATTGCTATATCCGCTGTTATTGTGACCAGCTAGCTTCTGATGAATACTTTAATGTACTGTGATATGGCATACTTGTTCAAAGTTATATAAGCGCCAATGGAGACTTAACTCATGCTTCAGCTGGATTGCTGACGCATGTATACTGTTGAGAGGTGTACTGTTGGGAATCAAATGATGATGTTCACTCTGAGAATGTGTAATCTTCTTGGACATCCAATTTTCCCACCTTTCTTGTGGGTCTGCAGAATATGATTGCACTGATGTCTGTTATATATTTTATTGCTGGTAGATGGTCTGTGCATGCACCATGATCTGCCTGAGTTTCAATTGTCTGGTCTCAAACTCCCTGAATTGGTCAAATGACCTTTGGCCAATCTTGTGATGATCTGGCTCTTGAACAACACAGAACTTGTAGTCTTGTATCGCTTATATGTTGGGTATTTCATCAAATGCATATTTTATTGGCCTTGAGCAGGTATCTGGAATATGATATGGGGCTTATATTGGTGTGACTGGATTACTGGATGCAAAATGGGGTCGTCAGACATTCGTACGTCTTGAATTTTGTTTCTCGTGTCGGTCAAGAGGTGTCTTGAAAAGAGGAGGTTTTAAATCACACTCAACACCCTTTTGAAGACCAGCTGCGGCTGCGAGCCTGCGATGCTCTGCATGTGCCCTTCTTTCATACCACAAATGACCCACAGAAAGGAGGAATCGAATAACAGAATAAGAGTTAGCTAGTGAAACTTTTGTGAAAGAGACATTGACTGCATTAGTACATTGGAGCGTTCGGTTTTTGGATGATAATTTGATTAACTAGTTGACTCGTTGGAGTTGGGCTAGAAATTTGGCATCCAAACCTATCAGGCTTAGAACATTTGAGCCTAGGCTGATATGTCAGTACTTTTTTCTCTTGGTCTTCCGGCCATATATGTTAAGACAACTCCAGGGTGACCCATCTCATCGTATCTATCTTATGGGCTTGGAAAGATACTTCTCTGTGCACAAGGTTTAGAAGACCAAAATCCGTGAGTGTTCATGCTTGCGGCTTGCATAAATTAAAAATGAGCTTTCTTAAGTTCCTACTCAGTTCTTCAAGACAAGCATCGGGTTCCTGGCTTCAGACACAAAAGTCCGGAGTACTGAGCTTCTAACGTTGCTAGCAGCGGACTGATTTGCTGCCATTTTGTTGTTGGCAATTAAGAACCGCTCTGCTAATCCACCACTTCACAAAAGCTCGCCCCAAACTTTTGAATGGATAGATAGGTACAGGCTCATGATTGAATATGCTATATTTTACAAATTCAAAAGTTGACATGTTTCTTTTGTTCTACATCCAAAAGTTGACATGTTTCTTTTCTTCTTTAATTCATGTTGGCGTTCCCTAAATAATGGTCTTCTTCAGTGCCAGATTTCCAATCATCAGGATTCAGTAGGATTAATAGGAAACTTGAGAAAAGAAAAAAAAAATCAGGAAAACGGTATACTTTTGACTTTTGGAGGAGGTGTGTTAACATCAAAAACTGTCTAACGCTTTCTGCCTGACGTAATGAAGGTGATCAGCAACACAATCATTGCCTCTATCAAGTGACTAAAACAATCATTGCCTCTATCAAGTGACTAAAAGCTCACCAGTATTATGTCTGCAAAAGTGGTAGCTATCGTGGGGCTCACATTATATTGTCATTTTTCAAGAATATGGTCCGAGGAAGCTGAAAAGAAACAGAAACCAATAGCAGAATTTCTTTCGGCAGATTTTGTTCTTTTACCGGAGACAGACATGTTCTACGAACACCCGATCCAGAGACGCAAGAGCTAGAGCGACATTTTAATAAATTAAGACCTTGACCATCTTGATGGTTTTAGCATACAAAAGAGAGCTAAAAATCATTTCAACCTTCAAATAAAGAAATTAATACAACCTTCATGTCATGAGTTCTGGTACAGGGAAGAAGAAGAGGACTGCTGGTAGAATCCAATTGAAGTTCCATTTATGTACACAGCCACTCCGTGCTTTCTTCTTTCAATAAGTAGCAGTGGTGGTTGTCCCTGTTTCACCAGATATAGAACGAGAGGAGTCAGAAGAATTGTCATTCTGCAGAGAGCTACATGTTGCTTCCTCATCATTTGTACCCCTAATATCCAGAATCATCTTAACAACTTGGCTCATCTTGGGCCTTTGGTGAGGAAGTTCAGATAAGCACTGCAATGCTATCTGCAACAGGGCCACCATCTCCCCTTCCATGTCCTTGTACCTTAACAGCTCCAAATCAAACACCTCAGAAGTCCATTCCTCCTTCACAACCGACTGCACCCATTTGGGTAGAGAGAAGTTTCCTTCCGACGGTGACTTCCCAGTAAGAATTTCCAGAAGAATGATGCCGAAGCTGTACACATCAGTCCTCTGAGAGGGCCGCTTGCCTCCTTGAACCTGTTCTGGTGCCCGGTAATTAGCGGATGAATAGTTCATCGTGGTTGAAGAGAATGTGACAAACTGCGAGATAGACAAGTCTGAGAGGCATGCGTTGCCGGCACGATCGATTAAAATGTTGGAGGCAGTTAGATTCCCGTGGAAAAGCTTGGAGTTGCAGCCCCGATGGACAAAAGATAGGCCTTTTGCAGAGTCAAGCGCCAACTTCAGTCTGGTAGTCCAATCTAGTGGCATTCGACCAGGACCACGATTACCTGCTAAGTACATCACATGATAAAATACACATTAAAAGGTGGTACAGATAAGGGGCAGAGAACAACCTAGAACAGAAGGTCAAGAACTAACACGAAGTTTTAGTATTACAATTTACAAATAGAATGATGTAATGTTGACATGATATATGGCCTATATATATGATTAATGCAGTCATAATTGGGCTCGAAATGGGCCCTCCTGCCACTCATGCAGCGTCGTTACATGTGAGAATCAGGAGAGAGGCATTTTTTTTACTGTACTAACTTCACGGCTGCCCTTGATGCCAACCATCTGAGGAGGAGCTCTTCCTCTGAACAAGTGCAGATGGTTTGTTCTGGAGCCACAATGTGAGACCAGACAGAGGATGGTATACAGGAAAAAGGGAAATAACCATCCAAAGGGTGGGTTTCCCATTTGTGCTGGTGTAGACACTGTTCATTTCTGACAGTAACATCAAGCACCCTAAATGAAGATGACTAACACAAGAACAAGTGGCGTGTAGCAAAACACAAGGAAGAAGAGGAGTCACTTTTCCACAGGCTACAAACCCAATTTCCACAGAGAGAGAGAGAGAGAGAGAGAGAGAGAGAGACTAGACGAGAAGATGCCAGGAGACATTTATTTCTGGAGGGGAGTTACTGAACGCTACAAAGACCAAGTATGGAGTGTCGGTGTTGTGATGCCAGTTCATCTGTACGTGGGTAATGACTAATAATGCACAGGGATGAGATGAGAAATCAGTCTTCTGCCCATAAACGGGCACGCCTTCTAGTTGCAGGAAAATGTCCTCACTCTTCGCCTTCCTCCGTGTGCAGCTTCCACACACATGGGCTATCCCCCACCGTTTTGTTTTTCATACTTTTCTACATCGCGGTGATCTGCCATCTCTCGGATTTCAAACCAGTTGGCAGGCAGGTCATCGTGTCCCTGTCGGTGGTCGAAGGGCCCCACCTACATTTCATACAGAGGGTGGGGTCTCATCCCAGTTACTGTTCTCTACAGGTACAGTTTTCTACTGCCTCCTGCCATCTGCCTGCACCCAGAATTATAAGCCTTTCTTGACAGAAAAAAACAAAACGATCACCACATTACCGTTCGGTAGATGAAAACATGGAAAGTGAAAACTTTGTGCCAAGTGCTAACAAGAACATGTACACTTAAGCAACTGCAGGAGCCCCTTACGTTGCTTCTTCTTTTGATAGAATTACGGCGAGGTAAAAAGAAACTTTACCAAAAACGGAGAAACAAAAATATCTGTTCTATACTGCTTAATCTCCACTTGCAGAAATAGATATATATACATACGGCCAAAAAGAAGATGCAGCTTATTTAACAAATCGTGACGGCCGTTGATTAGGCGCGTTTTTTGCAATCATGAAGTGGGTTTTGAAAGATATAAATATGAAATGTTGGTCCGGTTTGCATTATGGTAAACACAAAAAATAATGAGATACATTTGGTGCCGAAAGTTCGTATGAACAGCAGAATGTCGGCCACCTGATGGGCAGCGGCATCTTTTTGGCTTACTAACCATTAAACTTTGATTTTTGTGTTAGCTAAGGAATCCACACTTCTCCAGCGTTCAACGGTCCTTTAGAGAGAGGGGGAGAGGGAGAGAGAGAGTTTTAGTCTCTTCCTATCGGCTTTAACAAAGCCAAGATCGCGATAGCAGCCTTTGTTCTTTCTGCCCCGGTAATGGCTGCTTATCCGTATACACACACATATATACGCCCACATTTTGTTCATACTACCACTCAGACTCGGACTTTAAGGATCCTTCCTTGGATCGCTCTTCTATGTTATCCAAAGAAAAGTATATTTATATATTGGTAAAAGAGATAGAAAAACTCTTTTTCGTATTGTAGTAACCTTCCTATAGCTAATTCCGTGAAAAACAGGACTGGGAAATAGGAAAAACAGTGGTTAGCGGCATGGGGTGAAGTATTCCGATCTTTGGGCCTATCGCTTTTCTTAGTATAGGGATACGAAATTCACAGGCTAAAGGAAAAGGAAAACCAAGAAGCTGTGCAACTTATGACTTTTCAATATCCAGTGTAAAACTAAATAGTTGAATAAAGAAATACATAAAAATATAAAGGAAGAAAATTAAAGTTGAGAGAGGAGGAATAGAAAGAAACGTGTGGTCAACCTGAACCCACATTCACTTGAAGAAGATCCCCCACTTTCTTTTTCCTTTTCATTTGATTTAGTCCTTGACTATATGTTTTGTACTTGTTCGAACTTCAGCGGAGAAAATAGGGTTCTTATAATATGGCCTACCTAATGTGACGTTTAAGTTTTCATTTGGTCACCTGAAATTGTCTCCAACAAATCCAGCCGTCTGTATGCATTTCCGAAACTATAAGACTAATAAAATATAACAAACCAATACGCAAATCATATTTTAAAAGTGAGTTTAATTTAACAATTTCAGAGTTTTTTGGTTCACAAAATCTGATCTACACATTGGAGTTTTGCTTTTCTTAATCTCACACTTGTAGACATTTTAATTTTTAAGAATAACGCTATGGTTATTACGAAAAACGACTCCAAGTGGCCAAAAAACCGGAATAATTTTAGGTACCCATATTCTTAAACACCACTTATCTAGGGACCCATAGAAAACATATTTGTAACAGGTAGAGCCCATGATAGATTGTCCATCTAAAAGATTTTAACAGAAAAACTATTTAAATTTTTTTATTTATTGTAGATTCTAACACCGTTACATGAGAAATATACTATAAAAAACGGATGTCAGTTTTAAGAATAGGAGTACAAACAATTACCAATCCAGTAAAAATTAATTTTTCTTGATTCTTTTTCCATATTTTGCAGATTCGAACAGCTCCAAACCAGTGAAGCAATCCCGGGTTTCGATCGCAGCAACACTGAGATCATGGACTGGTACATTCTAATCATCTGGCCTCTCAACTTCATTTTTGAAGATGGAGAAACCAACTCCCGAGTAAAAAAGGTCTAATGAAGCTCCTGGTTTACCCTGTTAAACCTCTAATCGAGTTCCAGCGCAACATTTAACGATGAAAGGACTTGAAACTTAAGTTACAGAGATGACCAAATTATTCAGTAAAGAACTAAAGATGATATGCATTGATCTTGAAGCGATTGAAAAAGGAGAGAATCATCGAGGGAATGCATAAACTTACCGTGTAGGAGAGCGTGGAGGCTTCCATTAGGGA
This sequence comes from Nymphaea colorata, assembly GCF_008831285.2. NCBI lineage: Eukaryota > Viridiplantae > Streptophyta > Magnoliopsida > Nymphaeales > Nymphaeaceae > Nymphaea > Nymphaea colorata. Next base: position 5,169,960 of record NC_045143.1, read on the forward strand.
AGTAATCGTAGACGAGCAGCATCTCGTCTCTGGACTTGTAGTAGGCCATCAAACTCACGACGTTCGGGTGGTTGAGGCCGCCGAGAATCTGCATCTGGTGTTCCATGCTCTTCTTCTTCCCGATACCACTGGCTCTGTCCCTCAGCCTCTTCACAACCACCACCGCCCCATCATCAAAGGAGGCCTTGTAGGTGCTCCCCATGCTGCCCTTCCCCAGCATCTCTGCAGAGGCCTTTAGCAGATCCTCCAATCTGAACCTCTTCCTCCCCTGGAAGAACACCATTCTCTCCTCTTTCTTTCTCTCCTCTTTCTCCTCCCCTGTTGGGCTCTTCCCGTAAAGATCAGTACTCATACACCCCGTCGTCAATCCTTCCTCCCCTCCCGCCTTCTTCCTCTGCTTCCACTTCTTCTCCCCATCTCTGTAGTACCGGCAGCAACAGTAGAACAGGGCCCAGCTTATAAGCCCCAATGCGCACAGATCAGCGATCGCGATCACGATGGCAGCCACTTTCCCGACGGACCTCTTCGCGGGTTTCCGGTTCAAGGGGAGAGGAATCTCCGAAATGGGCTTCGGGACTTGGCACCTTTCGGGCAATGGCCGTCCGCAGAGACGCGAATTCCCGGCGAAAGCTGAAGCTAAGAAGCCGGAGAGCGAAACGGGGATCGCACCCGTCAGGTTGTTGCCGGAAACGTTGAAGTCCTCCAGCGTGGTGTCCATCTTGTAGGCGAAAACCTGGAGGGTACCCGTGAATCTGTTGTGCTCAAGCCTGAGAGTGAGCAGAGAGTTGAGTCTGTTCAGCTCCTGCGGCAATCTGCCGGACAGTTCGTTGTAGGAGAGGTCGAGGCGGTGGAGTCTCCGGAGGCTGGAGATTCCGGCGGGAAAGTCGCCGGAGAACCGGTTGTGGGAGAGGTAGAGGAGCTTCATGTTCCTCCATGAGGTGAGGTCCGGGAGTGGGGAAGCGAAGGAGTTGTGCTTAAGACTGAGGACTCTGAGTTGGTCCAATTCGGTCAGTGGTTGAAGGGGACCAGAGAGATTGAGGCCCTGTAGAACAAAGTGGGTGACCCTCCGGTTCTTGCAGGTGATCCCCAACCATTTTCCAGAGCAAGGGTCGCCGGAATCCCATGACGTCAGGGAGTTAGAGGGGTCGGAAAAAGCCCTGAACGCTCGGAGGACAGCGAGATCAGGAGAGGAGCATTTGGTGACGGTGACCGAGAGAGAGAAAAGAGAGAGAAGAAGACAGACAATGGCGTGCCTTCTGTTTCTCATCCTCCCTCTCCCTCTCTCTCAACTCTTCGCTCCCTCCCTCTCTTTCTCTCTCTTTATACAATCTGCACTAAAGAAGAGTGATCGACGAAAGGCCTCTGCAACCATGTCTGAGTTATAGAGACGACCGACGCGGCATTCGAGTCGGGAAGTTCCTCGTTTGCCAAAAAACGTGATTTGAAGTCGCGATCTTCCAAAACTTCAAAACTAAAACCACATACGAAATAGTTTCTCACGTGAAGAACAGGAACATGCAACCAAACAACGACCATATATCACAAGCTTCTAAGCAAAGAAATATCTGATAACTAAGCAAGACATTTAATAAAATTTTTTCTTTTGCTTACTTTGTTACACAAGGATTCCATTGTTTTTCTTGTTAGTTATTTTTAGTACATGATTTTGGTATTGTCATAAGAACCTCGACCAGTGTTCTGCATTTTACTTTTATCTCAAAGGGATTGCACCCTGGTCGAGAGACTTTGTTGCTTGCTCGGCAGCATAAAACTCCGAGGCTACCGTAAAATTTATCGTTTTCCAGATCCTCTTGTAGATGATTGCTCCATAGTCGAGAGACTTTATCGCTTGCCCGGCAGCGCAAAACTCCGAGGCTACCGTAAAATTTATCGTTTCCTAGTTCCTCCGTTCCGTTGTGCATTCAAAGCAGCTTTAGAACAAAATGGTAGTTGTAGAAGGTTGCCTTAAGAGGGAACAAGACAATTCTCATAATCTGTTTGGAAGTGGGATTTTTTTTTTTTGTATGCTTTTGTGCTGGCCTTTTGCCAGCTGCTGCATTACCACAGTTAAGAAAAGTCTCTTGGATTTTTTTCCCCATGGCCAAACGTAGGTTAGGTAGATTCCTGCCAAAGTCTCACTAGCACAATACGGAACTTTTTGGCTTTCTTCGGTTTGATTTTGAATCGGAAACTTTTTGGGCGTGTTTGGATTGCCCAGACAAGTTGTCTAAGATGCTCAACGTGTGTATTTGACTACCATGTTTAAGCAAACATGAGACAATAAATTTTGGTTTTCTTTTTCCTCCAGCTTCAAGGCAAAATCTTTCTATTTTTCTGAACTTTCAGTCAGATCTAGTGGGTCCAAATGTGGGATCATGTAGAAGTCTCGAAATCAACGGAAACGTATCGGTGCGGACAGAGCCTGATTGCGTTCCTCCAGCATTTTTGTCCTTATGTTCTAGGGATTTGTTTTTTTTTTAATGCATAAACCACACATTAAAACACACATGAAGTTTCTCTACCATTAACAAGAAAATAAATGATTATTTTTTAAAATTCATAAAGATCTATTCCTTTTGCCGTTTAAAAAGTAACATGAAAAATATGCCAAACTCCATTGATACAATTAACATTAAAAAAATATACCACATAATTATTTTAAAAATTAATGGAAAACTTAACTATTAGAATATAATTAATCATCTTAATATAATTAGATGTAGTTAAAAAGTCCTAATCTAAAACTGATTCTCAGTTTATCTGTATTACGGGTATTTTTATTTTTTTTATCATATCAACCGAAACTTAATTTGGTATTTATAATTTGGGTCTAATGGTTCAAATACTGTTTTTTATTATTTGCAATTCTTTGGATGTGTTTGTGAAAAAAAAAAATCCTTTTTTCCAATAATAAGAGAGAAAAAAAAAAGGAAAGAAAAACTTGGTGTCCTTTTTTACCTGCGACAACTTCGACTTTGTGACAAACGACACCTCCGACCATCTCAAACACGTTTGGTCCCGTCATTTGGTGATAAGTCATTCCTGGTACTTGTGGCCCTTTTTCTTCAACCATCTTGGTAAAAAAAAAAAAAAATCTGGACCAAACTTAGCCAGGATTATCTGTCTTACGAGATAATTACTCCATCAACAAAAATCTCAAATACTTCTCCAGCCATGGAATATCCATAACTGATCCATGAAATCACATCGGGACTGTAAATATGAAAACCCGGTGCCGGCCCAAACCAGACCAAGCGGCATCAACACAGATGTTAACGGATTGAGTTCGAAGAAAATACATGCTTAATCATATACGCTTTTTCAGATATTTATATACTCGAATTCGAATATAAATAAAGAAAAATCATATTTGAAGATAAATCCAAAATTTGATTTACATTCGTATTTGAATTCAATTTAGTGTCATTTCTTAAATCTGAATTATATCCAATTTTTTAATCGGATATTATTTGATTTTTTTGTAATAGTTCGGTCATATATGGGATTCAAATCAGATATATTGACATCATTAAGTATCAGATCCAAAACTCCTTAGATCCAAAACTCCTTTCTTGCATGCTGTTTTCTCTTTACAGTGTATATTTGATAGCTTCGGATCGAAAACCCTTTTATCTGAAACCGATTGAGTAAATAAGCATTAGATTCACCACTATATCTAAACATGAAAAACTTGGACCTCAAATTTCACAACAAACATCCCCAAAAAAATATTGTGATCATTTTTTTCATTTAATAATGCTAAAAAAAAAACCCGAACAAATAGAGGGTAAATCAAACATCAGCCTTTTACATTAAAACACCGGATCTAAAGACCCCTTCCCCTCCAAGTTTAATACTAATTAGCGCCCGTTCGAAACCTGGTGAAGATGGTCGCGGGCATGCAGTGTCCTACGACTTTTTTACCTGTCAGCGACTTTTTCGCCTTCTTGCTTTATTGCGTTTGAAAACGTCAGGTCTAGACCATGAACCAGTGTCATAAAATTTAGCCAACGCAGCAACTGGGTTGATTCAGTTAGTATTATTATTATTATTATTATTATTATATTCATTTATTATATATGAGAAAAATATTTAAAAATAAAATAAAATAATGAACAACATATGACGGATGGCCCTCTTTATTGCCCGGTGAATTAAATTAACATATATATATATATATATATATAGTTCTCTTGCAGCAGTGGTGCGGGCATTAAAAAAGAAGTAAAGTCCAACTGCTGATACGACACCGACAACTCCCGCTAAACGCCGGCCGGCGCATTCTGGCTGCTGTAGCCTGGTCCTCGCCTCCTGCATTTATATAGAGCAGGCATCCTCGTGCATGGAAGACAGATCTGCGGTCCTCGGTGCGGCCGCCGGCGGCCGGCCAAAGTAATCGGCAGTAAAACTTCTTTATTTTCTTATTAGTCCGTTTAACGATGGCGACGATGCTGTTCATATTGTGATATGTTTTCTGTTCTGTAATAAGAAGGTAAATAAAATCTTCTATCAAACATGCATCGTATATATCACAAGAGGCCGTAGAAGCGGGGTGATATTGACAACACTGATGGGTAGAGATGCTGGTGGTACAGTACAGAGAGGGGGCGCCTAGGTAGAGGGCGATTCATTCATTGCAATAGTTATTACCTGCATTTGATGAGCTCCGGGATGAGTAAATAATTGATCGGTCCCCTTATTCAAGAGCTATATTATACATCACATGGACACGTTTACAAGTACTTGACATGCATCATTGTCATATGAACTTTATTTATTTATGTGAAAATTTTGAAATCTGCCGGCTGACGATGGTTGTCAAATGGCTAAATACTTGAAAACGGGTGGTAAAAATGTACCATGAATCAAACACTATAAGTCGTCGCTAATGCTTCCATTGCATGGTACTTTCAGCGACGGCTTTTAAATATTTTGTCTTCCAGCAACATCTCCCAGCCGTCTGTTTTTAATTCTTACCATTACTCTCAAGATCTCGTTTGATGCACAAGAAAAATACTGTGCAACATAGATAAGCTTTTGGGGTTTCTCCCTGCAACATCAAACACAGGGAATTAGTTTCTTCCTGCAGCAGGTAATCTCACCATGCGCTTTTCATTGAACTCGTCGTTCTGTACGTTGATAATTTTACCTTACAAAAAACTTCTTGTGCACTAAAAAGAGCCTTAAGATCAGCATATGAAGGGAATGTATGCCGTAACATAGGTGACATGGACAGCAAAATTAGATACATGGAATGACTATATATATATATATATATATATATATATATATAAAAGGTTCTTCAAAGTTAGGGTTTCTTGGAGTTTTATTATTTTTCTCTCTCTAAGACAGTAAAAACAAAAATCATGTGGAATGGGTATGAGATGGGGTGCGTCGATATCTCAAATTAAATACCATCTTTTACTTGTCGCTAGCCAGCTCTTGGACAAGCCTTTCAAGAATACACAAGCATGTGGGCACCACCACCGTCAGCATAATGCACTATTTATGGGTGTATATATTCATGTTGCAGAGTGCCTAGCCATCTCTCTCCCTTGAGGACCATTTATTGTTCTTCATCAACAAGTAGGTCCACTAGGGATGCAAAAGGATCCAATTCATCCAGCTAAAGTGTATATAGATCGAAAATCTGATCCAGAATTAATGGATCTATTTCAACCCCTCAAAACCCACTTACTTGATTGAATTTACGAGTATTTGTAGTTTGTAAATACGAACAACGGATGCGATGATTTCATCAATCGGAAATATATCGATGCTCTGATACCAATTGATGCAGTACCACTAACTTTCATTGTATAACAACTTGACCCACTCTTGCACAAAGTTCGGACAACCCTCCTCGTAAAAGCTTAATCGGTTCCAGCCCCATAAAGAATAGAAATCAAGACAGCCTCTTTTACAAACAAGTAAAGTTTTCTTGCAAACTTCAATACGAAACTGAATTTCTTATAGTGGATGTTATAAAGAGAGAGTACTTGACTTGCTCTATCTACTTACCTAACCCTGACATATCAGAAGCAAAGAAAATACGCAGATACTTGGCGTGTATCAACTAGAGAACCTGTGTTCATTATGTTGGCAAAACTAATCTCCAAGCATTAAAACTCGGTACGGAGAAGTTTTTCCAAATACATAAACTAATGTAAGGTAATAAACACAAAACCATTGGTTTTCATGCCTTACGGATTCCGATTTATGCATTAAAAGATCTCTTTTAACTTGTTTCCCGAGTCAACTTTCATCTTTCCCGGCAATGCAATTGCATGGTACGCTTTAGTTTTATGAAAAACATGGATCCGAGTGCCAATTAAAGCACAGAATCAATACACTCAACCCAGTTCATTATGTCAGGTTCATAAATAAGTAAATAAATCCACATATTCATTAGAGAGAGGGACTCATAATATTTGTATAGTACTGTTGCTATTGAACAAGCAATATTCACGAGCAGCCAGTAAGTAGGTAAAATCTTTTCTTTCTGATCTCACTTGGTTCAAGGATGTATAATACAATGCATCATGCCTAAGGAATTGAAGGGTTTTTTCGTTTAAATTTGGACACAGAAATATATACATGAAGGAGTTGAAATCTTTTGGCTCTTTTGATTTTCGTATATATATATATATATATAAACTACACACGTGTGACACAATGTATGAGCCGTACATGCATGTTGGCTTGTGTTTGTTTTTACGAGCTAAAGTCAGAATATTATAAACAGCGGTGTAATGAAGCCAGCCTCATATGTCCACTTGGCACTTTTTCTCATTTTTTTAATATTTCTTTATTTTTCATTAAATGTTGCTCACATGCCCTACTTCAAGCTTCTAGTTTTTATTCTCTTTTCTATTAAATTTATGATGAAAATATTAAAGAATTGGTTATTCCCTCCAAATTCTTTCTAAGACCTCGATCCCCACTTGGCATTGAATCATGAGTTAGAACTACGTAAAGCAACACAAAGTTTGGAAGAATGCCGAAGTCTCCACTCAACTCCTTCTCCTCAAGATACAAAATTTGCTTTCAGTGCTATGGATGCCCCGTTATACTTTAGCTTGCACGTCAATGACTGCGCACTGAGGATTGGTGTCACAGAGATTTAAAACGAAAGCTGACTGTCTACCGGCTCCATTCCAACCATTGCGCCAACCTCCTTTCCAATAAATGATTTTGGGGTGCCTGATGGCAAGTTGAGCAGTCCATCTGGTAAACAGAATAGTACTTAATTGTTTCATAAATATAGCCTAATAATTAGAATATATTTATAAAACAGCAACTGATCTATTTGCCAAATAGGTCATAAAGCAGTGACAGTTCAAAATTTTGAAACTTTTTTATTCTTTGAGTAACTTGTAAGTTTGTAAGAAGCATCAACATTTAAATGATAAAAATTACCATAAGGTATGAACATAAAAATATACATATTTTTTTCGCTTTGTGTAGGCAACTGCCCACACTAGGTCCACCCTTGGGAGAATGCAGCAGCAAAACTAAGCAGCCTGGAGTCTTTCCTCAAATTTTGTTTCTTTTGTAAAAAAGAAATGAATCTAATTTTTTCCACTTTAAATTGAATGTAACTCTCGATCGAGCACATAAAATTTTAACTAGTAAAACATAGTCCCCTTTGTTTCTGTTGGGGTTATATTTCTTTTTACAGAAATTTAAGTAAGACTGATCACAATTTTCACAAATTATAATGAAAACATAAATGTTGTTTTTTTTGTTACAAAAAATTGATTTCAAAATGATCTCCTAAGGCATGAGGCAAAGTAATAGACTTGAAGTAGGGACTTCAACTCCAATGCCCTAATAGGCCAAAACCATGGAAACAAGTGGGTTGTGGATATGCCTGATGTCCATATCAACTGTTCCCATTAACATATGCCTTTACATTTACGTGCATCGCCCTCCCCAGTTTTCCCTTTCAAAGGCATCAATGAAGGAAAGCATAAACCTTTCAAAGGCATCAATGAAAGAAACCATCTATAAGCTGCAGCTTGTCATGTTGCATTTCTATAAGGGTGGAGGTAGGAATTTTTCATAAGGGATGCCGAATTATAGCTTCAAAAATTTAACAGGAGATAGCTGCAGCTTGTCGTCTTTTACTTGTAAATTAAAAAAAAAAAAATCGAGGGAGGCCATGGCCCATACCAGCCCGATAAGGAGTCGGGCTCCGGCGAGCCCGACACCTAAAACCCTAGTTTGAGCTTGGCCCGATTAAATTTTATATATATATATATATATATATATATATATATATATATATATATATATATATATATATATATATATATATATATATATATATAATTAATTAATTGTAATAAAATATTATAAGTGAATATAAAAAATAATAAAATATGTATTTAAAAAATCTTATCGGGCCGAACCGGGCTTAGTCGAGCCGACCCGATAAGTTAACTGGCCGCCCTGGTACCTTTTTCTGGGGCCGAGTCAGGCCAAATACTAGGTACCCATTGAGATACCTGACCCGACACCCAACCTTTTATTCAGCTCTACAAGAACTTAACAAGTTGTTAATGTTGTGGTTTTATTGTTTGCCTATATACCACGTGTTATGTTAATTTTTAAAATCTGTAGCTTGTTTTATCATTTTCAATTGTTACATATAATTTTTATTTTTTATAAATAATTATGATAGCATTTATTTCATTTCACAACTACTTCAGCAGATGCAAATCTCTAGATTTGATCCAAAGCCTCACTTTTATCGTAATACTGTTATTAGAGGAATTGAAATCAGCCAACTACATGGCAAAATATTTAACAATCATCACTAAAAACACCTTGCAATAGAAGTACAAGCAATCACTTTTAAATATTTTGTAAAACACTGATTCACAGGTTTTTATAGGCACTTACATGTATAACAAAGTAAATATTACACAATCTTAATTATAAAAATAAAAGAAAATTGAGAAGTTGGTGTGGGCAACTGCCCACACCAACTTATATGTGGCTCTGCCACTGTTAGTCACACATTAATATCTAACAGCCAATTTCCTCTTTATATATATATATATATTAAACAATCTTAATTATAAAAATAAAAGAAAATTGAGAAGTTGGTGTGGGCAACTGCCCACACCAGCCTATATGTAGCTCTGCCACTGTTAGTCACCCATTAATATCTAACAGCTACATTTCAATTTCCTCTCTCTCTCTCTCTCTATATATATATATATATATATATATATATTGGTTGATTTGTTCTCAAGAGGGGTTTAGTGGCCTCACATTCTTTGAAAATATCTTTAATTGTATAATAAATGCGGTCTGGGCCCTTAATATTTGTTAAAGAACACTGATTAGCCTTACTTTTTTCTTTAAATTTCTCCCTTTTTCTGTTTAGATGAGTGAGAGGATTACAATCCACTGCCCCGAAAAAAGAACCAAAGCCGGCTATTAATGTTCATCACTCGCTATTAATGTAGCTGAAGAAAATAAATCGACGACTCTTCTTCTCAACAAAGATATAATCTTTTATTAGAAAAACGAAGAGGAATCAGAGTTTGGCTAATAATCAACCTCTGCAAGTGCCGATTTTTTTTTTCTTTACTTTTTTGCTCTTTCAATGTTCTGAGTGGGATCTGATATTAGACTTTTCTTGGTTTTATTGCCTACCAGATCTGATCCTGACCCAATTGCCAAGGAACTGAACCTGAGATCTGATCAATAATCAAAATCAATGCTGCAAATAATCTGACGTAATATTGCTGACAATGCATTAAATTTTTGTTTTTGTGAAAGAAAATTACTCCTCGTAAGTTTTCCAATAACGACGACACTTTCACTAGAATGATTGATAAAAACGTAAAGGTACATCACATTTGCACCTTCTCAAATAAACTAGAAGTTGGTAAAAAGGAAGAAGAGTAACAAAGTAGCTTGCTGGAGGATAATATTCAAAAAATTGGTTTTGACAAAACCTGGTTTTGTGGAAATCTGGTTTTTTAATGAGTTTCTAGAACCTGTTTTTTTTACGACAAAAAATGAGTTTTAAGTGTACCTATGAAGAATAAGTTCAGCTGAATGAATAGGTTGCACATATATGAAAGAAAGTGAAAGTATTCTCAAATTGCATCAGCTACTGTCAATGTTCAATTGCATGAAAATTTTATTCAAAAGATCGAGACGATATCAACAGCATAGATAACACGAGACTGTACAAAGATAGTGCATGCAGATATCAAGCTAAAGGTTTCTGTATTTACAAGATTACAGAAAGCTTGTTCTCAGTGGAGCAGAATGTAATATATATGCAATATTAACATGGCTGGTAGTGATTCAGAGTTGCAGTCGCTGCTCTTCATGTTCTGCGTGATTCCCCTGCTGGATTACTTCACGGAGATCTCAATTGTTGGCTCAATCATGCACGTCTTCAAGTGCAGCATTAATATTCTTTCATGGGCTTTCCAATCAAGTGCAGCATTAATATATATATATATATATATATATATATATATATATATATATATATATATATAAAAGAAAATTGAATGGTGATTCTAGTTTTAGAGTTATATAGCCATATAATATGCATTCATGATAGACGGTTCAGGGAAATATAAGAAGAAAAAATGATGGCAATTTTCGTCATCTATTATTAGTTTATACATTTGTCTCCTTGTTTCTTCTCTCAACCACGTATCTGATTTAGATGGATGGCCTTGGTGCAGTGGCGGAGCCAGCGTGGGGCAGGTGTGGGCGCCTGCCCACGCCAGCTCAAGAAAACTCCATGTGAAATGGAGTCTCAACCCAGCTTCACGCCTGTGTTGCCCACGCCAATATTTGCTTTATTTTTAAAATAACATATATTTTTTTAAAAAAATTTCACAAACTATGTACTAGTGCCCCATAGCCAAAAATTTGTGGCTCCGCCACTGCCTTGGTGCTAGGTTACTAGAGTTACAGATTTCAGTGTTTTTAATGAGCGGAGATGTGGAAGGTGGTTTTGGTCTTTAGGATTTAGTATTGCTTTCAAACTTAAATAATCTTGCGATACACCCTTCAATTTGAGCATCACTCATACCACCGTTTGCAGTAAAGAACAATACCAGCTATGGCATCAAACAAGGATGTGTCGCCACTGGCGACTTTCAAGCCGACCAACTATACTACTCCGCAATCTACAAGTCAGTTTTGGAGATTTGTTGTTCAAGCAGCTTTAATAAAGCTGAGACCACAGGACAATGGATGCCGATTTCAGATCTGATGAACAAATATCGAGTGAGACTTTCTGATCATACTTATCTGAATTCAGACGTAGGGTCCTGCAGAACAGATCTGAAGCAGCTTTTAGATCTTATAGGAAAACCATTCTCTTTTGTCCTATTATGGAGCAGATTTTTGAACATCTAAAATGGGTAACCACAAAATTTAAATTGTCTTTTATGAAATGGGGAAAATCTCTCCAAAAAAATAGAATTTGTAATGCAAAGTGTGCACATGCATGTTTGATGAATGTTGGGCTTTAGATTTGCATTTGTTTTGGGTTTGGGCAAGTACACAATTAGCTTGAAAACTGAATGCTCGATTAGATCATATTGCGTTTGATCTAGATCTTCACAGAACAGAAGGATTGAGGAACTAATATTACACATTTAATAGTGTTTTTATAATAAGCAAAGATGGATGACTCTCATAGCATCAAAATTTCAATAACAAAAAAATTAACATTTTTCATAAAAACAACTTCATTCAAAGCATGTTTTATATCAAAATAGTTTTTAAAAATATATTAAGATTTTTATATTTTATTTAAAATAATTTTTTAGTAAAAAATGGAAGAGCTTTGGGAACTATATTAAACGAGGCAAGAAAAAAGTTACATAGTATCAAAAGAAATATAAGAAAAGGTTTCACAGCAAATAAAAGCAGAGTGGCCAAAAGGCTTAGACCACAGCTGCAATATCTGACCAAAGAACATGTAACAAAAAAGAGAAATCAAATAACTGCTGCACTTCTTTATAAGCCCACAACAAATGGTAGGTTACTTTGAGCCATTGTCACAAAAAATGGGGACGGGTATTAAACGGTGAGGAAAAAAACAAGTATAAACGACAAAAGTTTTATATATTGGGAATAAAATGGAAAAAGTTCGGCAAATTTTTTTAAAAAATTAAATATTTAATACATCTTAAAAATTATAAAAAATAATAATTAATAAAAAAAACGACAAAAAACGAGAAAATAATGTATAATACGGGTATTATACGAGTATTAAACGGGTATTATATGCGTTTTTTTTGTTTTCTGACGTTTTTTTTTTTTAAACAAGAATAGTACGGGTATTATAGGGTAAAACTATTTTTGACGTTAAATACGTGTTTTTTTTTTAAGGCGTTTTTTGTGACAATACTTTCAGCACCAGCAGCGCGCAGAGCACAACAACTAGTTAGGTGCAATGGGCTAGTTAGGTGCAATGGAAACCCCATTGCTGAAGGTTACATTGAGTCTGAACCTTTTCACAGATGACAAACCAAGCATACAAGGAATCGTGTAGCTACCAGCATAGGCATAACAGACGTTAATCCTGAAGCTAAAAGTCCTGCAATGGCCTGTCGCAGATAACCAACTACTTGCTTAGGGGCCGAGGTGATCATCCAACGGTGCACACGGGAGGGAAGATGGAGATTACGATGAAACTCACAGAGCAGTTGAAGCAGATCAACATGAAAGAGATCACCAAAGGCCCAAAACGTATTTGGTTGGATCCCATCAGGCCCCGGAGCTTTCCAACCACTTAGATCCTTGAGGGCAGCACGAAGTTCTTCAAAATGAAAGGGGGCTTGAATGCTGTGGACGACAGTAAGATGGTAGAGTGCGAAAGCCCGCGGCAGTAATGGAAGCTGAATGGCGAAAGTCTGAAGCAGCATATAACTTTTGAAAATAAAATGTTGCTACACAGAGAATATCATCACCATGAAAGGCAACACCATCAACTATTAATGACTGAAGAAGGTTAAGTCTATAATTTTGTGAGGCAATTTAGTGGAAGAAAAGTGTGTTGGCATCACCCAATTTCAACCGTCTGTCTCCAGATCGCTAAATTAATGGCCGAGTTCTTTGGAAAGTGCTTGAGGCTTCACTTCCAAACTGTGTCACCAGTGCGGGTGCCCGTGCCCGTGTTGGAACGGCACATCTCAAATTATTATTAATTTATTATATATATAACAGAATAAGCATCTATATATTATTATTACACTTTAGTCATTATTGTATATAATATACTTGTTGAATAATTATATTACATAAAAAAAATATCAAAACAACAAATAATATATAAATAATTTAGTAATATGACATTTTAACTGGATTCAGGTGTGAGTTTGAGCCGCACCCGTCTCGATGCGAACCCGGGTGCGGCAGTAAAATAGAAGAGTAGTTAGTTATTTGAAATTACTGAATAATAGAATAGTCGATGCTTGGATTTTGGGTCACACCACCCAAGGGAGGGTCGATATGCTTACATAAGTGTAGGGATGTCAATGGATCTCATTCAAATAAGGTATACTCTTAATCTTATCTGCTTTGTCGGATATTCACATATTCAAATTTAAATTCATATTACAACATGAATAAAGAAGAGGACGGATATGAATATGAAGTTTTCTTTCACAATCTAAATCTGCTTTTTGCATCCATACCTGCATCAGGATTTGGCCAATTTTCAAAATGTTAGAACACTTGATATATGATATTTGTTTAAAAATAAATCCAATCTGAATCTACATCCAAATTTGTCAGAATCCGAACGATTTATTAAACGGATATTAAACTTTTTTCTATATCCTTTTTTTTTTTTTGCAATGATTTAACTGAATATCGGTTCCAAATTAGATATATTGACATCTCTAACCTTTGGTGTAGTTCATGACAACTCCCACAAACTGATCCACAAAAAAATATGAGATATCTATTATCGATCATCACAATCCTATCTAATGGAATGCTACCATCATAACTTTGAATTGAATATGCTACAGAGTTACCAATGGATCTTTCAATTTTAGCATAGTCCTCCCCACTAACCTACATGGCTGCTTAGCTAAAGTCCCTGTGTCGTCACACTATCGACCTGGCAAAGCAGGTGGGTGTTTTTTTTTTTTTTTATCTGACTGATCCAAGCGACTTACTTTTTACTTGATTTAACCTTTTCCTTTTTATCTATTTTTTTACTGGGCATCAACATGTAATATTTTTTACTTACGTTACTTGTTTACTGAAATTTAATTTGCTTTAATTTCAAATTCTTTTTGATATTTTGCCTATATACATCTATATATTTTACCATAACTGTACCTATAATTTTTCTAACTTGTCGTACTTGTATCTCTATACCGGTACCCAAACTTATTACCTGCACCCATGTGAGGGCTGGGCTTAGAATGAAATAATTCCGGTGAATTTGATCCAACCCTTCAAGTTCATACCACAAATTTGTGTTTTTTAACATGCAAACGGCAAGACGAAAACGAAAGAGAAAGTTAATATAACTTCAATAAAAGTGCTGCGTTACATCTCCATGATGCCCTTGGTGTTTAATCTGAAAAAGTAAATAAAAAAAAAAAAGACTGTTTTTTGAAAATACATTTCTCATTGACTTTTGCCGCAATCTCTTCTTTAATTGACTTCCCCATATAAAACTTTATGAAATATTATTTTTCAAAAATAATACATATTAATTTAATAAAAAAAATACTCAGGAAAAATACGTAAGTGAAACGTGGTGCTCCGTTTGATTTACAATCAATCCAATCGGAAACGCTGGAAGATTGGATTTGGGTCCCGTGACCGGAAAGAAGTTTTCCGAATCCAACTGAAACGGAGAGTTGTCATTTGTCAATGTCCCGCTCGAGACAAAGAGTGCCATGATTTTAGTTCGTTCTAGCTTTGATTTAAAAAAAAAAAAAGTTAAATAAATATTTTTTGTTATTTAAAAGATAAGAGGCCGACATGGCTGATGTGGATCACCCCAACATGTGTAGTACGCTGCCACATGTTTGCTCATCAATTGAGTACCATTTTAAATTTTTTATTTTCTTGATAAAGAAAAACATTTCATTTTAATTTAAAAGAGAGCATACTTTAAAAGTGAGCCTAAGGTTCCACCAAGTCCTCTTTTTTTCTTTTTTCTTTTTTTAAGGATATAAAACTTGTTTTTGGTGTCTCCAAATGTTGCATTCATCTTGCTTAAATTAATTGATGTTCCAAAATTTTGAAATGAAAAATGACTGCAGGAATGAAAATGAAATTATTTGACTTTTTTGAGGGGTATTTGGACTCTTAAAAAAACATCAAAGAGATTGGATGGTAGAGATAAGTTGTAATTTCAAAAGGCAAAACTATGTTTTCAAGAATCAAAAATATACTTCAAAGGATGAAAGGGAGAGAGAAAGAGACAAAAAAAGGGGGGAAAATGAGTTTCTTTAAATTGGGTGTGTGTTTTTTTATGTGTATTTGGGATTCTTAAAAGAGCTTGCTTTTTAAAAATGTTATCTAATTTATATCACCTCTTGAAATCTATGGTTTCTATATATGTACCAATCCTCCTTTTCATTTTCCTTTTTGACCTTTTATTCGTCTTTCCTTACTCAACAATCGGTCTTTGTGTCAAATTCAATCTCTATGTCAAGATTCGTTGCATCATGTATTTTTTATCTTATCGAAACAAAAATTCTAAACTGCTAAGATGATTGGCAATATATTTGTTACTTTTGGATGAGCATTAGTATTTCATCTTGTGTTTTAAAAAAAAAAATTCGAAGCTTTCACCTCACTTCTTATCCTTCTAAAACTCAAACCATGTTTTTGGTGTCTTTGATCACTTCAACTTAAGCATTGTCAACAAATTGATGGTATGAAATTTAAAAAAAAGGCCTACCAACCATCCCCTCCGACGATAATGGTATTTTCATTACTTATTTCAATCGTAATGCATCAGATTTTGAGAGATCTCTCCCCTGAGTTTGTGCCCTTGCAGCCATCCATGAGACCTCAACTTTGAAGAGGAAAGATGGATCAGAGAAAAGAACTTCATATGAGAGTTCTCATCTTTGCCTTAACATGAAAAGGACAAGCACTCAGAAAAAGTTGAGTGCTGCTGCTCCGCTGTTGCCTCTTTGGCATGCAGCAGGAGAGGGAGAGGAGATGGAAAAAGGAGGATGGATAATAACTTCCTCGTCTCAAGATCAACATTATTCTTCAATACCATCAAGGTAATTCAGAAATCAAATTAAAGATGCGATTACAGCACAACAGGCCGCCAACCAGATGGATTGCACTACCCATCAGTTAATGAGAGAAAGGGAAAGAGAAAGAGGAAGAGAGGGGTAGCAGCTGGCTAGCGTTCCCAGATAGCACTGTAGTCTGTTGCAACGTGGAGATTCACTGTGGACTCGGGTATCCCACTCTGGAAATGCAATAAAAGAGCACGGCTTCATCTCCCCCACTTGTCTATTTTTCTTTTTCCATTTTTTGCTCAGTGAATCTAATTCTTGTGCTGCCATCCTGCTGGACCCTCTAATGCTGCTTTAAGGCCTTGCCCGTTCTGGCCCTTGTCCAAGTGCACCGCCATTCGCCCACTACTTTTTCTTTCTTATATTGCAATCCGACCTCTTCTCCTCCTCCTGTGTTCAGAACCACCGTTTTCGGCTTCTGCAGAAGAGAAATGGCCGATCTTCTTCTTCTTGAAAACTCAACCACTGTCATGTTTCTTCTGAGCAGTGGAATCTGTTTTCTGTTGTGGGTGGTGTTTAAGAAGGTGTTTTTCCAGCCCAAAGGCCACCCACCTGGTAGGCAACGCTTGTCTTTCGCTGGTTTTTTCTGGTGCTTGATTTGTTGAAAGTTTTTAGTTTTGTTGCTTCTTTTTTCCTGATGAGACTGTGGATTTGTGTCTAGCGGTTCCTGGATTTCCTGTGATCGGGAATTTGCACCAGTTGAAGGCCAAGAAACCTCATCTTACGTTTGCACGTTGGGCCGAAACATATGGTCCTGTTTACACCATCAGGACTGGAGCTTTGTCCCTCGTGGTTCTCAACTCTACTGAAGTGGCTAAAGAGGCATGGAAAATGACGAGATCAGTCTTTTCTTCTTTATTTTCTTTTCTTCTTCATTTTCGACCATGAGGAGGATGAACATGCGCCTCTCTCTCTCTCTCTCTCTCTCTCTGCATGCATTGTTGAAAGCGGGGTTGCCTACTTGGAGATATATATATGCTGTTGCTCCCTGGTTCTGAGCGTCGTGACGTTTCGAGTGTTGGTGTTGGCAGGCCATGGTGACTAAATTCTCATCGATCTCAACAAGGAAGCTTCCGAGTGCGTTAAAGATATTGACAGGTGGAAAGACGATGGTGGCCATGAGCGACTATGGAGAAGAGCATAAGTTGTTCAAGAAATGTTTGCTCACAAGCATCCTGGGAGCCAACGCTCAGGTACTTTTGCGACTTTTCTCTTTGTCTATAACTGTATTTTCTCTGTATTAGTGCATCAGAAACCATTAAATCTTCTTTCATTTTCGTTGATTGGAGGGAATATGCTTTTTCTTTGGATGAAATGGAGTTCTGCTTCCAGTAACTTCCAATACTATGAGTAATTCTGCCCTTATAAAACCACTGCAGAAACGTCTCCGGCCTAACAGAGACTCAATGATAGAGAACATGATAAAGAGTCTCCACGGTGAGGTTAGAGCTAATCCGGGTGGTGCAGTAAATCTCAGGGCAATCTTCAAGAACGAGCTTTTTAGTCTAGCTCTGAAGCAGGTTTCCATCATTTCATTATGCACTTCTTTTTCTGTTTTTCCTGTTCTTTGCCTGGATCTGACTATCAGAAAATTTAAGTTGAATTTTGTTCTCTAAATTTTGTCCACCATTTGTTCATGGAAACTTAGGCCCTGGGCGAAGACATAGATTCTATATATGTTGAAGAGCTGGGGCTTGAACTATCAAGATGGGAAATATTTCGTGCTCTGGTAGATGATCCAATGATGGGTGCCATAGAAGTGGACTGGAGGGACTTCTTTCCATATCTCAGCTGGGTTCCCAACAGAAGAGCAGAGTCAAAAATCAGGGAGATGGACAGGCGCCGAACTGCAGTTATGAAGGCATTGATAGAAAGACAGAAGAAAAGAATGGCTGCTGGAGAGGTCAGTGCATTGAAATTTCAAGTCAGTACAGTATTGTTGATTGAATTGTCTGCGCTTTAAGGAGTTGCTCAGCAAGCTGAATAATTTGCTAATTTTCAGGGAACAGATAGTTATCTCAGTGCCCTGCTAAACGAAGATGAAACGCTTACAGAGAAACAAGTGAGAATGCTTGTTTGGGAGTCGATAATTGAGACGTCAGACACTACCATGGTAACAACAGAATGGGCCATGTTCGAACTTGCAAAGAACCCACAGTATCAGGTCGCCTATTTATCCACTGGCAGCCTTTAACTATCTTGGCTTTTTAACCATGGGAGCCTACTGATACTTGTATATGCTGTTCGATCTCTCTCTCTCTCTCTCTCAACATGATGAAAATAATCAATGATCTATTCTCATAACTGCTATTTAATTCCATTCTTCTTCTCAGAGCTGCTATTATTCCATTGTTTCTGGCCTTGCTATTTTCAAAAAATGTATCATCTTTTGCCTTCCTTTTTCAGGGGAAAACGATGAAATTTTAGAATTCGTCTACCCACATTGGCTACTACTTCTGACTGATTGGTTTCTTGCTGTAGGATTACCTCTACCAAGAAATTGAGAAAGTCTGCGGCGGTGAGACCATCAAGGAAGAGAACTTGCAACAACTTCCATACCTTAATGCTGTCTTCCATGAGACCTTGAGAAGGCATACCCCTGTACCAGTTGTGCCTCTTAGGTACATCCATGAAGATACGCAAATCGGGGGTTACAATATCCCTGCTGGCACTCAGGCAAGAAGATCTCGTTTCTGTTAAGCCTTTAGACAATTCTGATCTATTTTCTTCAAATTTACATCACTCTAGTTACTATCTGTGTAATGGTGGTTCTCAGGTTGCAATTAACATCTATGCCTGCAATACTGATAAAAATGAATGGGAAGAACCAGAAGAGTGGAAGCCTGAGAGGTTTCTGGATGAAAAATATGAGGCCACGGATCTATACAAAACAATGGCATTTGGGGCAGGGAGGAGGATGTGCGCCGGATCTCTACAGGCCATGCTGATTGCTTGCAAATCCATCGGAAGATTTGTACAAGAATTTCAATGGAAGCTTTGTGAAGGGGAGGAAGAAAATGTTGACACTGTGGTGCTTACAACTCACAAACTCCATCCCATGAAGGCCATCATAACACCAAGGGTCTAAGCAGACCCTCGCCCTAAACAGTTAGCTCATACAATAAGTATAACCTGCCACCTGATAGTTACTGTATTATTTTGCTTTTACATTAATCTATCAAATTCTTGGGGGTTTCGTTCGGATTATTGCTTTTGCAACTTAAACAACGCAGAGATTTCATACTGGACTGCTGACGTAGATGAATCCTGATGGAATACGATTATGTTACATCACGATTTCCTGACTCGTTAAGAACTTCCTGATGGATCCAAAGGGTTGGCACGGTGTGACCTTCCATGTCCATATGTTGGGCAGCTACAAGCAGTAACTGATGCTTCCATGAGCATCGTCCTGCCGGCCTTTTGAAAAGCCAGAGGTATACCTGCACATACTAATTAAGTACAGCCCAACTCGGCCCGGGCTCAACATAGAGACCGACCAGTCAAGGCTCAACCTGAGACCGAACATAGTCATAAAGTCTAGGAATGATCTTTACAGGGTCAACTCGAACCGGGGTTGAGCCCATCTGCTTTTATCAACATTGGTGCGGGTTTCAGACAGGCCAGGCCTAGCCCGGATCTAGCCAATGTGCAGCACTGCCACTTTGTTAGGTGGAATACAACTAGTGTTATTTCCTTATTCTTCAAGGCGCTTAGCTCCAGCTTTTCCTTTGAGTCGTTTAAAAAGCAGAAGTATTACAATGATCTGTACCTAAATGCACATGAATCCGGAGATTGAGAAAGGAGAGAAAAGGGGCAGCTAAGACAGTGAAATATGTTGGCCGTGAAAAAGATGGCGGCTCCTGAAAGTAAATATTGGTTTAATACATGTCCCTCGGTGAAAGAAAATATTGGTTTACCATAGATGGAGCATCAAGAAATACGGAGAGAGAGAAAGAGATTGGCAGCGTTCTTTTCTGTTTGGGATCATGGCTCTTCTTCCTTTCTCCTCTACGTATACCAGTTCTCGAACCCTGGATGTTCCATTATGCTACCATTTGATCATGGCTCTTGTTGTTTGGCACTGCTTATCACTACTTGATCAAGCCTATGTAGACGCCTCTTGCCATTCGAATTCTTCTTGTTTCTCAAAGGCAAAGGTGACTAGGAAACTGGAAGAAAGCAAGGGCAACTTCATTTCAGCACTTCATAACCAAGAAAATCAACTCGAAGAGCTGAACATTAAATTATGCACCTAGGAAAGGCCGCCTTTCGTACAACATTTTGTATATTATTAACAAAAGATGTTAAGCCCTGTTTGAATAATACGTTGTCCATCAAAAATCAATTTGATGGCTTCTTTGGAGAATCATCTGACTTCCCCTTGCTTCCTGACATTGCTGCTGTAGCAGCCGCGGTCATTGCAGCTGCTGCTGCACCAACTTTTGCTCCACCGGCAGCCTTTACTGCACCAGCAACTTTTGCAAATGCAGCCAATGCACCTACGAGTGCCGCCCTCAAAGCAACTGTTGGTTTGACATCCATTTCTTCCAATGCCAAGATCAGCCTATCCACAAGCAGCGGAGAAATATAATATTAAATATCAAGGGGGGTACAAAATATGAAGAATCCTTGCCTAAGAGTAGCCCTATCTTCACACTTTTGTTCAAGAGAAGTTCCCATTTTCTAAAAGATAACTTAAAATAAAGTTGTAAAGAATGCCATGCTCTAATACAGAGGGTGGAGGATGGGCTAAAGTAAGCTGCAGAAAACATAGCCCATCACTGGTATGTCCGTGACATTCCAGAACAGCGATCAGCAACAAAATATATACACAAATGGCAAACTGATCCAATAAGAAACAAACCGAAAGTATTAAAATTCAAAAATACTAAAACAAACGCAAAAACGACAGTATCCAAGAAGGCTCTCTACTTCTCACGCAAAACATTTCAGACAAAGGTTCCCTTTCGTATGAAAGTGTGGAGATATTGACCTATAAAGCAAACAAGAGAAAGTTTCAAGTGTTTATTGGAATACCTAGAACATGGACAATACAGTACATTATATTAATTGTACCTACACAAGATTTCTGGTGCAACATAAATACCTACGGCACACTACCTGATCTTACCTTATAGTCGTGAGATGTAATGCAACATATTGTAACATACATACAAAACTTTTAGGAATATATCTGCAATCAGCAATACATCTAGACTAGACATGGAAGAATCTAGCAATTCACTCTGCAAATCAACATTGACACAGTACCAGTCACTTTTTGGTCCCCATGTGACACAAGCTGACCAAAATTTTGTATTATTGATCAGTAAAAATCTTACTATAAAGAAAACTCATAATGTCTACAAAATTTGGTTTTTCTCCATAAATATTTGAAAATAGGGAATTAAACTCTGTGTGCCTGTGTGTGTGATAAAGCAGACAGGAATAGAATCGTGCACGTAAAGAAGCTGCAAACATGAGGAGGTGACCCTTTTAAGTCTTTCCTTTGGTGTTATCAAACTATAAGCATAAGTTAGAGAAATAGTAAAAGCGAAGTAAATGCAATTTACCATTCCACAGTTGTACTCAATGGCAGGGGGCATCGAAATGATACATAAACGAGACCTACTTTTGATAAGTCACGTGTGAATGAAGCAAAAAGTAGTTTCCAAAAACCTTCGCATGAGTTTGTTTGAGAACCAGTTAAGGCTAGGGGAGGAGACGAGTTGATTGTAAAGAGAATCACATTTGACTTGCAAAAAGCCTGTTTGAACTCCTAACATAGGCTTCCAAGCTGCGCACAAGGAACAAGGATTTGGCTTTGATCCTTCAAAAGCAACTTGTCCAGGTATGTTAAATAGCAACTTAAGTCACATGGGTACGGGTACAGTTTGGATACGGGTACGAAGATATGGGTACAGACACGACAACTTTAAAAAATATGGGTACGGGGGTATGGCAGGATATATGTATGTATATATGCAAAATAACACAAAAAAAAAATCAAAATGAAAGCAACATTTTAGCAAATAAGTGATATAAATAAAAACATTACATGTTAGTGAACAATAAGTCTAAGAATAGAATGAAAAGTAAGGTGGAAATAATTAAATCAAAGTAAAATAAAACAGTTTGAATCTAAAGGTACCCAAATGTGTCCAAGTACCCATTTTGGGTATGGGTATGGCAACACGGATATGTGGACCTTACTGAAGTACCCATATGACTTAGCTAGCAACATATCAAACGAATGTAGATGTTGAAGCAATTGATATGTAAACTATCTATGGCCTTGAAATAATATGCTTATTTTTCAAGTGAAGCAGACTGAGCTCCATTTTTTCATTTTTCCCACTTAGAAATTAACAAGTTGCATTTTTTTCCCTTTCAGACAAGCTATCTCAAGCTCACTCATCTGTGTTTGGTGATGTTCTAAGTTCAGTTTGCCATGCACTGTGGAGAAATTTCTATTTCTTCAACTAATTACCACCAGTGGCATATCCACATGTGGGCTTGTGTAGGCAGTTAGTTGCCCACATGGACTCATAAAATTTGGTTGATTAGTCCTGTTAGTGGCGCTCAGTATTTCTCTATGTACTTCAAGAGTTTAGGATTTGCTGAAGGGACTAAAATTAAGTTATGTGGATTAGTTCCCCTCAGCAGAAAATTTGTAGCTCCACCATTGATTACCACACTAAAAGCAGCTAATAACTGTCTAACCTGGCTTGCTCATAATTTACGTTAGATGCTACATGCTAGTGAACCTAGTTTTCACATTTTCGTCAAAGTAACTTAAGGCAAAACCGGTTATGTGTGAAGTCACAGTTTTTCTCTCCTTTTCACATTTATGTACAGTAGAGACGCATTTTCTCTCTTGAGGATGAGAAAGACCAGTCAATATGCATTCTTTGATTCTGCCTAAACCTTTTGCAGTTCATTGACATGCAACAAGCTCATTACATTAGCGTTTTAAATGTTTAAGACCAACATACTGGATCACGCAAAAACAAAATGATTATGGACAGAAAAAAGGCCAAAAGTAGGATGGTTCGGCAGCAATGAGGTCTGCAGGCTTCTCTTGTAGTTTGAGAATATGGTAAATTCTGCATCTTTTGAACCGATGACAGCTATGAAATAAGCCACAAGAAATTAATGTCATTTTATGTAGAATAAAAAGGACAAGAGCAACATAAACGTGCGACCCCATTTCAATGACAAGAATTTCTAAAACCATTCTTCTTCAAAACGAATCAGTTCAAATACTTAGGTAGACCAAGTTTTTTTCTTTTAACTAGCCCACAGAACTATATTAAGGAATATTCACTGAAGCCATTCCAATCCTATCCAATGAACCTGCCACTGCTACGACACGCCGGTAGATTGTTCCATCCATTAGACCCGTAAGCGTGCGAGAAATTTGACAAGAAAGCAATCGCGTTGGTAGTATACCATCAGAATTTCAGTCAAGTGGACGCAGGATATTTCAGAACAAATTAATTGTTCACGAACATAACTTGAAGCAAACGAAACACCGAAGCCCCACATACTTACGTTAATCGCTCATACCAAATGCGATCCCTAATGCGTCCCTCCCCCCCCCCCCCCCCAAATCCCTAGAACCCCCATCTTTAGGCGATTACCCAGTATTCCGATTGCATTCGAATTTCGAAATCCATAAATGCTCAAAAGAAAATGACGAACGATAGGGGAAGAACTTCCCCACTCTGCATCTATCTCACTGAGAGAGAGAGAGAGAGAGAGAGAGAGAGAGAGAGCGAGAAGAGAGGAGAGAGAGAGAGAGAGAGAGAGAGAGGGTACCAGTCGGAAGTCGCCGGAGGAATGATACCGCCGATGTTATCAAGTTAGGGTTCCAGCTAGAAGCGCGGGGAGTTCGTTGGCGGGGAAGAGAGTGAAGCCGGAAGAGAGACAGAGAGAGGAAGGGGAGAAGCTGGATGCCGGACTAGGTTCTGTCTTGACCCGGAAGACTTGGATCGAATTCATTAATGTATTCAAAAACCAAATTTTTGAAATACTCGGCCTGACAGCCTATATATAATTCTCTTGATCCTTTATGTTTTTCTATGCAACATTTAAGTTGAAGGGTGCATTATTTTATACCAACTCAGCTTAAGATAACAGGACAGAAAGAATGAAAGGCTTTCGGGCCTCGTTTCGAATGGCGAGATGATCCTCTCGCTCACCCAAAAGGACTCATTCAACAATGTCAATTGTTGCCAAACAGTTTTATTGTTAACTATATCCATTATTTGGGATGATCACATATTCAATTCAAATTCACATTCAAATGCAAATGAAAAAACAAGTCGTATTTTAAACCTCATTTCACAATTTGAATTTGATATTATGAATTCACATTTGAATGTGAATTTTAAACGGAATCCGACTAACTTTCAAAATGTAAGGAACAAGTACAAAGAATGAAAGAATACAACGATTGATCCAACAAACATTGGACCGGCATAGCCTACAATCCTATGCAAACACAAGTGTAGAAACAACCTCAACACTATAACACTATGACTTTCAGAAGAGAAAGCCAAACAGATCCCGACTCCTTGGCTGCAGTGACACCTTGCAAACCCCTTTCCTTCCTTCGGACTCTGTTGTGGTGCAAAGCATGCCTGGTATCTTATGGGGATGAGGAAGGATGGCGGCTTCGGTCCTCTTATTATTGAGTGGTAGGATGAAAAGATTTCTCCAATTCACGCAACATCCAAACTAAGCCTAGGCATCAAGACGGTTGGGCCCCGCTCGGCCTAATAAGGAGCTAGGCTCGAGCCAGCCCGACATCCAAAACTCGGGCCCGAGCCGAACCCAACCATTTAAACCTGAGCCTAAGCCCAACCTGGGCTCGGTTGATTAAATTAAAAAAATATCTTTAAATATAAAATAATATAAAAATATAATTAATCATAAGAAATCTTATATATATATATATATAATATTAAAAAATATTATCAAGCTTACCTAAGCTTATCAAGCCCAATTAGACCAGCCCGAAAGGAATTAGGCCGACTTAGTGCCCCTTTTTCCTAGCATAAGCCCGGGCCCGAATCGGGCCAGGTGCCTAACCTTAATCCAAGCCATTAAAGTTGACTCAGGTTTTTCCATAGATGCCGATTCAATTTACATAATATGGAGTTGGAGGGCCCCATTATTATGAAAATTTAACGGGCACAAATTTATTCTCTCTCTTTTTTTTTTCATTTTAATAAGGAAATCTTACTTTTGAAAGTTTTAGTTCTAGGCTCGCTGCAGCTAAATCAATAAATTTTGAAGCCCCAAAGTCTTTGGAATGGTTGTTTGGGCTAGTGGTTGGTAAAAGGTCAGTCGCCCGTTTTGATTTTTCGTACTCGTTGTAATAAGACAAAGTCTCTAAGCTTGAGTGACAATCTCTTCCGGTTGGACATTCCATCATTGAAATCAGCCACGCGCTTTTGGCATGAGTAACATGATGTTATTTTCCATGAATATGCTTACCCCAAAAGTTGATGTTGATTCATGCACTAATTATTTATGTAGATACTAATTATTTATGTAGATGAGTAAAATAGTAACCTCATGCTATTGTTACCAAACAACCCCTTAATGATAGAAGAATTAGTAACAATTTATGTTAATTTATTGTGTTTTTAGTAATGAGTTTAAGTTCTCTCGCTTTTCTCTCTTTCTCTTTTCTCTTGGTTCATTTCAGCTTGGTGGTGCATTTGGGAGGAGTACAACAACAGGGTCTTCAGAGGCACCTTCTCTTTGCTGGAGTCTGTGGCTCGTTTTGTACAGAATGTGCAGCATCATCCTCCTTCTCCAGCTGAGTGATGATACTGTTCCATCCTTCCACTCTCTCTCCACCTCTCTTATTTCGTTTTTCTGTAATTTGTATTGTATATTTCGTTTTTTTGCTTCCGTTTGTTTATAACTAAGGGATTTCTTGTCTCTTAATTTTTGTAACTATAGGACTTTTGTTCCCAAAGTTTGATATACATTCCCATTTTATCTACTCTTTCTTTTTTTTTCTCTCTATCACATAAAATACATAAGGTTGTTGATGCTTTGCATGAGACAGCCGCCATCCAGATGGCCCAAAGATCTATGGAATGATTCAGTCTTACTAAATGTCAAACTATTGTGTGGTTTCAAATGAATTCTCAAATTTTAACCATACGACAACATTGGCTGCCAAAAAATGCCAAAATTTCTCCCATCAAATCAACTTTTTAAATCGAAATTATGCCATTGATTCTCATCAAAACGACTTAAGATCAATTATTGGGGGGCGAGCCATGACCGCATAGGCTGGTGATTAAAGGTCTGAATCCTCCAAATGCCTACTTTTCTTAAGCCAAAGCAAGTCTTCATTTCAAGGCAAGAGAAAAAGATGTCACCTGGTTTCATCCACATGGGCAAGCAACAACATCTTAGAAGTCCATTGAACACAATCTTCTACGTAGGCTTTTCAGTAGCCAAATCTTACCTTGTTCACTTCACATCTCTTATCAATAAATTAATCTACCAGGCAGTCTTACATGTAAAGTAGACAAGAGGAAAGGAGAAGAAAACCAGTCAAGTTTGACGACTTCAAACTATTCCTTCGATTTTGGCACTTGAAATATATATATATATATTTATATATATACAGTATCGGTGCTTCATTTGTCGCTCAATATCTTGCATTATACATCACGGTAAAGGGACCCTGACAAGTAAATGAAAGGGATCTGAGTTGTTAGAGACCTAACAAGGTCAAGGAGGCAGGAACCTCTGTATTCAAAGAGCCACTCTCCCTTGTGAAGAAGGCAGACTTTTTGGGCTGGACCAAGCTTTGGTGGGACTCACTTTGGATGAGCTTCCACGGCGAGGGACACTACCGGCTCTTGTTTGTATATGGTCAAACAAAATCTCAAGAGTCAAGAGATGCAGGCGTTCAAGTTTGGCTCTCAGCCACCAAACTCTCTGGATATCCTTTCCTCGAAGTCGCGCTTCGACCAATCCTTGCCCTGTTTCAAAGAGAAAGAACATAACAAGAAATTAGCCCTTTTCTAAGTGGTCAAGATTAGACTAGTAGTTTGCAGGGTAATATATTATGGATTCGATCATACATAAATTCAAAGCCGCGCCGAAATCGAAATCAAATCTAGTACAGCAAGAAAATGACCAGTGTTTGATTAGGATGGCCAGTGTACTGTGGCACGGTTTTTGTCATCAAGAACACACTTCCGTTGATTGTAAGGATCTGATTATGTAATAAAGTAGATGATGCATACCATGATTTTCAATCTCAGAGCAACTGAGCTTCGTTGCTGCTGCTCTACTTTCTGGACATCAGCAGTCACTGCAAGCAGGGCCACATTGCCCATGTCTTTGATACATCCCAACAATTTTAGAACCAAATACGTGAGCTCGATCTGTTTATGGACAATCAGTTCGATCTCCCTCTCATCAAGGGCCGACGAGACCTCGACAACCTTTATTTCTTCTCTTCCTTCACCAGCAGATGATTCATCTTCTCTTCCTTTTGTTATACCGTTTGAAGTTGGAAGCAGAAACATTTGAGCTTCGAGAACTCTGTTTCTGCTTTCTAGCTCCCTGACTTGTTCTCTGAGTGCAATCATGTATTCTCTAGTGCTTGTTAGCACAGAAGCCTTGTCCCTCTGATTGATCCCCAAGAAGAACAGAGTATAAGTATAATTAGCAAACCCAATAAGAACACAAGTGATTAGAAGCATTTAAGATCAGAGAATGCATTAGCAGAACAGTGAATAGAACACCTAAGACATGTATATGCATCTTGGTGGTGTTACACATTAAGATAGTCCCCCCCCCCCCCCCCCCCCAGTCAACCTGATCTGGTTTCAGAGGGAGTGCGCTATTTAGTATCCTCACCTTTGTTCCAAGAGGCAGGAGAGCACGAAGAGCCAGAAAGCTCTCATTGAGTTTCTCTCTTCTCTTTCTCTCTGACATAACATGACTTAGTTGGCTGCTTGCAGGCTTATTTGCCCCAAGTTGAGCTTCAAGTCTTTGCTGATTGATGCCCCGAAGAATAATAACTGAAAGTTTCTGAAGGTTTTGGCTCTGGGAACTCGATTTGCGAATGAATCTTGATGGGGACAATGCACGTGAATATTTTCTAAATGCGCCAGTTTGTGTGCTCAGTTGAGCGGACGATGAAGGAGATGATGAGGACGATGATGGCGACGATGATGCCGGAGATGGAGAAACTGATGATGAGAGAACCGCAAGCATTGCTTTTGTCACTGCTGCGTCCTCCATACTAGTAGCTGGAGGCAGAGCGTAAGGATGAGGATGACTAGTTGTGCTCCTAAGAATGGAAGCTTGATTCCTTATGGATTCTTGAAAACTTTGCGGATTGGGCAGGTTGATCAGCATAGATGAGTACTCCGGGCTCCCAATGGAGAAGGATAGCAACGAGGAAGAGGAAGACGATGCTCGGCTGCTTTCTAGAGGATGAGCAGGGTTTACTGACTGGAATTGCTTAAACAATTCCCCTGTAAGAAGGCTTCTGATCTCCTCCATCTCCAAGTTGATCTGTTCAAGTACACGATCGCTACGTCAAGTTTAAAATCAGAATCATGAAACAAATAATGATCAACGATGCAATAACTAATTTCTCGTAGTGTATAATGAGTAGCATAATTGGCAACAGAAATGCAATTTCATTAAGATCATCTACTGATACATAACTGTTTAATTAAAATATATATATATGGCAGTCAAAAGGTGTTTGGATCACTGCATCTTCCACATTATTATATAAGTTGCTTCAGAAATCAAGCAAACAGCAAAAATAAGATAAAGCGGATGACTACCCAACAGCAATACTAAAATCCTGAAAACAATTTTAGTCCAGTTCCATCGCTCGGAATTCAGGAACGCCATGATCGAGCAGATCATATAATCTACCAAATCAATTCTTGGCAAAAATTTCTTACAATTTTAATTTTATTAACTGACACCCACCTGTATGAACACTTACTATATCTTATAAAACAATAACATGGCGTTGATCAAACAAGTTGCATGAGAATATGTGTTCTAAGATCATAATTTTTCAATTACCAAATGCTCTCCTACCAACAAGACAACCATAATAGACTGGCTCCCTTCTTATGGAACAAAGCCATGTATCTTGACTGCGGTGGGCCCCACTTGTCCTTATATGGACTTCGGGGTCATGGTTGATGGCTCTCTTGACTGTGACCCCTGTTCAGGTGATTGTGGAGTATTTTGTGAATCTGATGTCGTATCATTTTCATCTTTTAGTGTTAAACTATTGTTATCAAATAAATAAACAAGAATACGATCAAATTTCATCATTAATAATACTACTTTCTGACTTTGTCTTTTTAAGTAAGTCGTTCTTTTTTATGGTTTTTCCCATTGATCTTGTGATTTATAAATGGCTTAACTTAAGATTTTAGTCGTAAGAAAACTTACGTTGCCAGAGGATGAACCAATCTCCACCTCACCACTTCTGCACGCCAAGAAAACTGCAGTCTGTATTCCAAGAACCAGCACTGGTAAACGATCTTTCAAGTTCGCTTCTATGATCATCATCTCGGAAAACCAAATTGAGAAAAGCATGAATTACCTTAATCCCAGCTCCCTGAAAATAATTAGCAAAGGAACTCGTCATGATCATTACAACAGCAGCAACGACAGTAAATCTCAGCAGAGCAACGGCAGAGAAGAAACAAAACCTGATAGAATTGCCTTTGCGTGTCCGTTCTCGCCATGCTCTGGAGACTCGCCTCTCCTAGCCTTAAGTAAGCCTTTCCTTCCGTGAAAGCAAGCCCCGGAATCCTGCTCAGTTTCAGAAGCCATATGAATTAGACTAGGAAGATGAGAACACGAGCTTCGCCGTTTAATAGAATGTGCTGATTTACAAGGTCAATCGCTTAATTTCTTCCTACCCTCCATTTTCTATGACACAGACAGAGCCCCTGTATGTATCGAACAGCTCCTGCCTCAACCAGCTGGCTTCTGCAGTCGACTTATCTTCTTCATACCATCCATTCGTGCATAGCATGCACCTTCATTAAAGCACACAGTAGAAACCAGAATCAAAACACTGTCTGTGAAGAGAAACTAATTATGAATTCTATGGGTGGTAGTTTCTGTGGTGATTTGCTTACTTGGGAAGATAAGGCTGGTAGGACCACAAACAAATGTATCTGCAACCAAGGTTCTGAACAACCCATCTAATGAAAGCAGATCGACTTTCTTCCTCCAGCATGAAAACCAGGTCCATTTCTTCTTCCACTCTGTAACACCAAGATTAAAAGCATGTTGGGATCATGGGGAGCTCTTCCTATATATATGTGAGCAGAAAGAAAGCTTTAAATGCCAGGATATGACCTTGTAATCCACTCTTTTTTCTTTCAGCACTGCGTCAGATACAGAGAGGGAGAGGGAGAGGGGGGAAGAATCGGTCGAAAAGTCATTGGTTTTGAAGGGCCTGGACGACGTCAAAGTAGGTGGCGAAACCTGTTGTCCTTTAGCATCTGGCAACTGATTGACACCACGAATTAACTTTCAGTGATTGACCACCTCCACCGTCTATCATGGTGTTCTGTAATAACAGAAGCTCAGTTTTATACGCTTTTATTTCTAAACCGGAATATAATTTATATAAAGTGAGGAATAACAGACGTATTTATGTATCTGCCTGTTTGAAACTAGTCAACGAATGTTTCAAATTATTTGTTGTCTACTTTAAAGATGTCCCATATTGAAGCATGATCTCCACTAAAATAATTATGTGATCTGAAGCCAATATTGTTATAAGTTCATACTTTTACTTTTGGAATCGAATTATTTTTAAACCTCCAAGGCAAGAAAATGCAGACAAATAAAGTGTCAGCAGTTATTTGCAAGATCAGCTTATTCTAGACGTTAATCTTTGAATGACAAGAAAGTCATCCAAGGTGCTTCTTTTTAATTTAAGGGGAGTTTGATGATTTGGAATTTGGATTGGAGAATGAAAATTCTAGAATCATAATTGTTCTTCATGTGGGGCAGAACAAAAAAATTTTCAGTTGGCCAAATTAAAGTTTCTAAATTTTGATAAGAGCGAAATATCATTTTTCAAATTTTTAATATCGGGCAAGTTAAATTTTCTAAACTTTACATGTAAATTGAAAAAAAAAATGAGGGAGGTCAGGTGCCCTTACCGGCCCCCCTTGGCTCCATACTTGTCCTCATGAAATGAAATCAAAATTCCAGGTTTAGTTTCTTAATTCCAAACACAAAATACCTTGTTTGTTTAATAATTCTAATTTTTTAAAATGCTTCCGAGCATATCAAACGCTCGCTTGGAGATGATCCATGGTGAAAAAAGTTAAAATTATCAAAATACCTTTCTAATAAAAACCAAAACACGATTGCTTCCTATGTTAATGCACAAAAATTACCAAAATGCCCTTATCATAAAAGTGATGACAGAACTGTTTTCCATGTTAACTCAACCAAATCACCAAAGTAGAAACCAAATTACCAAAGAAGAGTATTTCTGCCCTCAAATGTAAACCGCCACAATAAAACTAGTTATATGCATGGTGGGGGGCCTAGGCCATGGCTCCATCCGAACCAAATGAAAGAAACAAAAATATAATATAAAAATTGAAAAAAAAAAACTCAGCCCCCATTTGGTTCGTTCCTGAAAAAAAAAAAATCTTAGTTTCGCCTCTATTTCTTGGTGGAAGTTCTTTTTAATAAAGACCCGAAACCTAACCATGGCCCCACCGGAACCAAATGAAAGAAACAAAAATATAATATAAAAATTGAAAAAAAAAACTCAGCCCCCATTTGGCTCGTTACTGAAAAAAAATCCTAGTTTCGCCCCTATTTTTTGGTGGAAGTTCTTTGTAATAAAGACCATAAGCCTAGGAAAGGGTGGGTTTGGAGATATTTCTAGGGAGCTCAAAGCTGAGAAGTTAGTACATAATTGAGGGCTCCCCAGGAGAGCAGTAGAACACCACATAAAAAAGACAAAGACAATTTAATGTGTTAGACTGTTGGTTATAGGTGAGCAGGCAACGAAGAACGGAGCCAAGTCAATGGAGGTGAACTATTAGACCATTGATGTTGATATGAGGAAGAAAGTGAAGGTCAAGCAGTCAGTCCACTTCAAATGGCGCAGTTGCCCTCTCACCATGACACTTGTCTCCAGGATCTCATTCATATTAATTATTAGTTCCATTTTTTTTTTTGTCGATATATTTATCTCCCATGACAATGTGGTTTTCTGAATATTTGAGGTGAAAATAACGCTAAAAAAACGTTGATCAACGAGTTTTCTCATGTTATATCTACGTTGGCTTTGAAATATATAACCTGTTCTTCCCGATATTATGAAGGAATAATCCAGTTTATCCTTTACTTGTTTGAAACCCCCATATTCGATTCCTTATCTGCGGCAGAAAAAAAAAAATAGATATGTAGGCTCTATTTTGGGGTTGATATAAGACTAATCAGGGGCATAGTTTCCTGAAGAGGGTGAAATTAGAGTTTTTAAATTTTGATACGAATTGAAATATCATTTTTTTTTCAAAATTTTTATATAGGACGAATAAATTTTTTTTAAATTTACATGTGAAATTTTTTTAAAGAAAAAATTGAGGTGGAGCCAAATAACATATGGGCCCCTCCTTGCTTCGGCCCCTGACTAATAATATGGTTATTTCATAGTATTTGTTTTAAAGAAAAGTTTTCCAACTCTAACCTTTCAAGAGTTTGAGCCGAGTTGAGCCAACTTGAACTCGCGTTGTTTGTCTTGAAAGGAACTCGAACTCCATTCAAGCTCGAGTCAAGTTCTATTTCATTAGCTTGAGTTCGACTTGGCTTGAGTTCTTAAAATTTAAACTCGGCTCGATTCAGCTCGTTTAAGCTTGAGCCGAAGATTGGTTTGAACCGAGTCAAGTATTTCATTAAAAAGATTTATTTTTTTTAAAAAAAGACATCATATAGACTTAAATATGAAACCTGTTACATGTATATCCATTTGAGCAATCTACCTTTTTTTTATAATTTTATGAGACATATTTTATATATTTTCATCGAGTTTAACCAAGTTGAGCCCAATTAACTGAGCTCCACTCGTTTAGGTTGTGGAGTTCATTTTCTAACAGCCCTACCTTTCACGGAATGCATTGATGAATGCATTTAATCACCTTTTGATCTGATGCAATGTATAGTGCGGATTGATTGGACAGAGGTGCGTGCCATATGCCTCACACGTCAACCTTTGAAAGATCTCCCATATTTTATAAAAGAATAAGGAGTGCATTGTTTTAGAAAAAAACTAGAATGCCCGATAAAATCTTTATAAATTTTAATTTGTATATGTCATATATAATTTGAAAACGACGGATTGAGTCTATTGACCCGGTGGGTTACCCTAAGTCATTATCTTCCGTCGATAGCGACTGCATTAAATTTGTCCAAGAAGTTTTCTTGGATCGCATCTGCGACATTGAGACCCTGAAATTGAATTCTTCTACAGCCGGCAGAATGGAATGAAATTCAGCGTAGAAGTCTTCCCCTCTCTTTTTATATATATATATATATATATATATATATATATATATATTATAAGTATCTTTAATCTTGTTCCACCCTCTCACATCATACAGTTTGTACTTGATAGTAGGGGCGGCCGCTTGGCACCACTCCGACTAATGAAAAAAAAAATATATTGAAAAAATAATAATTTTTAATTACGTAATGTATTTTTTGGATTTGAATTCAGTTTGGTCTTACTCGGATTTAGAAGTTGGACTGTCGGCCTGCCCCTAAAGAAAATCTTGACTCCGTTCCTGCCTGATAGTGTATTTAATCAAACAATGTATTTGTATCATGTGGCTGTGATCGAAGAATGGCTGGATGGCCGGAGATAAATATAAAGAGTGAAACGAAATGACAAGAGGATGCAGCAAGCAATCTGTTGAACTAAAAAAAAAAAACTTAGTAAAACTTGATTTCACGACTTCAACATGACTTGGATTTTCCATTTGGATCCCTATAGAGAGGGAAGAGGTCGGGCCTTCCATTTGGATCCATGTGCATGAGATTTGGATTTTCCAAGTCCAGTTACATATGATTCGGATTCATGATACATTCAAAGGTCTGAACAAAAGCAAATACCCAAAAATTATCCGCTAATAACATGCTAAACATGGATTCTTCTTTGTAGCCTCCTTCAAGTGAGATGGAGTTCGCTCCTGCATCAGGGCCAAAACAGTGTGAAGACTCACTTTGAAAAGTCCAAGAGATCTTCAATTGCTTATAAAGAGGGTTGTTGAGTGGTTGTTGTCTTGGTCCTTAGCCTTTTTAGGATTGAAACTAAAGCTCTTATGAGGCAGGTTGAAATTCGTCGAACTAAAGGCTTGAACCCGATGTGGGAATGAGTTGGGTTGTTATAGTGATATAAGAACACAGTTCAACACTCATACCTGACGTTCCACACATGTGAGCGCGTGTGAGAGATGAATGGTAATGGTTCACTTTGAGAAATTATGCAAAATCTTAAAGGGCCTATAATTGTGATTGTTAAATGGTTGATTGTTCTGATTCTTGGCTTTTTTTTTTTTTTTTGAGTTGGACCCAAAACTGTCAAGGGTGATTTGAGATCTGTCAAAGCTTCTTTTGGGTGTTTGATTCGATCATGGTAGTGTAGAATAGCAAAGCGACCTTAAATGTGAATTTTGGACGTCCATTCTGATTAAGAAATTAGATTGGATTTGAAATTAAAAATTGACGTCCAATCAAATTCGGATTTAAATAAATATCCAAGTAGATTTAGATTCAAATTCACATTTAATTTCAAGTGAATGTTTTATGTCCTATATCCCTACATCTTGAAAGTCGGTTCTTGAGCAATTCAGACTTGGTTGTGTTTCTAAAACTTAGATTCATATGTGAAAATAAAAGACAGATTTAGATCATACTTGGAGGGTAAACTTAAGATTAGATTCACATATAATACAAACTTTTCTTCATTTTTATTTGCATATGAACTTAAACCCAAATATATGAACATCTAATACATCAAATATGATAAAGGGTACATCTAATTCGAATATGATCAGATTATCCTTAAGTCTAAGTCTAATATGATCAGATTATCCTTAAGTCTAAGTCTAATATGTTCAGATTATCCTTAAGTCTAAGTCTGAGGCTCGAAGACCATCTCAAAAAAGTTTAGTCTCTTGCACTCATGTCATCTACCATTCAAACTAATAGGTTGTACCACCAACAGCGGTGACATTTGATAACAGTAAACTATGGAAAGGTGTCGAAGTTGAAAATTCTGGATCAAGTTTCAACTCTGTGTTTGTTTTTCAAGTTATTTTGTTGTATTTTCTTCTTAACAAACAATATGTAGTTAGTCTATTCTTGCTTTAAAATCAAACAAATTAAGAGTGGTTTATGTATAGTGACAAAATAATTCTCTTTCTCAGCTCTTTATCTTGAAAAATAAATAGTGATTGCGAATTCAGCATAAATTTACTAGACCCACTTTTTTATGGGGGGAATTTTTAAAATACACTTGAAATTTGACGTGAATAAAGACATAGTTAGGTCTTGCACTCGAAGCAAAAATAAAAGTTTAGTCGAATTGAACCTTTAAGCTATCAATAACTGAAGTTGGGTAATGAAATAAAACAAATAAAAACCTCCATTATTTTGAATATGATTAGATTATATAATTAATCATGGCATACCCAATTTGCATTTTCATCCCAATGTCATTGGTCTCTTTAAGTAATCAAATAATGTTGTTGATTTATGTCTAGCTATATACAAATTACTAATTTATATTAGTATGAAACATAGTTAGGAGAATTTTATTTTCATTAATATTAAAAACTTATACAAGAAAACCTGGTTCTCACAAAGTCAAGCCTTTTGAGGGTGTCATTCAAACGTGCCCTACATGTATTGAAAAATTAAGTATTTTCTCATGTTGTTGGAAGGTAAAAGAATAATTTTTCACTAACTTAAATCAATATATGAGAATTTCAATTGGAAGTAGAAAAGTTTAGTCATGATTTTGATAATGTGCCAAAGTTTCGAGTGCGCTTGAAAATTTGTGGGCCACATTGTCCGTTCAATCGCGCAGCAAAAAGGGTGTGCTGACCAATAACGGCCTGAATCATCGCCTTTAAAAGTTAGAAAAATAGAAATTTATTATTTTATTAAAAAAATAGCATAATCGGGCCTAAACTGACCCGATTCACATACTATATCCACCAAAAAATGAGACATATGGGCTCCTGTATCATTGGGATCGGTCAGCTTGGCTTTAAGGATCTTCTTAAAAATCTCAACATTGGTGAACCGATTATAAAGAATAACTGCTTGGTCTGCTTCAATCTTACAAGGTCGTCGAACTTACTACATTTCATTATATTAAAAGTTTAACGTTCGTGCTCTATTGGGCTATGTGCACCACGTTTAGAGCTCCAATCATTCCACGAACTCCTTTAGATCTTCTATCTAGAAAATAATCTTTCTCGAACTTGGCATATCTTAAGTCAATCTGTATGTGTTCTTTGCTCGGTATAGTTTGCCATATAAAGTGTAAAGTGAAACCACCATAGAATCATCGATTTCGGATAGCAGTTCTCCTTTTCTTTAGCCCAGATGTTTGGGGTAAGGGGAGAATCTTGAAGCCATATTGCCAAGAAAGGAATTGAGAAATTGAGAGCAGTTTCCGATACATTTTGCTGACAGTGGGACCGAAAGGATCGCGTTTGATGAGATAGATGCTAATGCCATGCATGAGAAAAGAATAATAAAGATTCTAGGATCTCAACAATCTCCACCAGGATCTATAAATTGGCCTCGTTTGGTTCGCCATAACGATTATTTTAATCGAATACCAATCAATTTTGGTGGGACACCAATCAGGAATTCAACACCGAGGCGTTAAGGTCGGAATACTTTTCTCATGAGAGAGAGAGAGCGAGAGTCTTTTTGCAGATATTCTGTTGGTATTTGAATGGTGACGAAGCTTTGCGTGCGAAATGTAGCGGTTTGCACGTTATGGTTGGGGGTTTTGAGTGCTGTATGTATCGGATTGCACGGTTTTTTTTGGTTTCCAGATATGTATAGTTAGAGGGAGCAGAAACCCTCTTGGTGGGGGCCGACCGGAAGAAGGCCTTTCCGGTTGTGGGTAGTTCGGTTTCTCTGAGCAAACCAAAGGCACGTGCACGTAGTTTAATATCTCCACCAACGAGTTTCTATCAATCTGATATTCGACATGAAAGCTTGACGATGGCAGGCATTATGAGGAGGTTGAGGTTAACAAACTTTTTATTAAGTTCTTTTGGTATTTGTTCCATGTTGATATGATATGGCTGAATCTATCTGTGTCTCTCTCTGTGTCAATTGAGGATGCAGTCCGCCACACAGGAAATCAAATGAATCATTCAGGCTGATTCTGACTACACTTGTTGGTATTGTTGTTGGTTACTTCGTTGGGGCTTCTCTACCAAGCACTTCTTTGCTTAAGGTGGCCTCTTCCTCCATCTCTCTACGAAAGAGAGCTAAGATCCTGTTTCATCTGGGTGGTGTTCTAATTTTCTTTTTCTTTTTATTTTGGATGATGGGCAGGTTGATTTGTTGAATATTAGGCAGAACGCAGAGCATAATCGGTACCTCGAGAGACTCAATTCTTTGTTGCACAGGAAATTGAATTTGCGTCAGACACCATCTGCCAACGTCTCCAACGCCACCCCTTCGGTAAACTTAGCAAACAATTCCAGGGTAACTATTATCCATCTTTGGGCTTTTCTGTATGTACATTTTTATATGAGCTATCTTTTTGAGCGTTTATGGTGCTGGCTTTTGCTTGAGAATTACTTGTCATAAATATTATGTATGATATATTACGAACTTTTGAAGCGGTTGAAGACGATAATGGTGTTAGGTGCAGGAGAGTTAAATGAAAAAGAGAATTTATTCAGATGGTGGTGCGTCGAGGAATTCAAAATCGTGTCTATGCTTAATTTGTTAGTCCTCCTGAAGTGGAGAGAGCCCCTAAGCGTGCAGACTTTAGTTTTGAACACCTGCAGAAGCCTTTTTACGGCTTTATGAACAAAATTTGGTCTTCAGTCTAACACGAAGGAAAAGGGAAATCACTTGATGAGTCTCTGTTACTTATATTACAGCAAAGGATGAAACCACATTGCACATTGTTTGGGTTTATCCCTTCCAAAGATACCATAGTTTTTAGGTGGAAATAGGATGAGATATCTCACCATTTGTTGGATGTATTTGCCAACTCTTGGATGGAGGAGAAACTGGTACTTAATTTGGGAAATATTCATAGATAATCACTCTAAACTGACACAACAAAAGAGGCACACAAGGCGGCTAAATTCTATTTACGTTTGGGAGAAATCGAAACTGTATTGCACATTCTATGGTTTTACTTTCAAAGAACCCAGTGTTATGTTATAGTACATGATATATTTCACTGGTTGGATACAATTATCGGTTCTTGATTGGCCCCACAACATCCTCGATTAGGGAAGAAAAACAAAACAAGGAGTTGCTGTAGACTATCTTGGACAGAAAGAGTCTTTATTAAAAATAATGACTTTAACATTCATAGAATATGCAATCATACCGTTAGCAAGGGGGCTCAATCTCAGAATAAAGATGGATCCCATACTCAAATGTTTAACAAGGAATTTAGGGGAGGAGAGTCCCTGGCTTATAGACATCAAGTGACTACTCCCTTCTTTATTGATCTGGGGGAAAATGAGCTGCCTATGAGTTGGGAAGCTAGACATCAATCAACTGGCTTGATGAGGGAACTAAGTTGGCACGCTAGAACAGTTTTCTGGCACAACAGAGTGGTGCCTTACCTCAATGCAGGCAGATGCACTGTGGCATTCATCGTGGTGCATCAAGATTCCTATGTATTCATCCAAGATTGAAACTAGATTGCCAGGCAGACCAGTGGCATCACATTCTTGTAAGGTCTGCTTGGTTATGTAGAAAGCTAACTGGACAGGAACCAAGTATTTGAAGGATGTCTCTTCTTGCTTCACTTCCTTTCACCACAATGTGAGAAATCTACTCTAGCATGCACTGAGTAAAACTTTCGCTGACAACATGATGGATGCAAATCTCAAGAGAACCATTTTCAGACCCGATAGTCTCATCAATAATTTGCTGGCTTGGTTACTGGTGGTTGTGTTTCTCATGCTTCTCAAGCTAATAATACATTTGATGAAGTTGTAAACATGACAGATATTATGTGGTTTTTGACAGATGAGGAATATAAAGAATAAGGTTTATATAAAAAGTTCATGAAATTATAAAGCAACTTGTGTAGTTCTAAGAATACCTATTCATTATTCCATCCTGTCATTGCCATGACTTGCTACTAGCTTTCATAGACCTCTGTAAGCGGTGTACTATGATGTCAGTTTCACACATGCATTTGATTCCCTTGTTGTGTTTTAGGCTTTTAGCTGTACTTTCTTAAACTCTACATTCTTTAAAAATCTACACTCCTATTGTTTTAATACAGATTTATGTGCCCACAAATCCACGTGGAGCTGAGTTGCTGCCTCCAGGCATCATTAATGCTAGCTCAGATCTTTACCTCCGCAGACTATGGGGCAATCCTAGTGAGGTACAAACATTGAGTATCATTTTGGCAGTTCAAAAGAAGTTATGCCAGAAAGGGCATAAACATTGCTTTTTGTGCCTGTAGAGGCAGTTATCTTGTTCTTTCATTTTCTTATTGTTTGTTTTGCCTTTGAGACATCTTTTAGGACTTGGTTTTGAAGCCAAAATACCTGTTGGTACTGACTGTTGGTTATCGTCAAAAGGATGTCATTGATGCTGTAGTGTCAAAGGTGAACTTCCTTTCACTATCAAAATATCACTTTTGACTGTCACTGTTCTTTGCATTATGTTGCTTTTTATATAGTGCTTTATGGTGTTACTGTTCTGTATTTTCAGTTTTCAGAAAACTTCTCCTTTCTTTTGTTCCATTATGATGGAAAAACCAGTGAATGGGACCAGTTTGAATGGTCAAAGAGGGCCATTCATGTTAGTGCAAGAAAACAAGCGAAGTGGTAAGGAACATTACTTCCTCTGGATTTTACTTATAACTGTCTAGTTCCTTTTCCGACTGTATCTTTCATTTTGTATGGTGATGAAGATTCAAGTGTTCTTTTTGTTTCTCTTTCTAAGATGTTATAATTTAAGATAAAAGATGCCCACTATAATTAGAAAAGGACTTTTCCATCAGTCCTTGTAATTCATTTCCTAGTTTAATCGTCTGATCAATTTGTTATGACATGCCAAATTAGTTATGCACCTAACAAATTGCAGTGCCTGTTTATAAACTTTAGAAGCATCCTTCATGTAGAGACTTTCATATCAAGCTGTAATGTGCGCGTGCATCCTCCATAGGCACCTACGTGTCTTTGACTGATTTTCCTTCTTTAAAATTTTTTGTGGTTCCAGGAACCATATAAAGATCTCCCTTTGATAGGTGCATAAGCAAGTAGTTTAAAAAAAATCAGTTTTAAAACCAGTAGGCCATATATTGTCAAACCACAGATAGAGCAGCTTGTGGATGAAGTCATGATCTTAAATTAACGGACTAAATTTGGTGGTCCTCTATCCAATTTCACTTCTTCGTCATGTCATTAAAGATATGGCACAACACATTGACTTATGGAGACCTTGAACAACTGTTTTATGTCGTTATGTACAGTTTGACAGTAGAAGTACATTAATGCATACAACCTTCGTTGATTCAACATTTGTTACTTAGTCGCTTAAGAAAATAGCTGAAACAGTAACCTTGCACTTTTTTTGAGTGTTGTCCTCCTCTGTTAATTATTTTGCCAAATTTGCATGTAAAAGGGCTTATTTTAGAGGATAACATTTTATTTTATTTGCATTAGCTGTTAGATGTCATCTTGTATGTGAGGCATTCAGATAATGAAATTCCCTTTTTTTCATTCATACTCTTTTTAATTGGTCTTTTTTTCAATTTACACACAATCAAGATTGTTTATAATTTATACCGCTGTATCTTTTAGGTGGTTTGCCAAACGTTTCCTTCACCCAGATATACTTGCTGCATATGATTACATATTCATTTGGGATGAAGATTTGGGAGTGGAACATTTTAATGCAGAGGAGTAAGTTGCTTCTTGCATATGACTTCCTGTTTTATATGTTGTTAGTTCTGAAGATTTAATAGGTTGATTCTAATGTACCTCTTAATTGAACTTATGATGGCGAACATCCATCTTTTATGCATATAATGATCAAATTGGCATTTCCATATTATCATAGTAATATGCAATTACATGAACAGGTATCTGAAGCTTGTGAGAAAATATGGTCTGGAAATATCACAGCCAGCATTGGAGGAAAACAATGCCTTAACATGGTTGTTGACCAGGAGGAGAACTGATGTTGAAATCCACAAGTACGAACATTGAAGATCTTTCCCTGTCTGAAACATCATGTCTATTTTTCAATAATATTTTGTGCATGCTACAGAGAAACACAAGAAAGACCAGGCTGGTGCCGAGATCCACATCTGCCACCTTGTGCTGGGTAAATATCGTAACTCTGTTATTCGAACTGTTATTCGAACTTGTCTACTTGATACAACAAGAAATATTGCTGCTTCTAAAGCAATGCATATTTGCTTTCTATGCTATGTCATTGTCTTTAGATGGTAAAATCTATTTTTTTTATGGAATTCTGATGAAAGAAAGATTATTGGCGAAAACGCAATATGGCAGATTTGTTGAGATAATGGCCCCTGTTTTTTCAATGAATGCATGGCGCTGTGTTTGGCACATGATTCAGGTACGTTGAGTAATCATTTGATGCAATGATCATGAAGCCACTATGTGTCTGGCAGTCCTATTACTCTTTTTCTCATTGTCTCAAGATTTTTTTCATTATGCCTATGGTGTTAGAAGATGTTCTTTCTCCTGTTGCAGAATGACTTGGTTCATGGGTGGGGTTTGGATCTTGCCCTGCAGAGATGTGTTGAGGTAAAACCTAGACTT
Organism: Nymphaea colorata; assembly: GCF_008831285.2. Taxonomy (NCBI): domain Eukaryota; kingdom Viridiplantae; phylum Streptophyta; class Magnoliopsida; order Nymphaeales; family Nymphaeaceae; genus Nymphaea; species Nymphaea colorata. The sequence goes on from NC_045143.1 coordinate 5,212,357, forward strand.
TTGAAATGCTAGTATTAATATCCCCTGCTGCAAGTCAGTAATTTAGTGCTTGCAGAGTAGCTCAAACACTATTGAAGTTCTGCCCCAAGCCATTCTCCAAGTGCATGTGACTGTCATGTGGACAGGAGCTGCATGATAATTGTAAATTTGTAATTACCAATTACTGGGATGTCCTTGCCATGATTCTGGTGTCATGAATCGATGCTATCTGCCTGATCTGAGATGATCCTCATCATGACTTGATTGGGGTTACTTTTGTGACTTTGTCAAATGCTATTGAAGTTCTGTGCCAAGCCATTCTCCAAGAGCATGTGATTGTCATCTCCACAGGAGCTCCATGATAATTGTAATTACCAATTACTAAGAGCTCCTTCCCATGATTCTGGTGTGATGGGTTAATGCTATCTGATCTGAGATGATCTCCATCATGACTTGATTGGGGTTACTTTTGTGAATACACCAACATGGTTATGGACAGAACCATGAAAATGATGCATTGAACCACTATCCTTACCATGCTAACCCCAACTGTTTAGTCATGGACAATGTGTTGCAGCATCTCAATTCTAGCCAACATCCAAAACTGGACCACAAAGGGCTTTATCCATGAAAAGGATTCTGCATGTGCAAGTAGCTTAATCAGCAATTTCAGCTGGTATACAATGGACTTCGGCATGGTTTCGAGTCTTCGTTTGTGAAATCTTCAACTATCATTTTCAGCTGATCAAAAACCCAATAAAGTTGTTTTGAATTGGGAGTTGGCATATCAAGGTTAGATGAGTCAGAAATACTTCCAAATCAAGAACCATGTTTCATATTCTGGATTATATGAATCAATCTTAGTCTTACTCATTTCTGACCTGGATGCATCTCCAAAAGAACCATGTTCATGTTCCGGACTCTGGATTATTTAAATCAATCTTAATCTCGCTCGTATCTGAATTGTGTGCATCTCTTATTGACCTTATCCAGCATGTTTTATAGATCGATAACTTGTACTATGCCTGCCTTCCTCCTAAAGTCTAGTTGGATGTTCTTTATGTTGCATTATGGAGACAATGTGTGCGATGATTTATAATCTTCTTCTGTGATTCAGCCAGCACATGAAAAGATTGGTGTTGTTGATGCCCAGTGGATCATTCACATGGTACTCCCTTCACTTGGTGATCAGGTATACCATCTGTTCTGTCCAAACTCAATTTCGTGTCACATGCAGATTTCTTTGTGACCTGCAATATGAGTTGGTTTTACTTGTTTGTGTTTGCTATGGTATATCTCACAGTGTGTGTGTGTTTCTATATATGTATATATATATATATAGAATGGTTCATACTATAACCCTACATGTCTTACTATGAAAAGGTAGAGGGTGTCTGATGTGCTGACATAAAGAGACATTTAGGACATAGGATCTATATATATATATATATATATATACATTGTAGAGAGAAAGAGAGTGATCATGTGGATGTGTTTCAGTTGGTTGACTGTTCTTGTATTTAATGTTTGACTACATTGCAGGGTGAAGGCAAAGATGGAAGGCAACCTTGGGAAGGGGTAGGACTTGAATTTTAGTGTATATCATATGGGTCTGATAGGCCTCTTTATAAATGGTGAATCAACATCTTTAGTCATACTTTCAGGTGCGAGCTAGGTGCAAAGAAGAGTGGACAGAATTTCGGATTCGTATGGAGGAGGCTGAAAAGGAATTTCATAGCAGCTCTGTTCAGTAGCACCAGTCGATGCAGTTCTTCTATCTTCTACTCTTCGCACAGCCCTAGCTTTCTTGGGATATCTAGAAGTTTCCCCTTCAATTCCTTGATTCTTCTATTTATTATATGTATATTCTTAGAAGTTTCTAGTCCCTTTTTGCTTGGCTATCTCCCTGTCCTCTTGCACGTTGTGGACCTTGGTCAACTAGCTTTCTGCAGCATAATTTCTGGTTTTGTTGATTGACTAATTTTATTGGTTGGTATTCAACATAGCTGGAGAGGTTCGTGGTAAGGAAGTGAAGCTCTTGCACAACCATTATTGGCCTTTTTTTACAGTTGGCAAGGGCGGCAATCATGAAGTCAAACTAGACCTTAGCATAGTTTCTGCTTATATATTGTTCTTTTTCTGATTCTGTGGGCACGAAAGTGATCACCATCAGTGAAAGAGGAAAGCAACATGCAGAAGCTGATCCCGGATTATTATTTTAGAAGAGAAGCATCCTTCATAACTTTCCATTTGATGGTTATTTTCTCACAAACCGTGAGTGATGTACATAGTTGTTTCCTCCTCATTAATACATACTGTACTTTTTGTTGCACTTGAAGGTTATCTATCTTCTCCCATTGATAAATTTGAAAACAGAACATTTCTATCAAATTCCAAATGTTTCTGCCAGATTATGTGATGATATGGAAATTTGGATTGAGCAAGTATTAGACGGCTTCATCCTGGTGGATTCCTTGTTTCGTGATAAAAAAAAGAAACAGTTATGTTTGCAGTTAATAATTTAACGCTTAACTGTGGAAAAGCCTTGAATTTGGAGTAGGCTCATTGACATTTAAAAGTTTGAGAATTTTAAAGCTTAATCGTGCAAAAAGCCATGCCTTTGGAGCGAGGCCCACTGACATTCAATAGCTTCCTGCAGTGACCCTTTTTTTTTTTACTTCATTAGATGAAACCATGGCTTGGAAAACACGGTTTCATCTTGTTTTGGCTCCGATGAAAATGCTTTTCGGGAACCTCCAGCCAAGTATGATGCCGAGAAGCTTCCCCCTAGGGTTCTTAGTTGATAAGCTAGCGATTAGTAAGCAATTTACCCGATGCGTCTCATATTACTACGAACTTAGGGATAAGTTCTGGCAAAACTTTTAACACCAAATTCTGGTAGCAGAGCATACCGTGCACCTAGAGAGCATACTGCAGCGATCTGTTTGGTCTACAATAGAACCACCAAGGGCGAGAAAAACGAGTAGAAGGCAAACGCGTTTTAGTGCTACACCTATTAAATAACACTTGTAGTTGTAAATAAAACAGACTGCTTGGAGTCTTGGACTCAACAGAACACGAGATCTTAGATGAACAAATATTGAAAACAGCAGGCGATAAGATGTGTCTAAGGGCTTCGTTTACTCAACTGAGTAAAGATAAAGATCCCAATTTCTTTCCTCTCCTTTTTTTTTTTTTGCTCTTCGGTTCCTTGCATACACAAAGTAAAAGAAAGAGAAAGAAGGAAGACCTTCTGTAAATTTTCAGAAACTCAATACCTCGAACATAAATTATACACGTAGCGGAGATCGAACTATGGACATCAGTGTATCACATAACAGGTTGAACTTTGAAACTAAAAAATGACTATTGAGAATTCGCTTCTGCCTGCTTGGCATTCATGTCAAGAGAACCAAGAAGCTGTATATCACCAACTCCAGCAGGCGGGCCAATGCTACAGCGAGCAGTATTGTGTCTTGTGATGCTGTCTTTTATCTTCTGAAACTGCAAAGCAGAAGCCACAGGGTTCCCTTTGAATGTATTCAGGAAACAGAAACATCTAGCTACTTTATAAAGAAACACCATTTTTGAAGCTGACAAGGTGTTCATTTTTTCAGGTGCAAACACAAATCTGAAAGTTTTCATTTTGGTTTATTCAAATCAGTGTTTTAAAACTAATTGAATCAACCCCCAACGTGGTCAACCCAATAGGGGAACTTTTTTTGCTTGGAACTTGGCATGACTTGGCTTGACTCAGCTCGACTCGGATACGCGCCCCAAACTCACTTTGACTTAGCAAAACTAGTTTGACTCGCTTTGGAACTCATTCTACTCGGTGCAATCTGGTGATAGACTTTATATTTTATAATCAAGTGACTGGTTAATAACTATTTGACTACTTAATTTTTTATGTAAATCTTTTAATCTATTGGAAAATAAAAATTTAAGATCAACGTTTGATAAATTTTCAAATTGCAAATGAAAAGTTCAATCTGATTAGGCTTAATTCCAGATATGGTTATCTGTTTATTTCAATTTTTAGAGAATTGATCTCTCTACTTTTGGAATTCTAGTTTTAAATGACACATAGAAACATATTGAGTTTGCCAACTATTGAATAGTTGCAAATGTTAGAATATATTAACTTTAACGTTTGTTTTTTATTGAGTTGCTTTTCATTAATATATTGATACTTGATATTTAGTTGTGTTGAAGTATGTGACTATAGAGTAGCCGCAGTAGCTCATTTGTTCAGTTTCTCATTATCGTATGAGCAAATATAGCTTAGTTATTACTTAATGTTTGGTTTGACTTATTTCTGAGTTATACAGGTTATCAAGTCATTATACAACCTTTTTATGTTTAAATGACAAGTTATATTTTTGTTTCCTTTAAAAAACAAAGTCAACAAAACCTGACCCGAGTCACCAAGTTACCCCCTAAGTCATGAATCGAAAATGGATTAGTTGATTCCTGAGTCACTGGGTTTTAAAACATTGGTTCAAATAGCAGAGATAGTTTGCAAAGAGAATGAATGTAGGATCAACAGCAAATCAATATATAGTCAAGGTGTTAGTGAAAAACTGCATTTTGGTTTTATAAAGTGTGTTCTCAGCAGAAATATAAGGATTAGAGATCATATGGGTTTCTGTCAAAGCAAATCCAACACTTGGAGGGTATTGAAAGGCTAACAATCTTAAGCCCAGACATGAAGGAATGATATCTCTTGCTTTGCTGGGAAAGCAGATTTTGGATACTTCGGTTCTAAAGGGATGATTACTGATAGTCTGCTAACAGTTCCTTTTATATGGCACAAACATAGCTACAAGTAGAACCTTGTAATTGACCAACAATTTTACAGCTAGACAGTCAACATTAGGTTGGTCTTTTGCTAGCTATTCTATAAGTAGCTTATGGTCAGGTTTTCTACAAGAAGTATACTGCAAAGAATGAAATAGAGCTGTAGGAAATACCATTCTGGCACAATATGAGGTCCTTTTCCTTAAGCAGCATTGTTAACAGTATCTTCTATTTATCAGGTCACCTGATGACTGGAATCCTATGTCAGTTTATCTATCATGAACTTGTTCACCATATAGTTAAGTAAATTTGTTCACCGAATTTTTTTCTTTCTCTTGCTTCATTTATTCATCATAAGATTGTACTTAATTGTCATCAAATATCATATGATTGTGTCTGTCAACCAACAAAGAAACATCTGCTCATGCTTCAGTGGGCATTTGTGTTAAATAGATCCCATTTCCATGTTTTCTAATGGAAGCGAGAGTATAAGAAATCATCATGTTAGAATGCTAACCTTTACTAGTGAACAAGAGAAAGACTCCAACTGCCCCTCTGCACCACGATAGAACTGAAAATATGGAAGTACTTTAACATTTAAGCTTTTGCACATAGCTTTGTTCTCATCAAAGTTCACTTTCAAGAATAGAATATCAGGGTGCTCTTTTGCTGTCCTGCACAGCTGCATCATACCCAAAAAAAATCAGCATGTCCCCACTAAAAACAAAAGAAACATGCAAAATGAATCAAGAATGTCATTCTACAGAATAAATAAAAGTATAGTGGTTCATTACTTGTTTGAAAGTTATTTGTAGCAAGCACAGGGAGAGCAAATGAATGTTGCATGCAGTGCAGGAACAGTTCATGACGACAATTATCTGGTGAAAGCATTGACCGGTGTACTAGTGCATTCTCTATGAAGCTTATTTCCTGAACAATTCTCAAATGGAGAGCAGGAATCCTTTGGAGATAAATAGGACATTGATGTTCTAAGCATGACATATTTTGTGGGACAATCAAATCTGTAGCACTTGAGAGCGAAGTTGAACTAAACATTTTCTGAGTTTTCATTGGCCGACGTTCTTGAAGATAACCATGTCCCAAGTTGCAATCTTGGTGATCATTGACCACCAATTATACTGAAAATTCATCAATATCAATTATATCTCATAGTCAAGAAAAGGATGCATTATCAGAAAAAATGGCTGCAGGGGAGGTGGTGACAGGGGCAGCAGGTCAATTGAAATCTGATTGCTACAAAATATTCACTAAACCTTGGTTGCCAGCATTGGAACTTCCTACATATTGTTGGTCATATCATGCATATGAAAGTGAAACCAAGGATGGAATTTCATCATTCACTATTGGGGTTATCAAAGAAGTTCTAGACTTAGGTTGTTTACAAATATTGACCTATAAATTAAATCCCATGTTTGCAGTGGTAGGAATTTACATTCTAGCTCTCCGGTGTAGAGGTTAGGGGTCGACAGATATGTTTTCTATGATGATCATCTGCAGTTGGAGCAGCTGGCACACTGACTTTTTCCCTGTTTATTTTGAGAGAAAAGAGAACTATCGTTTATCAAGAGAGATCAGTACAATGGCTCCTTGACTAGGTTCTGAATGAAAAGATACAAGCCAATAATTTAAAGTGGTCTTTTCATGTCCCATCAGCATAGAACAGCAGTTAGCCAGGTCACCCAGTTCATGCATTTTCTGCATATTGAATTTCCATAAAGAAACCAGCCATGAGAAGCCTTTGCTTGAGAAGAGGGAAATTCCATATTTTCTTCCTATGAAATGACTCAAATCCATGAACAAAACAAGGATGTGTACTGGACATTTCTGTGACATCACAACAAGAAAATAGTTGTCTCGCTTGTTTAGTTTACAGGTACTCAAAACACCCAGCTACTTCAGCCAGTCATCAATCTTGTTATCCTTGAGGAATCTTCTAAACATGATCAGCCAAACTGCATTGGCCCCACTATTCAAAGAATAGCCCTTTTGTTCGTGTGATTGGCAGGATTAGGATGATGAGTTCAGTGAGGTGCACCATCCACAAGAATCTTTCTGCTAAAACTGAATGTATCATATCTTCCCAGGCTAATATTCATCTGTGTTCAAAGTTTGAAGTACACCAAGTCACCTGATAAAGCTCACCCTCTCCACAATCTATTTATTATTATTTTTTTCATTTTCCAGGTATAAGAAGCTTTTGTATCCTAATGCACGTTTTTTATTTGATTAGAGCCACTAAATTGACGTCCGCTTATCGGCAGCACAGTTTGAACTTTGAAGCAATATAGGATTACTTCCAGTGAATTTTCTTTCTCCAAATCCCAGTTCTATTAGCATGACCTTAACCTATTAACACAAGTTTAAACCTGTTTCATTCTAATGAACATCAACCATGAAATATTTAAATGAGAAAATTTTGACTACGTTTTTTGGAAAGAGTTTCATTTTGAAGCTCCTCTGAAAATTCACATGATCACATCATAAAGTTAAGGTAATCTGCTCTGTTTACTATAGCTACAAGAAATATTAGAGATTCAACGCCTCCTCGGTCCTACTGAAATTTAGTTCTTACTAGTTTGGAATGCCATCGATGTAACATGTCCATTTTTCTCCAATTACCAGAATGATAATATAGGCCCTCATGATCATATCGTCAAAGGCTACTGTTTTCAATTTCATAACAAAATCATAATTGAATTTGATACTTCTAACTACACTTGATCAGTGACAGCATCGAATAATATCCTTCTAGTTGGAAAATGCTAACCACATTAAAAATGAAAAAGAAGGTATATCAACGAAAAAAGTCCCACAATGAGAATAGATACCACCTTAGGAAATAATGCTCTGCAGGAAGCACACCAAGTACCATAAAACTCAACGATGACAAGCCTCTCGCCGGCATCTCTTAATGCATCAAGAAATTCTTGGGTAGAATGAATGTCAATCATATTTGGACCAGCATTCTTCTCCCACCACTTTGGCGTTTCATTCTCACCAACAGCAGGATATGCCTAAAACATGTATCGGCAGATGTTTAAAATTGACATATGTTGACAAATAGAAGCGAAAGCTACGGTCCACAGCCACCATGTTAGTCTCAATCTCCGAACTGAGAGTGCCCTCGGACCCACTAGCAACCCCTAGACGGCTACCCATCCAAAATTCCCTATCTTCTTCTAGTATTTCGTCACAAAGTAACAACAAAAATTCAAAATACGAAGTAGTAAACCAAAACTAGCTGAAACAGGGTAGACTGTCACATGCTCGTAAAAAGTAGGGCAGTTCTACGTCTCAAGCTTGTCAACTAGCAAAATTCATGAACCCCCAACAAGAACAAAAACGAACAACAAAAAAGCGCGCAAGCGAGCAACTCACCTTGACACGAGGGCTTCTCATACTGTGTCTCACAGAAAACTTGGACACCCACAAAAAGAACCTCTGCTTCCATTGTTGGGGTTGCAAGCGCAAAACGCTGTGGACATCAATGGAGGCTAAGGAGAGGGCGGTGGAGTTTGTGGCTGTGAAGGACCGCGCTCCATGAATAACATTCGCCATAGATTGGACATATAGGAGAGAGAGAGAAAGAGAGAGATTCAACTGTCAGCAGACTGTATTACCCATGAAGAGTTAGAGATCCCTCCCTGCAAAGGAGCAGAAAGAGAGAGAGAGAGACAAAGGAGTGAGAAGGTGACCGGTAGGGATGGCGCTGCCGTTATCGCGTTCGTGTGTGCGCATCCGTTTCGTACGTGCCCAAAAAGTTTTGGAGGTCGATCTCGACCAAACAAGGTTCGCTCGTATTGCCCTTTGAATTGCAGTGTAATTGACGTTTTCTTTTTCGATTGTAAATTGGAATTGACAAATCCATTCTTATGCTCCTAACATAATCTATCATTAGCAACTTAACTTCATAAGTTTACATCATAGAAAATATATTTATATATTGTTTTATGGGCGTCTTTAAGCAAATTTGCGAACAAACTTTAAAGAGAAGAGGAAGAGAAATAATTTTCCTATATGTGTATACTCTCGTACATATTAACATATACTTTTCAATTGTTGTACCCGTACTTGTTTCGCCGCACTTGTACCATAATAACCGTATCCATGTGATTTAATTGGTAAATAACATATCACACTCCTGATTGCAATTCATTTATGGATTCTTAATCTTTCTTTTAAGACAAGTCCTACTTTTTTATTATTTACTAAGAGGCGATAATAATTTGAATAAAATAAATTGTCTCCAGGTTTTTGTTTACATACACTCAAATAAAATTTACAAGAGCAATTATGTTTGTAAAGAGGAAAGTTTATAAGAAGAAAATGACACGTAGATATCGATTGATTTTACGATAAAAGGCGTTTTATAAAACTGATAAGCAATCAAACAAAATAGATTATGATAATGCAACAACAAGGATTTGTTATTGGATACATTCAAATAAAATCTTATTTACAAAAACAGAACAAACACAAAAGATCGTGTTATCATCCGTTACTAACTTACCATGGCTATGCTTAGTCCAAGTAAAATTGGGTTTACATCGTTAAAAATGACTTGTTTGCTAGTCTAATGTAAACCACATTTTCATTTGTTTGTCAATATTGAAAGACACGTTACGTCCTCAAATAAAATGGTCCAATTACTTACAATGGACAATAAATGTGAAAAAAGAACCCCATAAAATGTGACAAGTCATTAAATTTTCCGCGTAACAATAGCTCCCCTCACATTTGTACTGAGGTATAAAATTAATGAATACCAACAAACTTCTAGAACAAGCTAAAAGGAGAAAAAGATAAAGATGATGCGTTAATTGGCAAATCATAGAAGTACGAGCGTCTAAATGAGAAAGGACAAAAGCGGGACGCTCTCGAGTGGCTGCCGCCAAGACGGCGAAGCGGGAGCGGACGGCGCGGACCACAGGACGGAAATGAAATAATGACGTCCGAATCATCTCCTCCGCTCCCTCTCTCTGCTCACGCCCACGCCCACTACGGCGGTCTCGCCGGCGCCGACGATGAGGAGTCCCGCTGCCACAGTGACGGCGGCGGCGACGACCATTACGGCAGCCACGGCAAGCCCAAACAGAAATTCAGGAAGAGCAAGAAACGGCCTCTCCTGTCTCCCCTCCTTGTCTTTTCCCTCCTCTCCTTCTCGCTTGGCCTCGCCGGCCTCTCCCTCTCAGCCTACGCCCTCCTCTTCCGTCCCCTCGACGCCTACTCGTCCCTCCCTGGCTTCCTTCGATGTCGAGGGTCAGAAGACACGGCACGCGTGGCTCGGCTTGCCAATTCCCATCGGTCAAAGGCGCACATCGATTTCGTTCCCCGCCCCAGGCTCCTCGGCGTCGTCGGCGTTCAGACCAGCTTCTTCTCGAGGGAGAACAGGATGGCGCTCCGGGATACGTGGTTCCCGGCGGATCACGAGGAGCTCCTTCGGTGAGATCCGGCCGCCTCCTCTCCGGATCTGCTGATATTTATTCTGTTCTCTGTTGAGCTTCCGCGTCTGCTCATGATTCTGCACGTGATTGATTCGTTTGTGTTGTGGGACTGTTGAATTACATGGCTATCATTATAAGAATGTCTTGAATTGTTACTTTGCATCATCTCTAGGCGAGATCATATAGGATTTCTGGGATCCTTTTCCTTTTCTTTTTTGATGTGATGATGCTGTTCTGTATTCCAGTGGTACTGTTTCTTATCATTTGTGGGAGGGAATGTTGGATAAATTACAACGGAATTTTGATTTTCATTATGATATGAAGACTTTGTGGACCCTCTGGATAGTCTCTCTGTATGGAATTGTTAATCACGCCGTACATTGACCGTGTCTTTGAAATCTCTGCATGTTTGGAAACTTTTCCTGAATTGGTCAAGCCATTGTGAAGCATATCAAGCTCTATAACTAGAAGTGCTTTAATTTCATTGCAAGATGTGGAAATTTAGCAACCGTGTCCTGTATTTCTCTATCTCTATTAATTTGGTTTAGTATTCTGTTGATCTGCATGAAATTCTCAGAAACATGTTCTCTACATTTTTAAGAATTTTTGATCATGGGCATGAAATGTGTTGGGAGTTGAATTATTATGTATACAACTTGAAAACAGTAGGTGACTATCTTTTCTATCCACCTCTTGCAGCTTAGAGCATGCTACTGGCTTAGCATTCAGATTTGTCATTGGACGCACAAATGATGCAAAGAAAAATGCTGACCTTCAGGAGGAGGTGGATAAATACAACGACTTTTTGCTTCTAGACATTGAAGAGGAGGAGGGTCTTAAATTGCCGTACAAAACGTAAGAATGTAAATTCATTATGATGACTTTCCGTTCCTCAGATAATGCTTCTGGAGGAGAATGATCTTTTGCCTTATTCCAGGTTGGCATTCTTCAAAGCAGCTTTTGATCTTTTTGACGCAGAATTTTATGTGAAATTAGATGATGACGTATATCTGAGGCCCGGTAAGGTTAAATCTTAAGTGGGTGAGTTTTGGATAGTTATAGCAGACTTACTTTATTTTCTCTTTCTTTGTCAGATCGTCTTGCAACCCTTCTAGCTAGAGATCGCATTAATCCGGCCACTTACATTGGCTGCATGAAAAAGGGCTCAGTTGTCACAGATCCAAAGATGAAATGGTAGAACAGAATGTAATTGGACATACAAAAACATTTTTCCTGCTGTTCTAGAATGTAATGAATCAGCTGATATGGGCATGTTTCACCTTTCTGGAAGTTACTCCTCACTTCTCTATTGAATTGCATGCATCTTCAGGTATGAACCGGCAGGGCATTTACTTGGTAAAGAGTACTTTTATCATGCCTATGGGCCTCTATATGCTCTATCAGCTGAAGTGGTGGCGGCATTAGTGAACACAAGGAATGACAGGTAGGCTTTGCAAACTTTGCCTTGTGAGTTGTGACCTCTGGTGGTTTAAGTGTGATAGTATGTGCATGCACATGCTTGCACAATGCACAGGAACGGTTGCCAACTTCTAGAACTTCTATTCAAGTTGAGGACAAACTTTTCTTCCCCAGGGATCAAGGATGGATTCTATGAACATAAATGTGTTGTGTAGTTGAAATGGTTGTGTAGTTTGTCAGTATAGTTGAAATCGCATCTAAATATAAGAAATTGGAAATTCTAAAACTTGTTGTATATGATGCATCGCGTTGATGAACTGGCGCCACCCTGTGCCCCAGCCCTTGCTGCCACCAGGCCTAGAACCACGTACCAACTTTTACATGCACGTACTGGTTTCCAGTTGTGATGTTATACCTTCTGTGAATCGGTCACCAATTTAAAGATTTCATGATTAACTGAACTGGTTTTTCTGGCTCATTAACTCTATTGCATAACTTCTTCCTTTTTTCTTTTTTTTTTCTTTTTTCCAGTTTGAGGATTTTCAGTCATGAGGATGTTACTATTGGTTTGTGGATGTTAGCTATGAATGTCAACCATGAAGACAGTCGGGCAATGTGTGATAGTCAATGCACACCAACGTCCATTGCAGTGTGGGATGTTTCAAAATGTTCAGGTGAGATATTGGTCTTCAAACAACGAAACTTGAAATGTTCGTGAAGCAAGTTTTCTCAGGGTGACTGGTCGCCTGTTCTAGAATCGCCGGGCAAAGATACAATTTGTTGAGTAATTTTTAAAACTCTTGTTCCAAATTTACTCTAATGTTATGTACAGAAAATGCTCTAACTTATCCTCGCAAACGTAACATGCTATAATCTACTTGAACATGGACGTGAAGAAAGTGCCTGCTCATTGGCATTCAATGTTCATATATCTACCAAGTCATCTTTAGTAAGTATGCTTCCGCAAGTAGCAACCCTTTTGCAGGTCATAAACATGTCTAGCACAACAAAAGTCATGTTTTTACAGAAAAATAGTAGATCAAGGCACATGATCATAATGTTATCCTAGTGCTCCGTTTCCTTAAAGCAAATTGGATCGAGATTATTTTTAAGTTGGCATCTAGTAAGTGGCATGCACTAATGACAGGAAATTTGGTGCTTTCAGGGCTTTGTAGTCCCGTTGATAGCTTGAAGGAGCTTCACAAAACCAGCATGTGTTCCAAGAGCCCCACAATGTCACCCGACGGGAAGTGAATACGTTTTTCCTTGTGATTGATATTGTTTCTCGCCCTTGTATCAATGGTACCCGCTGGTATGAATGAATAAATTGAGCCAGATGATTCTTTCCTAATTTTTTTGTACGTTACGTTTGTATTTTGTCACGAAAACAATGGTCCGAGTTTTGATGTGTAACTATGATATGCTTCGTGATAATAGAAGTGAGAATAACAGAGTAATGATAGAATTCAACTTTTCTTTTCATGATGCCCATTATTTGTCTTCAAGAAGGCGCATTGTGACAAAAACTAAAGGCGGAAGCTGGATTATGGGGTCGCCTGTTATTATTCATGGGTTTCGTCAGCTTGGCGCGTTACACAATTTATGTTCATTTACTTTTCTGCTGTCCCTTTTCATGCAATGTTCTTATCTACATGTAAGCCTGTCGTTGAATGCTCCCATATTTACAAAAAACTGAGAGCTCCTAGTCTTTCGTCATGCACATAAAGTTGTTAAAATGCAGTTCATATAACTTTCTGAAGAAAAGTAATGTTAATTGGTTATTACCAACCGAAATAATCAGGAAGCTGGCCAACAGGACCTTAGCCTGCAAGAACTCTGCCTACTGTTAGGTCGAGTTCAAAGTACTAGAGTGCTCGTATGACAATCGACTAGCTAACTCTGCTTAATCTGATCAAATAGCTATTAGTAGTAGAAGCAGCAGAAGCATATTACCAATGTTTATTTAAGTAAAGGTTCCTCCGACCTGATGTACTTATTTTCCAACAAAGATTCTATTCTTTCACAGGAGAGAGAGAGAAAGAGAGAGATGGAGATGTTTGGCAATATTATTCTACAGCTAAGTTAAACTGTGCCCTTTAAAAGAAACTTGCGAGCAATAAAGTTTATGACTCGCATTTGAGAAAAAAGGCAGAAAGTGTCATACCTGGAGGTGCTCATTCAGTTTGAGTGGCTAAACTCAAAGATCAATTGATCTAGACCAATTTGAGCATTACTTTGTAAAAAAACAACTCCACACTTGTTGTAGCTCTCTTAAGCGATCATCTTAAAGATCACTTCTCCTTTTATTTATATATAATGATGACTTGGTTATTAATAATCACTCAGCTATCTAATCAAGGTTGTTCATTTGAAACAACTAGTGGTCGAAAGAAAAATAAAAAAAAATACATGAATTAATATTAGATAACGAAAATGCCCACCACTTTTTGTCATTGGTTTTCTCTTTACTATCTAACATGTTGGATCAGACGATATAGTTGGATGACTCTCAAAAGATATAGTTATGATTGCGGTATAGGTAAAATTTAAATTTTACAATATTTGCAATGCTAAAAATGTCACAAATAATACATCATGTAGCAGGAAATCATTGGTCAAGGTTTCTAGCTGCATAATGCACCATTTGATAATTTTTAGTATTACAAAATTAAAAAGTCCTGGAACAATAGATGTTGGCAATTGATTTCAATATATATATATATATACACAAAAATGTAACATTGAGTCGCAGGTATATGAGAGGCCGGATGACTGAATGACAAGGTGTGCTAGAAGCCTAAGCCAAGCCAAGGTGCACGCTACGCTAAGCTGGTGGACAGCTCTTATTTTATTTTTATTTTTTTCTTCAACCCCTTCCTCTCCCCTCGATTCTCTCACCATCCATCTCCCAATAAGGAGTCCGGTGCCACTGGTGTGAGGAGGGCAGCCGTCAAAGGGCTGAAAAATCCATGGCGGGGGAAGGAGGGAACATGGCATTTCGCCCTATCGTTTCCGAGAGAAGAAAAAGAGAGGGAGAAGAGGGAGAAGAGAGAGAACCCTCCCCCACCATGGCATTTGTCCCCTCCAACGGCCGCAGCCAGCCTCTCCCTGGTGTGGATAGAGAATGAACGCAATGGTGGTGGAAGAGGCAGAGCGAGAGAAAAGAGAAGGAAAAAAGTACTAGAAACTGGCGGCCGTCCGTTACCACTACCAAAATCACCGCGTTTATTTTTTAGCTTAATTTAGTTTATTTACCACTAGCACCGGTGAGTTAAGGAGATCTCACCTTCGTTCATATGTCACAATTCAATGAACTGTTTGACAAATTGCCATGAAAAGTTAGTGTTTGATAATTGTTGCTTTAATGCATGGATTCGTATGCTGTAACGAAAGTTCACAATCAGCATTAGCGGCATAAATAAGATGGGACGGTTTTGAATATTATTATTATTATTTTATTTGCCGCTATAATGAATCCGCTTTTTTCTTTCTTTTAACTGATCGGAATTTGACCCCAGCTAATCTGTTACGTCTTAGTTGCAGAGAACACTAGGACGATCATTTCACAAGACCCAAAAAAACAACACCAACCAAATATGCAATTGCTTTTCATACGACACTTGAGCTCAAATGATGCTTCTCGATGGCTGCAAGCTTATTATTCATAAGAAACTACAAAGCAAGCAACATCCACAAGTCTCGATCGTGGTGGCTGCTCACTCGTTTTCCGGATAAAGCTTGATGGGGTTGAGCTCGGGAAGTGCAGTAAACCCCTTGAGCATGCCTACATCAAAGTGTGAGAACACAACTTCATCTGGGCACTTGTATTTGGAGACAAATGGACAGGAGACTATGGTGGAAGCATCAGACTGGTCCACGCAGAAGAAGATCCGAAACAACTGGTAGAGGCTGGTGTTGTAGATCTTGCTACATTGAATTGCAACCTTCTGTCCAATGCCATTGTCAAGTGCCTGCTGGATCGACGCCAAACTGTAGTTACTTCCATCGGGAACAATGCCTAGGAGAACAGGGGAAGCAAAAACAAATTAATAGAAAGATATATCATGAACCATAAACTACAAATGCTACGGAGAGCAATTCTGAATTGGTATTATTGTGGAGAGAGATGAACTTGAGAATGAACAGAGTCAATAAGGAAGTAAAAGATTTTGCACGGGTTGCCCGTCTGAAAGTCTCCCTGACCAGTCAAAACTTCAAGTAAAAGACGCAACAGAATCGAGCTCAAAGAGCGTTCACATGCTGTTTACGAAAGAAGAATGTTTGGTGTATGATTGACGTATGTTGGTGGAAAATTTTTCTTACCATTGTCTTCTAGTATTCGCAGTACATTAACATCTGTTCTTATCTGCAGTGCCTTCTCAAAATAATCATGTTCACTCAGATTGGTGCACACTCCAAAAGTCTTCCAAATGCTTCTCCAGCTAGATTTTCCATCATTTTGTGGACATTTTATGCTAGGCCAGTAGAGTTGGAGGCTTTCACTCAGATCCAAAAGCTGAAAAAATAATGACGACAGAGGTTCTCCCAGATTAGCCCAGGCACTATACTTACAGAAAAACATATGATTAGTTACGATCAAGTGCATAATAAGTTTTCTTTCCTTTCAGTGACAGAAGGCTAAGAGAACCATGTTCCTGCAAGATTGTTCCAACAGAGGTGCACCCACGAATTGAACTCAGCCTTTGAAGCTCTTTCTTAGCATTTTCATGGTAATTAAGCCAGTTTATCTAGTTGGTTCTTATGTGAGTAGTTGTTTTTACTAGGGGAACAATGTCAGACATAAGCAATTGGAGTATCAGCTAGAGCTTATAAATAGATTTTAACGGTAGTTAATCTACCTCATTGATGTAAAAATTAGAGGAACTGCACTTCTTAACTTCTTTTCCGTCATTCGTGTATGTGGCCATGGTAGATACATAAAAATCTTCTGCAGGGGCACCTGTGCTGGGCATGCAGCACCTTCCTGGCTTCATTTGTGTACAATACGCACCTGGCCACTGTAGATCAAAGCCGTTAGTAGCAAGTGCAGTTGAGCCAAAGCAATGAAGAGAGATTAAGAACCGATAGATTTAGCTCCTTCAACATTGCTGGAAAGTTTTCATAGTTTTGACTGAAAGATAGTTATATATACATATATAAAGTTTTGCGTGCAATGCTCTCAAACCAAGAAAACTTTCACAGTAAAACGTTCACATGACAGACGTTGATACCAACACCTGTCAAAAGAAAGTTCCTAATTTCTTGATATTGAATGTTGCGTGCATGCATACACACATGTGTGTGTATGTGTCAACATGTGAACACCTTCGCACACGAATTAGAGACAGAGCCAAGCCATTTCACTACGATACAGGAAAAGCATTTCTCCCTCTCTCAATCTCTATCTCTCTCTCTCTCTCTGTGTGTGTGTGTGTGTGTGTGTGTGTGCCTGTCTCTAAAGTGGTATAGGCCAAACGGTGGATACCATTACGCCATAATAGTAAACATCAAAATCAGCAGCAACAAGCGACGAGGTCAGAGCAAGAAACAATGCAACAGAAGTGAGAGCAGAAGAAAGAAAAGAAGCCATTTTCTGATCCCAAATTTCCCAAGCAGCGAGACCAGAAATGGATTAGCTAGTGAGGAGTTACTGAGGCCATGACCGCTTTATATAGAGAATTGAAGAGAACCATGTCCCTCCATGGCCCGTTTAGATCGATCAAGATCTGGATAAAATGGGATAAAATATTGATCAGCTTTCTTGAGGAGCAGGTGGGTGCCAGCCCTTTATGGAGAAGGCTCCAAATTAAGTTAATAATTGTACTCGTATTGGCTCTCTCATTCTTTGATGCTTATCTCTCTGTGGTCCTTCATGTGATCGCACAACTCGATCACAACTTCATCTGCAAAATCCACACATCTTTGAAACACCTTTGCATCCCGGCCGTGAACTTTGGATGTGGACGGTCATGATCACGAGCTTGTTGCTCAACACCATTGGCATGGTTTCACGACTTGCTTCCAGAACCGCTGGATAGAAGAAGCAGAGGGTGCAGATGTGAGGGCATGCACTGTAACAATGTAGGGATGTCAGATCAGATGGTAATCTGATGCTGTTGTGGTCATCTCATGAGGGCATGGCTTCACGTGGGAAGAGACACAGCATCGCTGAGGGCCATGGCGGCCTCCCGGGGCCGGGAAGGTTGAAGAACAGACCAATACAGGTGGATGGAGTGGATTCCTCCACGTAGTGGGAGTTCTTGTTCTCAGGGATACGTGGCAGCTGTTCTTCCATGCTTTCCTTTTGTATTTATGCACTCTTTTGTCCCAATCCATATAAAGTATGCCTGCATGCAAAACATGCCCTTTGATCATTCCATTTTTGTCTACAACAGTTTCTACTGCACTTAGCCTTCACTCATTCACGTAAAGTTACCAAGGTGTTGGTCATATGGTGTGAATCGATTTGTTGTTGATAACTGCACGAAGAAGCCCACAGCCTTCACTTAACCTTTCATCTTTCAGGGTACAAGGGCCTGCACTTCAACTTACTTGGTGGTGGTGGTCTCAGCATATATAATTAGCTCTCAATGGAGACTGATCGCCTATCAGTCCCTACTCAATCATATTGGCCCATTGGACCAACCCCCCTAGTCAAGGATGAAAAATGAAGAAGTCAGCTCCTACCTTGAACAGAACATAGAAGGATCTTTCCATTTTTTGATGTTAGTGAAGAGAACATAACCAACTTACCAGTAAGGTGGATAGAGGCATTTGTGTGCTCATCTATTGGCCATTGATCAATAAATATACCATGGTTGATCCAAAATTGGACCTCTTTTTCTATATCACCACAATTCTGCGGCAGATAGGAATCCACACAAGTTTTCTAAACTGCCCACTTAAGTTTTTTTATTGAATAATGAGTACCTTGGTGGTGGATCTCATTCCTTAACATCCAAATCTTCCAAGACACAATTGGAAAAGTCACTGCATTTGCAAAGCCATCCTCTTTTAAAAGATGTCAGTTTCCACTTCTTAGTTAATTTCTTGGGTAGTAGAGGCAAAAAGGGTAATCCTTTTCCTGAATTTTCTAGAAATAAATAGCCAAATGTTGGCTGTGTACTGTGTAGGAACGTCCAAAAAGGGCATGGGACGGTTCTTCTTCTTGATTACAACAGAAATAGCAGCAGCTAGCTAGCTGAGTACCCATTTGTTTCAATCTATATATTAAGGTGTCGAAACCATTTGCCCCTTGAAGATTTAAAACAATTAATCTTTCGACGAGAAAAAGAAAGGTGGCCAAAAATTAAAAATAAATATGAAAACAAAAATCCAGGTAACTGAAAAAGATTTTTCTAATAAGCGTCACCCAAGCATTAGCCACCTCTGGCCTCCCAGTCTCTAGACACAAAGCATCGATATTGTTTGCAATTTAATTGTGCACACTCATTGGTTCATGAGGGTGAAAGTGAGATTTTTCCTCTTACTATTCTGTGCTATTGTTGTGTTATAACACATATAGTTTGATAAACAATAACTTTTTTCCAATAGTTTATGAAAAATCTGATTTTTATATTCAATAACATTGTCAGTGAGCTCAGCTTTGATTTACTGTTTGAAATCTAAATGCTCCATCTTTCAATTTCATCAAATAAACCTGATATGCGCTTTGGCAAATCATCAAGAAAACTTGTTTAATATTCAAATCTACAATATGCACGCACCAGACCCAGACTAAACATTAGAGTGAACCAACTGAAAAGGTATTTTCTGTGAAATTTCCAGGCAAAGGAAAAGAAGAATTACTAAGTTTGAAATATCAAAACACAACTCACAACTTGAAGTATCAGGAGAACCTTGTTGGGTAGCCATGTCTGCGATGCCATAGCTAATATCGTGTCATTGTTATATAAAATGTAAAGACCATTATCACATTTTCCATCACCAATCGTTCTCATGGTCGAACAGTCCTCATCAGTAGGAGGAAGCAACACACTGCGGTCGTGAGCCACAGAGGATGGTAAATTGAGGACATAGCTATAAACTACTGATACCAAATTTAGTATACATAGAACCTCTCTGGAATCAAAACAAAGAAAACTAATGTATCTACTGCGGCTTCCTTCTCTCTTAGAGCCATTTGCAGGACGCCATTTTCAGTTTTCTAACATGTGGATAGTTTCTATAATTTGTCAATCTATGATCCATTCAAATGAGTTAGAAATCAGTACTTGAGAGGGCTGAACAACTGTTGAATGAACTGGTTTCTGCAACGACTGAAGCAGCCAATAGTTGTTCTTGCTAAAATTTTGTAAAATCTGAGTTAGAGTCTTAATATATAGTAAGAAGAGTTTCACCGTCTTCTCTTTTGTTTGAAATTTGGAGTAGATTGGACTGAGAAGCACCTGGGTACCCATTGGAAAACCAACAGCTTCCACACACACGACCCATCTTTTTATAATGAGTACATTTGATCCCTTCGTTTCTTCCTTCTCGATTGGCAAACTTTTGTTTGATTATGCCTCTTTGAAGCACCTATCATTAAAGCATTCTTATTGATATCGTCATTCCTTTTAGATATCATTTCATGATTCATTATTATACATCTGTGATCCTCTTTCGTGATGAATGGAAATGAACAAACTAAACATAGTGAAGTTAAAGCTTAAGTAATCAAAATCTGACTCTTCAAGGATTTCTATTCAGGTCTCAAACATGTCAACGACTAAAGATTTGCTGTTTCTCTTTCAATTGTGAGATATGAACAGGATTGCTGACACACATAATATTTCCGGAAAATTTATTCAGTGGCATTTGGTTGGGTGTCTTAAAATCATGTAAATTTGTACAGTTTAGCAATATTATGTTGTTCTCCATACATCAATCTAAGGCGCACAATATGTGGTCTCTACTTATGAAACTACGACTCGTGGACCGTCAGATGTGACTGATCTAACGGTGCATAAGAATGGCATATCTTATGTCCTAGTCGGAGTTCTTTTTCCCGCCTCCTGCTTGTGTCCGCCCATATTCCTGCTCTTCCCGCCGCCGCCGGGGGCCTTTCCCACCCACCGGCGATGCTCTTCTCGGCGTTCTCGCGGCGGCTTCTCCGCCGTAATTCGGCTCTGACAATCTCCTCCTTCCTCGCCACCGCCTCCGTTGCTCGCTTCCCTCCGCCAACAACGCCGTCGGATCACATCGTGGAAGTTCCCGACCCTCCCTCCGTCCCCTGGCATCCTACCTTCCTAGGTGCTCCTTCCTGGAGATTCTCTCGGAGTTTCTCGGAGGGAGTCCTCCCCAAAACCATAAACTACAGGAGCCATGGCGACGCTGATGGAGACGACCTCCTCGTTTGCCCCGGTTGCGGCGTCTACTTGCAGGACGAGAACCCCAAGCTACCCGGTTTTTTCATCAAACCCTCGACGAAGACTCCCAAATTCTGTTTCCTTTCCGATGATGAGGACCGCAAGCCGGAAGACGCCAGCGTTAGTTCCAATCCGGTTGAAGAGAAGCCGGTTGTCTGCTCTCGGTGCCACTCGTTGCGATACTACGGCAGGGTGAAGGACGAGAGCGCAGAGAATCTGCTGCCTGATTTCGACTTCGATTACTATCTAGGACACCGTCTGTCGAGTTCGACTGGGAGCCGGTCGGTGGTCATGATGGTCGTGGATGCCTCCGATTTCGACGGGTCGTTTCCCCGGCGAGTCGCGAGGTTGGTGTCTAACACGATTGAGGAGGACTCTGCGGCGTGGAAGAAGGGGAAACCCGGGAACGTGCCGCGAGTTGTGCTCGTCGTGACGAAGATCGACCTCCTGCCGTCGAGCATCTCGCCGACGAGGCTGGAGCATTGGGTGCGGCAGCGAGCAAGGGAAGGGGGATCCAACAAGTTGACGAGCGTTCACCTCGTAAGCGCAGTGCGCGATTGGGGAATGAAGAATCTGATAGAGGATATCAAAGAACTGGTGGGGACGCGGGGGAATGTCTGGGCAGTTGGGGCACAGAATGTGGGGAAGTCGACGCTGATCAACGCGATAAGCAAGCAGGTTAAGGGGAAGGTTATGCACCTGACGGAGGCGCCGGTGCCGGGGACTACATTGGGGATCATTCGGGTGGAGGGCGTGTTTCCCGGTCAGGCCAAATTGTTTGATACACCGGGCATCCTGCATCCTTATCAGATTACGACGAGGTTAACGAGAGATGAGCAGAAGTTGGTTCACATCAGTAAGGAGCTTAGGCCAAGGACTTTCAGAGTGAAGGTTTGACGCTTTGTAACTCGCTATTTGTTTTCTTGAACAGATTTCGAAACCAGCATGTTAGTTTTTCTGGTTTGGGTTTGGTTAACACTTTCATTCGTGTATTCGAGCTCGAGGAACTGTTCGACAAATTGCCACAGCGAACACGAAGAATTCATGATGTTAGATGAATTTTCTAACGAGAACTCATGAAGGTGGTTTTGTATCTACCCATGTCAAAAGTGTTGTGTAGAAAATAAATGCAATTCGATCAAACGTAAGATTGGCAAATTCATGTCTGAACAACTCAACATAAAAAAGAATAGTCGAAGGCATGAGGATTGATGGCTTATCTTTATAAGAGCTATGACCATTGAAATCACAGCGTCAATAAGTTGAACCTGGTTACTCTACAAATCCAACCTTGAGGTTACATGGTAGATCGGGTTCATTTAAAGGAAGTTTTAAAGCTACCAAACCACCTCGTCCATATAAATAATCCCTGTCCATCTTGAAGTCACTTTGCATAACCGAGGAGGTTTCACAAGATTTGTTTTAGCCCATGTGCAATATCGTCTTAAGTTTATTTTCTGAACTAATGGTTATGCTCATTAAGTTTAACCTTTTGGTCATAGTCAGAAATGACTTTTCTCCATCCAATCGCCATTACCGTGTGTTTATCAGTTGGGTAAGAGAAACGCAGGATTGGTTATCCTCCTCTTTTTGTCGATGAATTTATAGTCGTGGTAGTCTAGTGGTCATCCATCTTTATGGTCCCATAATCTCGCGTATGGAAACAAAGGGCTTTACGTTCTTCTGAACTTAGATGTCTATAATTTTCCTGCAACCTTTAAAAGGACGTTCATTGGCATGTGCAAACCGAGCTATGTCTTGATTTATCAAAGCCTGAAACTTTGTTCGTGCTTTGCATTACAAATTAAAATAGTTTTACGGTTAGATGCACTGTGGAGGTCCAAACTTCAGATTCTTGGTTAAATTGTTACTTTAGCAGTGATCAATGTCGAATAGTTTCTCTACTTGAATATTAGCTTCTCTAAAAAGATAAATGTTCTTAGTAGCAAATATACCCAATCTTGGAGCATTTTCTGACGAACATTCAGAAGCCTTATGTTGAAATGCTGTATATTTTACCGCAATAAGTGCATCCAATGTTTTCTCTGCAGGCTGGCTATGCAGTTCATATAGGTGGACTACTGAGGCTGGACGTGGAAGAGGCATCAGTTGATACCATTTATCTTACAGTCTGGGCATCTCCTTATATCCCACTTCATATGGGCAGGATTGAGCATGCAAGCACAATGGTGGAAGCTCATTTTGGTCGACAGTTACAGGTATTAATACCACTGATTCTTGTGATTTTGAAACGCCAAACTTCATGTCGGTCCCTCTTTATATCCTCATCTAGCTATTGTGATAAATTCTTAATCTGTGACCATTGTTCATGCAGCCACCAATCGGTGAAAAACGAGTTGGCGAACTTGGAAAATGGATCAGGCGGGAATATAAAGTTTCTGGAGCCAGTTGGGACGTGAACTCCACAGATGTGGCTGCTGCTGGGCTTGGTTGGTTTGCCATAGGATTGAAGGGAGAGGCTGTTCTTGGTGTATGGTGTTACGATGGAATTGATATCACGGTGCGCAGTGCATTAATCCCTGACAAAGCAAAAATGTTTGAAACTGCTGGATTCACAGTCTCAAAAATTGTGTCAAGGGCTGACAAAGCCATGAACAAGACTCGTCGTGATGAAAAGATGAAGCAAAACGAAGGGCCTAGTGAAAGAGTTGGCAGTGATCAGTCATTACCTCTGGACAATCCGGATGCTCATTCCTGTTGATACTTCTTCCACCGTGGCGGTGGCTGCATTGGTGATCTCCCCACTCTCAAGAACATGCCATGTGTGCTTCATGGTAAAGCTGTTGATGGAAGCAGCGTCTTGTCTATCATATGCTAGCGTAAAGTGGTCTAGGGAAACATGGAGTGCTAAAAACAGAGGAAATGAGCTACACATGTTGATAACGTGATCAAGCATTGGGAGACCGACATGATATTACTCTGGGCAACTGGCGTCATTGACTGGTACAAACAGCTATCAAGAAACAAAACATGGAAACTGAGTGCGAGAAGGTTACATCACACGATGATGACAAGTCATGCTTCACACTGAGGATCTTATGGATGACCAGTGGTCGAAGGTTTTATGCAGGACCGATGATTGAACACAGAGCTTTCTAAATTATTTATAAGACCTGCAACTCATCCAGCTCATTTGGCAGGAGTGGAGATATGGACGGCAAGAATAGGATGGACTGCAAGATGCTGTTGCTGCTTCGTCGTATGTATCCGGAACTCCACTTTCATAAAGGTTTGGCCACATGCACAAAGGCTTACAATTTTTTATATGCCACAATGAATTTTTTGTTATTCCGATGGGTGTTCAGTTATTATGCTTTCAAGCATGGGCGTCATTTCCAAATTTTGCTGTCTTCCTCATCCATGTTCGGTCCTTCCATGGTCGAGTCCAGCCATGAAGCATGATACGTTACCATGTCCTTTCAAAGGCTTACAGCAACAAGTGTAGTGCACAGTGGATTCATTCGTTGATGTTCTGATCCATTACTGCATGCTTGCGCATAAGAATGAACGCTTCACAAGTGTCTGGCTAGTGGAGAGCTTCACTTATCCCTCGAGACTGACTGAGCATGTAAGGTTAAGTTGATACCATCACGGGGTTGGAACTCTTAGGTGTAAGTCCCTTTTTACGAAGGTTGTGCCGCGTAAACTCACTGCACAACTTTTTCTTTTCACGATTCTAGTTATATAAGTACATATTCTGGTGCGCTTATTCTTTTCTGGTCAGTAACTGGATGAGACTACCGCGTTTTAAGTGGATGAGAAAAAGTTTACCGTAGTTGAGATCGTTAGAGGTCCTCCTAATCCTATGGTCTTTCTTCTCAATGTCCTGGTTAGTTCGAAACGGTAGAGGCAGGATGCAGTCTTTTCTGTATACTGGGTCGCAGTTGTTCCCCAAGTTGGGAAATAGAAAGACAGGAAACATCTTCTGACCCTTTCATGAACTGTTGACCACATGCTAGAATGTTCTGCTTTATTGCTGTTAAGAGAGAATTTGTATATGCGATGATCCATCTATTGTGTAGGCATCGCTGCATATTTTTCAGCTCTGCTGTTATTTCACCTGAGCTTTGTCACGGTGTTTCCTTTGAGGCAGTTAAGCTCACCAATGTTGTTAATATTGGTAACAGTGTTGTACCTGTTTGCTCAAATTGTACCTGTTTGCTCAAAGGTGCCCATAAGCATTGCGTCATCTTAGCTTGTATTGACTTATTTTTAATTTTTGAATTAGAAATATTTTCAGTGTATTTGTCAATAAGCATTTTGTCATGGCATGGCCTTTTTCTTTTACATCTTGAAATTTACCTGCATGATATTTGAGTTTTGATGGTGGCAAAGCATCAGAGTCTCCATTAGACAGATTTCATTGTGAACTAGTAGGAATAACCAGATTTTTCATTCCCCAACTAACCACATTGTCTAAAATTTTGACAACTAATCAAGTTATTACACATCCTTTATAACAATTCAGCATCCACACATCTTGTTCCTTGTCAGACGAAACAAGTCAGGTTTCTATGGGAAAATTTTGCCAACAACCCACTGATTACTCGAAAACTATTATTAGTCTGATGTCGTGGTTTTGGTATTCAAATTAAACAGTCTTCTAGATAAGATGACTAAATGTAAATCAGCACACAATGGGGATTGACAGTAAAAAAAAAAAGGCTCCAAATCTTGGTGGTATTGAAGGTGCCCATGTTTAGATTTTTCTTTTTCTTCTTTTTTTTGTTTTTCTTTTTGGTTCTCCTGTAACTCTCTCTTTTATACGGACCCAAGCGCGTTTCCTGTTACCTCTTCAAAAGTTGAGTGTGTTTTGGACAACTTTTTGACTCAAAGTGACATTTTAACTCAATGATTTTAAGCATGAGACCGGTTAAAAGTTGGAACATAAATATTTACCTCGTGGGTCAGCAAGTCCAACTGATGAAAGATAGAATGTAGATAGTCAGTCCTACAGATTCCTTCCTCGGGAAAAAGGTAAACTGTAAATCGCTAGCAGGCTTTGTCCAAAAGCCGCATTGCACAAAGTGTTTACTGATGAGCATGTCGACGGCGAGTGCCTCTCTCCATTTCTTTTTTTTTTTTCTTTTCTTTTCTTTTCCCTAAATATCATTTTCAGTGTTTGTTGATATGGGTCTTCTGCATATGCGCATTGAATGTAGGTGAAAAATGAGATGATAAGGCGCCCAAACGACCTCTTTAAATGGCAATTATTACATGCATTAAGTTCTAACGCATATTGTTAGAACAAATGTTCCAAGTCCACTTTATTTTTGTAACAGGAATCGTTGCGTGATCACTTTTAACGTTTTGATTGTTGAATTGATGAACGACATTTATAATCAATCACATTATGTTTTCCTAAACTAGAAAGATAAAGTGTTTTTTAGATAATGTGTTGAAGAAACATGTATTTCAAGAACACAATGTTTTTCTTTGCTTAAAATATTGGTTGGGTGCGCTAAATCCGCTTATGTGAGCTGCATATTGACAACCAATACCGTATATTTTTTACTCAATTCGCAGTGGCCGATAGAAATTAGATGTACATGAGGGGTCGGGTGTGATTCAAATCACCACTTATAAAATTCACTGTTTAAAAGAACATGGCTTAATGTGTCACTATTTCATTAAAATATTGAAGAGTGTGAAAACGCATATGCATGGAGGAAAAGAAGGAAGAAAGTGAGATTTATGGTAGGAGACATGCAGGGGTCCCTACCCACGTTTCTTAGCTCCCCTTCCTGTCCGCTGGATTACAAGTCAAACTCACTGGACACATGTACTGAACCACCACTTTCAATGCTCCTCTGACTTTTCGACCGAGGACTCGGATCCGATCTGCTTGGACACCGAATCCGAGTTTAAATTCTTTCGAGAGTCTCTCGTAGCATAGCTGGTTGGTTTGAGTGGTTACTGTCGACATGGCGTCAGTTTGATTTTGTGGGTGTTACTACTATAGGCTTCAAACCGTGACATGCACAACACTCAAGTTGAATGATGTATGCCGCTGAGCCCAGAAGCAGCTTTAGACTTCACGCGTAAATGAAAAGAGGAGTTGGCTTCGGCCACATTTGAATCTAACTGGTACCTGGCTAGGTTAATTTCATGGTGGACCCTACTCGACTGAAAACCGGATAGCGAGCAACTGGGGAAACAAGGTCAAGGGGTGTGCTTGGATCGCCTACCCGTGCAACTGGGGAACAAGGTCAAGGGGTGTGCTTGGTGCAACTGGTAGCTGGTCCGCTTGCTCGAACCCATTTGTGGGTCAACGGATGGAACCAAGTTGTTGACATTGGATCCAGGGCTGCCAAATAGATTAGATATGGCAAGCAGATCCAAGCCACCCTTATTAGTACTGTAGCAACCTACCATATTTTATATATTTGTAGTTGTACTTATAGATCCGATTCGAGGCTTTGGACCTACAACTGGATCCGGCCATCCGAGTTCAATAAAGTAGTAGGCTCGCATTAAGCTGTGACATTGATGCCCCCTGACAGCTAACATCACATGCCATGCAGCTTTGGACAGCCTTTTGCCTCGCTTTTGGCCTTTTACATGACAAATAATAATAATAATAATGTTAACAAATAAATAAGTCAAAGAATATTTGACTTTGTATAAATATAAACTAAGTAAAATACAAAATTATCTTATTTTTTTAGAAGTTAATTATTTAAGAATCTCAAATCGGTGAAATGAGAAATCGACGGATCAGCTTAACTCACTCACTCAAGGAGTTGTCTGGTCCGGGCTTCGGGTTTTTTAGATGGAGAAGACATCTATGGACCCGACCCGCTCGGCTGGTCAATTCCTAGATCTACCTGATTGGGTTAGATGAGGGGCGACCGACTGATACAGACAAGACGGGAGAGGAGAAGCAAAGTTCAGGTCCGGCTGCCATCCATTCAGGCCTGAGCTGGATCCGGTGGGTCCGGACCCAAGCCTGGTACAGGTCCAGATCGGGGCCCCAGCGTTGGGTGATACAAGAGAGATCAGATCTGAGTCTGGTTCCAAGACAGCGAGTGCCAAACCCCCATTAATTTTACAGTGCACATGCTTTAATGAAGATCGGGCCAGGTGACAGCCTGGACCCGGGATCCACGTACTCCATAATTGCTTACTGATCTGGATCCTCTTAAGCTCAAGCGGTTTGTGCCCGACCCGTTTGAAGGGAGAAGGGAGAAGGGAAAAGGGAAAAGGGAAGCGACCCTTCAACCGCAGACCGCGCGGTAGGTTAAACGGGTCCCGGTCGTCGAGGCATCTAATAACGACCCGACCCGGACCAAAGGGAGAGAAAGAGGAGACATCACGCGTGTGACGGAAGCAACACGCTTCCTTCCCCCAACGCACGCACGCACGCACACACACACTGACACAAACCCCTTTATGCCCTTCTCTTTTCACACGTGTGAAAGGAGAAGCTGACGCAACAAATGTGGGTCCCACCGGCCCACCACCCCGAGCACGCACTTTGCTTCTCGACCGACTCAAAAGTGTCGGTGATTCCCCACAGGGGCAGAATCTTTTCCATAAATGACTACCGAGCCCCCACCAACTTTCCTGCCACGTGGCAGCACACCGACAGTCCACAGGCCTATATATTATTTATAAATTCATTTCACGAAATTATTTTTTAATGGCTTAACTTTAAGGCAGGGAATAATTAATTAGCCGCCCCCGTTCCGAGAAAGGTGAAGCGGTTCGGATATAACCGGATCCAAACCAGATAACAAAGTCATCCATCCATCCAGCGTTTGTCTTCAGTCGGATATCGAAGTTTTAAGTCCAAATCCGGGTCCCAGTGGGGCTCCACTCGACTTTTTCATGCATCGACAGCTTTCATTATATCAAAAAGAGTTGTTCCGATCGACTTGCTTAAACCAAAGTGGTAGAAAGCTTCAAAACTCATGAGAGTTGGTGCCTTTTTATAACCAAACTTCTCTTGTACCATGAACCAAAGAAACATTGAAAAGAAAAAAGATTTCAGATATACAAAATATATCGCTATTATTATTCTAAAAAAGAAGTTGTTTGTGGCACTTAATTACGTGTTGACTCTCAAATTGCATGAGGTTAAAGTACGATCTCTGTTTTTCTTTCTTTCTTTTTAATGTAATCTTGATCGGAAGAAGGTGACTAAGAAAGCATGGGATCAGTATGGATCCACGGAATTGATGTCAAAGATAAAAATATATATATATATAAATGAATCAGATGCACCGCCGCATATTACTCACCGCTCCCCATTAACCAAATTCAACATTTATTGCCACCTCCGGCCGCCCACCAGTTACACTAAAATTATGAGCCTATCCATTGGTGATTTGGATCCAAATTCAACGTCCAATTGAATTCAAATCTGTTTAATATAATATGCATCCGGCTGCTTATAAAATAAATTATATGAAGGGAAAAAAATAAAGAAAAAAGCTGAAAATCAAATTCTTGAAGAATTTAATGGTAAGTTCCAATTATTGAGAATGGGGGGTTAAAGTTAAGGAGTAGGTAAAATGGAAGGATCGGCGATGGTTGCGTAGCGGCTGTCGCTAAACCAAGGCCACTCGCACCTTCTCCCCCACTTTCCGTTACATATTCCCTTCTTCCCCCTTTCTCCTCTCTCCTCTCCTTCCCTCTTCGTCACTCAACTGAGCAGCAGTGAGAGGGAGAGGTGGTTTCCTGACTTCCCCTGCGGTTTTCCGACATACCATCGTGAAGTTTTTTGGTTGGGAGCGGATAAATCTTCAGATATGAACGATCGCGTTTATCCGGCGTCCAGACCGGCGGGGGCGGCGCCGGCGGGGGGAGCGGCTGGGGCCGGTGGGACTGGCGGGCCGACCTACATGAAGTCCCAACTTTACAGCGCTAATCGGCCTGCGTACCGTCCTCAGCCCAAGCGGCGGCGGTCGAAGAGGCGGTGCTGCTGCCTCTGCTTCATCTGGACCTGCATCGTCGTGCTTTTCCTTATCCTGGCGGCCGCGGTGGCCGCCGCTGTCTGCTGGGTGCTCTTCCGGCCTCAGCGGCCCGTGTTTACGGTGTCGGCGCTCCAGATCTCGAAGCTCAACGTCACGGGGGGGTCGACGGTGGACTCCCTTGTTTCCATCTCGCTCGACGCGAAGAACCCGAACAAGAAGGTCGAGTTTTTCTATGACGACATCTCCGTGACGGCCGACTCTGGGGGCGTGTCGCTCGGGTCCGGGTCGGTCCCTGGCTTCCAGCACGCGGCGAAGAACACGACGATGGTGTCGGCGACCCTGTCCGCGAAGGGCGAGAAGGTGGACTCCGACGGAGCGAAGGCGCTGGCGGCGGATCTGAAGAAGAACAGCGTGCCGCTGTCGATCGAGTTGGACACGAAGGTTCGGGCGAAGATGGGGGCGCTGCGGAGCTGGAGGTTGGGAATCAAGGTTTCCTGCGACGGCTTCTCCGTCGCCGTCGTCAAGAAGAAGGGCGCGGCTCCGCCTTCCCTCTCCGACGGCAAATGCGCCATTAAAATCCGGGTCAAGATTCTCAGATGGGAGTTTTGATAGTTTTAAGGGTCCTTTCCTTCTGCTCTCCTCTACCCACCTTCAATTTTATTGACATGGCGGTTTGTGAATTCTTGCTTTTCTTTCTTTTCTCTTTAAATCTTCAGTCAGTCGATTGTTCGAAAAGAAGAAAAAAAAAACAGCTTTCTTTTTCATTTTGAAATATGGATTGTTATATGGTGTATGTGAAATCGTTGAAGTGAGTTAGGCTTAGCACAATTGGATATATTTATGGAATATATGTGTAATTTTCTGGTTTAAAGTTATAACGATTGCTTGCTCCTTCCATCTTCGTCCTCTTTCTTCTTCATCTGGCCTCAGAATTAGTGACTGAGAAGCTGAGAACTCGACGCCCATCTGGTCCATGGCTGCCTCTTCAAGCTCTTGAAGAAGGCATTGAAGAGCTTGCTGTTCACTGCAATTACCTCGATGAATTGATGCAGATGTTAATGCCAATTGATGCATTATAAAATTTGGACACTATTGGTTGCCATTTTAACTGTGGAAGGTGGACTAATCTTTGGTCCTATGCAATTGGCAACTTTCTAGTCAACTTTCCCCACTGTAGCCATGAATTCAGGAAGGTCGAAGCTGTTTCATTTTTTTTTTCTTGGGAGGGACTCCATCTCCATTCTGTGCTTCAGTTTTGTTGCTCGAATTTCCTGAGATTTCAGATAATTTCAATCAATATTATTTCTAAAAGTACCATCAAATTCGTATCGTTGAAAAAGGGAAAGGATCCGAAGCTTTCCCTAAACGAAGATGTGGGCATCCCATGTAAAACAGCTCATCTTTGTCTCACATGCCTCATGGTTGTCTCCTCCCTTGACTTGCTCTCTCACGCACAACTGGCAGCCTAGCTCTTCGTGTCTATAGATGTACAATAATGATAGAGTGCTGTCATTCCTAAAAGAGATTATTTTTTCATTAATAACATGGTTTTTTTATTCATCTAACTTTATAAATGGGGTCGACATATATATATCTCTTAGTGGAAAAATAAATTCTTGATCATATATTTCTACCCTAGATATGGTATGTTATTATATTAAAAATTTGATGTCACAGTCCGGTTTCGAGTTCTTGGTTTACTCGTTTCCTAACAGTTTTATCTCTTAAAAATCAATAAACTATATGTGATCACTTTCTAGTTCTTGGTTTACCTGTTTCCTAACAGTTTTAGGAGGAAACAGTTTTAGCTCCTAAGAATCAACAAACTATATCTGATCACTATATTACATACGGCGTGTTTGCGTCAAATCAAACATCACTATATTACATATGGCGTGTTTGCGTCGAATCGAACAGACCCATATTTGTTACATGTTGAACAGGGTTCAGATGCTAGCGTTTTAGTAAGAGGATCTGCAACCAGTACTGAATCCATAACAGATGATTCTCTGTCCTCTCTTTAACAACAAAGTACTTTAATTCCATATACTTACATGAATATAAATTTCAATTAATCCAGCATGTGAATGCAACTTCCAATCATGCAGGAGAAAAATATGTGTACATACCATTCTGATAAATCTAGCACTTAGGAGCCTGGCTCACATTCATGTTATAATGCAAAGAAAAATGATTTGGAAATCATGCCCTTGAATCTTTTGATAAATATTCTGATCAAGAAAATGGTAACTTCTGCTTAAAAAAAAAAAATGGATTCAAAATATGTTCTTAAGAAACGATCCACAGCAAACACATCTGCAGTTGCAGGAGCATATATAATTGCCATGTGAGCGCCGTAAATTCAGATGCATCTTAGATCAAGGACTTTCTCAGTGAATCCAAACATGGATGTACATTAAGCACATATCGGTAAGGATTATGATTCGGTAACAGTCCTTTTTTCCAAAACAAAATTATGAAAGCTTCATGAACTGACATAATTTGTTTGTTTGTTTCTAATGGGCCTTTAAGTTTTCTTGCACATGTGATGATGTGACTGAAAGCTTGTTTGTTTGTTAAACAAAGAATACAACATGCATCTAAAGGAATCATTTAATGCTCCAATTATTTGAATGAATGCTTGCAAGTGGGGTTTAAGGCACACCATCCACTTTCTTAGCAGGAATCAATACAGTTGTATGGGTATCCAGATCCAAAACATTTCATGCTACATGTTACTAGAAAAAAATTGCATGCTAAATTTATCTCGAAGCAGACTAAGTCGGAGAATGTATCCCACCAACTGTACACAATCCATCCTATTGGATCCAGTCCAGTCTGTATTTATCCACGTTGGTTTACTAAATCAATGCATATTCTTAAGAAGGAATTTGGTAAGAAAAATATTATGTTCTTAAAACACAGGTTTTACAATGCATGTTTCAAAATCATGCAATATTTTTTTTTGCATAACAGAACGTTTTTTCTAAACATGTGTATTAAGTTTCATAGTCACAAATAATGTTTCGGAGTTTTAAACGTGAGTTTTTCCTCAGATATAATACGGCGAGCTTGAAAAAAGTGTGATAAATTTTTAAAAATTCTAAAAAACTAAAAATAAAAGAAATAAGTGAGAAACTAATAACAGAGACATCAAAAGATAAGTAGATTTGCAACAAATAAAAAATAAAAAACAAAAAAAAAACTTTTTGTCATTAAAAAACTAAAAAGAATGAAAAAAGTGGAAAAAATTGGGAAAAGCACGTTATTTTTTTTTGTTTTTAACGTTTTTTTTCAAAAAATACGCGTTGTTTTAAAGTTTTAAATAGTTATTTAATTTATCATGTTTTTTTTTTTACGTTTGTTTCAAAAAAAACACGTTATCTGTGACTATGCTTATTCTAACCACTAAAGTTAAGCCGAAAATTTGGACGGCCAACACTGCATGTAAATTGAAAAGAGAAAAAAAAAAACTTGGGACTTCGAGACTTAGGTAGTTTTACGATGTATGTTTCAACTTCAATCTCTTACATGACAGAAAAGTAGTACTCATAAGAGTCAAATTAAAAACATTCCCAATAATAGATTAGGGAGAGCTGACTAGCTATCCAGATCATCCGGCTTTTAAGAACCATTTATTTTTTCTTTGAAAAAGGTAGTTGAATAATCTCATCATGAAATAATGATGAGAAATGGAAGATGGTCCAAAACCACTGTCCATGACGTAGACAAAGTAGTCAAATTCTAATGGAAAAATTACTAGTGATGCTGGAAGGGGTCGCATTGACGTCTAAAACTGGGCGTTTGGTAGGCGGTTAAAATTTTTCTGGGCGTAGACTTCTCTATAAAAGAATTCAACCAATCACACTTAAAATCATTAAAGAAACTTCAACTGCCGCGCATCATGAATGAAATATTTCTACCATGCATATTGGGAGTGTGTAAAAGGAGAAAGTTTTGGACAGAAAAGAAAAGTTGAGATGTAATTAATGGTCCGGATCATGATCAGGCCTGCGAAATTAGTGGGCTTTAGCCGAATTCGGGTCTACGTATGATTCTGGTGTCGTCCTTTCCGGATCCATGTTTGTTGTACAAGACAATTAATCGGTTTTTGATTGGGACATTATTGACATTGAAAGACAGAAGCTCCGCATTAGATACTTAAACCTTCAAGTGAGAAAATTAAGCACGTGGTTTGGACCTAAGTTTCTTCGACTCTTTTATTTTATTGCCGCACCTGAGTCGCATCAAGTCGGGTGCGTACCGGATATGGGTGCGGCTTCAACTTACACTCGAGACTAGTTAAAATGTCATATTACTAAATTACTAATATAACATATGTTGTTATGATATTTTTCTATGCAATACGATTGAATTATTCAAGTATGTTATATACATTAATAACTACATTGCAATAATAATATATACATGATTATTATGTTATATATATAATAAATTAAAATAATAATAATAATAAAATACCCTCGCCGCACCTAAATTTTTTGAGATGTGCCGCTCTGACACTCGGACCCCGCACTCAGGTGACATAGGTTTGGGCATTATATTGGTTTTATTTATAATTTTGAAAATCAAGGCCTTGAATTTTTGATATATATATTGTGATAAAGAAAACGATGACTTCTGCATAGAAAACATGGTTTCAAGTATTTATTCTTGTGCAGCGACCACTAAAATGTGGTTTCTAATGGGCCTCTAAGCTTTCTTTCACATGTGTTGTTGATGTGATTGAATCCAAACGAATCTGGATCAATACACAAGGCATCTGCAGGAATCTTTTTATCCTCCAATTATTTGAATGAATGCTTTCTACACGAATCTGGATCTGGCACCTGTGTGTTACATTCACCATCATTTTTGGACATTCGGATCCAAAAAAAGCTTTATGACACTATAACTCTATGGGTCATGTGTTCCACCAGAAGAAAAACTTTTCACCAATTCAGTAAAAACTTATCCCCAAGAGATTGGTGCAACGAGGTAGGGGCAGTTACGTGGCCAGGCTCCGTTTCCACCGAACGTGGAATCAACCCTTTGAGATGTAAAAGGAAGAACACCGATATGTAAGTTGACATAGTCATAGTCACGAATAACTTATCAGAGTTTTAAACGGTAGGGTTTTTCTCGGGTATAATACGACGAACTTGAAAAAAACAAAAAAAAAAGAAAAAATATGGTAAATTTTTAAAAACTAAAAATTAAGGAAAATAAAATAAATGAGAAACTAATAACACAAACATGAAAAGAAAGTAGATTTGCAACAAACAAAAAATAGGAAATGAAAAAAAAAAACTATTTGGCATTAAGAATTTGAAAAAATGAAAAAAGTGCAAAACAGTGAAAAAAATGCGAAAAATGCATTAAAACGCATTTTTTCGTTTGTAACGTTATTTTTCAAAAAAATGTTTTTTTTTAGTTTTAAATGGCAATTTAATTTATTGTGTTTTTTCACATTTTTTCGAAAAAAAAAACACGTTTTATATAACTATGCTTGAAACATCGCAAAGACATCACCTCGAGGCACCAAAGCAGCTTTAGACTCTTAGGGATTGAGGAGGGTTTCGGCATTCACTCGAGCAGCAAGAATAGCCAGCTCCCCCCTTGAAAACTTTAGCATAAGCCCGACTGCGTCCAAGAATGTGCAGGACCAACTGAGTTCCGACCTCTTTGGGACTGATGCTATGCTCAGATGTTCCAAGATGATCTCCCAAGATCTGAGGAGTGAGCTTCCTCCTCCCTCTCCTGGTCAGGACTTTGGATCTGAGGTTTTTACTGCTTAATCTGGATTTGAAATCCATATGTCTCCTAAATTGGGTCCGACAAAGTGTCAGATTTGAGATATCTACTAAATCCATGTCTACCCCTGGGGTCATATGGTGCATTGGCACAACGATGACACCTGTGTATCCTTCAACTTAAATAACACTCCATCATCTTGAGGGTTTTTTTTTTTTATTTGTCTTTAATCCAACCATTTTTTTTAATTGTCTCTAATCTAACCAACTATGCTGTGCCCTCAAAATATACAACTTAATTTCAATGTAGAGGCGTGAACGTCAATATATAGTTAACAAACATATACATTCATTGTTTATATATAAAATATAAATAAAAGCATAAGAATGAGTAAAAAAATACCAAACAACATTTTCTTGTATGGTACAGTGTCCTTTCAAGAGAGTCAGCGTGAGATAAGCAATATCAAATCAAAGATGCTTGGGTCACGATCTTAACTCAGCGGCCAAATTAACTTTTTTTTAAAAAGTTATGAACTTGCGTGCAAAAAAAATCAGTTTTATAATAATCATGCCACTAAAAATTTCTGTGCATGAGAAACAGGTTTTCAATTTATGTCGTACATATAAACAAAGTCTTCTATATTTAAAGCAAGTTCAGATGCATAAATTTTATGCATTATAAATTAATCACTTATTCAAACAGAAGACTCGTCCCATATATTTTAAATGTAAAAAGGCAGCACAAGGCGTTGAATGAAATGAGGCAAAGAACTCATAATTTGAACACTCGCAGCATTTCCACCACACTTCTTCAGTATGTTCTAACAATGCAAGATACGATCTTCACATTGCATTTGCAGGGTGTGTTTGAGAACTGAGAAAAGTTTCATCTTGCATCCTTTGAAATGTCATCATCCGATGGAATTTTTCAGTTGCAGCCCATTAATATCAACTATGATGTGTTTGCTTTCACATTGAAGGAAATTGGGAATTTTTTTTATGTGATTCATAACTATCATCAATCATTGGATGAGTAGGAAGAATATTTTATCATACCATCTAAAAAAATAAATGGTATTACTAACAAAATAATAATAAATACAGTGCATGACATGAACAAACCCATTTATTGTGGCCAGCAGTTTCAAAATAAGAACACCAAATTTTGAAAACCAGATCCCAGCCGTTCAGATCACTATCTTTGGGGGAAGACCTTCTAAGCTTGTGATTGTCGATCACGAGCGTGGTAAAAAAAATCACGGCTCTGATTTCTCAGCCTGTGATTTTCCATCCCACGACAGCAGAAGATGAGAATGACTTGTCTCGGTAGCCTTTGGTAGTTCGTTAGAATTTTTTCGATGAATATTTGCAGTACTGCTCCTGCTTATTCAACGTTAAAAAATATTAAAGGACAAACGCATGTGCACATGCATATCGAATCTTTACGACGTTCCTCTTAAATGACCCATTCTTTTCTTAGTTTAGATTTCTTCTCACTACAGCATGATAGAATCATTATGTGGGCGGGCTTCTATATGTCTATAACAATTTCGGAAATTATGTGCTGAAGAAAAATATTCATTAAATGATCAATTAAGTTGAATATTTAACCAATTATGTGCTGATAACAACCAGAGTTTTTGGTTTGCACGCAAAAGTTATGACTTGTTTGATATAATGTTTGAAACGAATTGATTTGGTGTTTGGTAATGGCTTCTTTTCAGGTAAGGCTGGGTGTCGGGCCGGTAAGTTAAAATTTTTTTTTTTTTTTTTTGTTTTAATAATATTTTTGTATTCTTAATAAATATATTTTATATTAAAAAAATGTTATTTTATAATTAAAAAATATTTTTTTAATTTAAATGACCCGTTGCGGGCCTGGCCCGACCGAAACGAGACCCAGACCGGCACGATACCCACCCTTATTATCAGGGCATTCGATCCCACCAACTGGTAGGCTGGGCTCTAGTCCAGTCTCCTTTCTCTTTTCCCCAACAAAAAAGCTTCATCTTGCATAACCTACTATGATATCAAAATGAAGCATCATTTTCCTGTGTGTAAGCAAAGGAAGCAAACCACTAGAGCTCTATGCCCAAG
Source organism: Nymphaea colorata (assembly GCF_008831285.2). Taxonomy (NCBI): domain Eukaryota; kingdom Viridiplantae; phylum Streptophyta; class Magnoliopsida; order Nymphaeales; family Nymphaeaceae; genus Nymphaea; species Nymphaea colorata. The sequence continues at coordinate 5,250,180 of NC_045143.1, forward strand.
AAATAAGTACGAGCTATCAAATTATCCTCATTGGCAGCATTAATTCGTTAGAGATGTCAATAAATCTGATTTAACTATGATACTGGACTAAGAAAAAATTAACATTTGATTAAGAAACTGGGTCGGATCTGGAGTTAGACCCTGTTTGATGGCAGATAAAATATTGGAATGGTAAATTCACCACAGAAAAAAAAAAATCCATGGTAAAAAGTCAAACCACAGAGGGTCTAACTTTTTTGGAGGGTAAAATTGCCATGATCTATCTATTTCAGCATGTTAATTTTTCTTGTGGGTGATTTAAAAGTGAAAAGTCATATAAAAACGGCAAGTTTCCCTCTATGCACAGTAAAATCCATATGCATCAAACGGGGCTTTAAACGGGGCTTTAAGAAATGACGTTTGATTGGATTTGGATTTAAGTACAAATAAATATCCAATTAAATTCAGATTCAATGCGATCGGTCTTAGCTTTAAATAAATATCATAACATCCAATGTCATACATTTTGAAAGTCAGTACTTGACATACATAACGCGGTTGGAATTTGAGCTGGATATGAATTTAAAAAATCAGGATTCATATTGTGAATTCGGATTCGGATATGACGTGTGCTTTTCTTCATTGCATTTGAATTTGCATTGAAATATGAATATCCGGAAAAATAGATATGAATATCCGGAAAAATAGATATGTCTGATTCAAATCTAATCCATAGACATTCCTGGAGTTCACAAGTCTTTCTCTTAAACAGGCCACTCCTCTCATAAAGGATGACTTAAGAGCAAGGAAGAAAGTAAAGTAGCAGAGGACGCCACTACCCATCGCAAAACCAAACACAAGTGGAGGAACTAGTGGTAAGTGAGAAACCATGGAAATTATTGCACATTCAAGTCTTAATTCCTATCGCTTTGCATTGTGTTTCTCTTTAAATATTTTTTCTTTCTATTTCTTTTCGCTTGAAACTTTGGTATGAGGGGTTGAGTGGGTGCTTCAGCTCCCTATTTGATCAGCAGAATCCTTTCAAGAGGGCGGCCTCTTTGATTTTAGTTTGGAGGGTTCCTCATCATCAAACAGACCAAGAAAAACAAGAAAAAGCCCATGATAAAAGATTAAAGAAATACATATTATTGAGGGGAAGTCTTCAATATCAAGAAGAACAAGAGAATGAGCCAAAGATTTCGTTAATGGAAACCCCTGCCACTAAACGTTCGCTGGCAAAACGACGCAGAGTTGGTGAAGGCAGCAGTAATAAGAAGTAGAAAACTGACACTGTCGTTTAAATAAATAATTCGCAACGAACACGGAGTCATCTGTATCGACACCCCGTTTACATCCCACCATCGTCGCCCACCAATGCAAACTCGTAAATCTGACTACACAAAAAGTAATCGCCACCTTCAATACGTAAATCGTTACAAAGTCATAAAAAATTGGCCAACCTTTTGGTGCAGATTGTTTATTAAGTCTCTTGTATTGGAATTTGCAGCCACTTTCCTTCAATTTTTAGCAAACTGCAAAGAAAACTTCGACATGTTCATATTATACCACGAAAGAGATTGTTAGATAGATATATAAACCATAGTGATATAAATATATGTATAGTTGAACATAGGCAACCCAATGGTGTGTGTACATAGGAAAACTAAGTAGCTACCGGCCCCTTATATACTAAACTTAATGCCTGCAATTATCTGAGTCAATTAGATGGTAGACATTGAGTTGAAAATATGTAAGCCAGGTTATTTTTCAAAAAAAAAATACATAAATCAGTTTCCGTTAATGAAATCACTTGCTTTACCTTCGTTTTCACATTATCAACTTAATCTTCACTCTCATCTGCTTAACATCAATTACTTAAATGATTCCTATTAAGTATAGCATATAAAGGTTTGATAACTACATGTTTTCCTCTCTCTCTCTCTCTCTCAATATATATATATATATATATATTCCTTTTCCTTTTTTTTAAAGAGAGAAAATTGCTGAAAATGATGAAGAGATTCATACGAGACAGCACGTGAGGGGAAGTCTTCTTTGCTTTGGAGCGGCATTCATATTATGCTTCAGACAGAAGCACCAAGAAGAAGGACGCACGCTCCTTCCTCCCCAGTCTCCCTACAGTTGATAGCTTCCCATCACGGGGCGAAAGCCTTTTCTCCTCTCTGTCGTCGTCCCCTTGGAGCCTTTTCCACCAAAGTCCACGACTCCAAGGTACCCATTTCCTCTCTTTTCCCATTCTGCTTTCGTTGCCTTTTCGAGTCCTTTCTCTTTCAACTGTTTCTTCGCTTCTTTACTTCCAAGACGTTTGGTTTCACCTCTCTCCTTTTTTTACAACCGTGAGGTCGACGTTGGCAGATCACAGATTTATCCCCGGTAGTGCCGTTGCTCAGTTTACGGAAGATTTATTTTATCAGTTGGAAGCGGAGAGGTCAATGGCGAAAAGATAAGAGCGCAGGAGTTGTTGTCTGTTTGAAGTATTAGGGCGAGGAATCCCTCGATGGTGCCAAGAAATTGACGGGTTTGTCTTCTGATGGTTGAAGGCTTGCCCAGCAGACAACAGCAAAATGTCAAAGATCTCAGTGCTCAGTAGAGAGCAGAGAGGGTTCCCGCTCCACTGGCCCCATTTGTCCACAAGAAACAAAACAGAAGATGACACACAGTGCCATAATATATATATATATATAAATCCACCGACTATGTGCTTCATTGTTTTTACTTGGTGCTAATTTCCACACAGCCCAGAGGGCGCTTGAGGAGATGCTGGTGGATCGGCGGATTTACTGGTTCAGGTGAATCTGTTGTGAATTGGGCAGAAATATTTAGAATTCTGCTTTCTGAAGAAAATGAAAGATATCTAAAAAACAAAAACTAAAATTATCAAATTGCATTCATAAATAATTAAAACTTGAAATATTGTTGGGGCTGCTTGGATGACAACCCCAAAACCAAGTTTTGAAGGCAAAACCAGGTGTGGTTTTGGTTAGTTAACAAGAAGAGAAGAAAAACTATAAATATTAAGAGGTACCTAATAATGCCTCTAACCATGGCCGAATGCACTGTTGTGGGGAGGAGAATCTGCCATACTTTACAACCATGGCGGCAGGTCAAAAACTCCACTAGCAGGCTTTGAAGGATTCAAGTGTGGACAAATTAAATTAAGGTGGACTAATCGACTTTCTATTGAAACCAGTGAATTTAGAGTATAAATGGCTCTATTCTGTCTCGATTCATGCTTTTGAGTGCTTTATGTGCATGCTTATTTGTCACTAGGTATTCGTGTGCGCCTTCATGGTTGCGAAACACAACACATTATATGTTTAACTAACATGCACACATACAAACCCATTAAATGATGTTAGGGATGTGAACAAGTTGCTTTGATCATTACATACTGTGAGGCCAATTTGTTGACTGTAGGTAGTGAAATTTATATTTGAAAATACTCTTTTTCTTTTATTCGAATATATATATATGTTACTTAAGTGTATATATATGTGGTAGCTATTACTAACAATATTCAACTGAACTTTTTTCTTTTTACAAGTATCCTCAAAAACTTGTTTTTTGTCATCCCAACAAAAATGAGGTTTTGAAAAGTGAAAACCTGGTTTTTACCTTGTAGGCAAGCTAAGTTTTGAAAACTCGATAAAAAAAACCATGTTTTGACCAAGCCAAAGTTTTAGGGGAAGCATGTTTTGTATCATCCAAGCGCTCTAACTGGGGGGCGTTCTTGCTGTACCAACAAGAAAACCAGGTGCTTGTGAAGCGGCCAGCAGCTGACCGACTGTGCTGATCAACGCCGATTTGGTGGTGGCTCTCACGACTCCCGAGTTCGGTCGCGGGCATCGATCTTTTTTCAAAACAGAGAACACTTCTCCAACGTCATCGAAGTCTTCTCAGAAAGGCAAAAAGATGAGAGGAGAGTTTGGAAGGCCAATGTCTAGAGATCAATGGGCGGCATTCACTAAGCTTCAAAAAGTTGAAGGAGAGAAAAGTCAAGGCAGAGGCTCAAAATCAGAGTCGGAACATCGCCAACAGCTACGCCACAAAGTGGAAGAAGTCAAGAGTTTATTATTTAAAATGCCAGTTTCTGTGAAGCGTTCACAGTTTTTTTTTTATGCACAAGAATTAGCTTTTGCTAGACAGAATAAAACTATCATAAAGTTGTTATTTTTTCATTCAATTCTTAAAAATTAAAATTTTAATCATTTTATGCTTTTTATATTATATATTAAAAAAATAAATGGTGATTTTAGTGTTTTAGAATCACTCAACCATCTAACCAAAACTATTTGATCCAACATGATGCCAAGAAATAGTGATTTATGAGCTTTTAACTTATCTTTTAAATATGTTAAAATTATCAATCGACAGTGAATCAGTTGGTTATAAGTGCATTAAATTTGAAGGAGCACTCCTATACAAATAAACTAATAAATATCAACACATGAATAACACAATTTGTATATGGGATTCGGCAATTGCACAGCTCAACCCACAACGTCGGAAGGTGGCGAAGATAGAGGTGGCAGGGGCCATGCCTGCACACCCCAACCCCCCTTTCCAATATTTAAAAAAAAAATCAAATTTAACATATAATGTTTTAAAAAAATTTGATTTGCCTGCTTGAAATATCACATTCAACAAAATGAATAAAAGAAATAACACGTTAACAAGTTTTCTAAAACATTAACATGTGAAATCTTGTTCCAAATCATTCTTGCAAGGACTAAGACGAAACTTTTTTAAATGTGCACGGGACGATTCAATTTCCCAAAACTCATATTAGGGGTGAAATTAGAAAATTTTCAAAACATTAAAACCATTCCATTCCAAAATTCTTACAAGGGCCAAGGTGAAAACTTCCAAAATATTAAAGGGGGTCATTCAATTCCAGAATTTTTACCATGCCAAGTTGAAAATTTTCAACATATTAACTTATAAAATTTATTTTTTCAAATTTTCTGTAAGTCCATGGCTCCCACTGGCATCTCTTGGCTCAGCCTCTTGAGTCTTGAGCTAGGCAAACCGCTCACATCACTAATTGGCTTAGACCTATGACTTAGAACACCTGTTGAGGCAAAGTGTGCAAACGGCCCAAAAACACACACCCACCTTTTCAACTTGAGCATTTTTTAGAATTGAAGAAGGGTAATTTGGTTCTTTGATAGAAAAAAAAAAAAAAAAAACAAAGAAACAAAAAAAAGAAATTGAGAGTGGCTTGACTCACATCGTATCAAGGGACATAGCATAAACTATGACATGCCAAAACAAGCTGTAAACGATGCACACCATTTGAATTGAAGGGTATAAAGAAATTGAATTGAAGGGTATACAGTAGGTGGAAGAAAGGGAAGGTGACTTTACTACCAAGCTGGGCACCACTGTGGTGCATTGATTTGTTGGTATCATATATACAAATCAGTCAGATTTAGTATGAACGTTATGCCATCAAGGCTACTGCAGGAGGCTACATGAGAGGAACAGACCATTAATGAATCACAACCTCAGACTGCAAACTTTTGGATCGACATTTACCAGGCTACAGTAATTTCGTTGTCCATGGACATTCTCTCCTTCTTCTTCTCTGCAAACGTAGGCATCAAGCCCCGTCCCTTTCCCTCCTCCCCACGATCGAAGAGATGCTTTCAAGATAAACAAATTTGCAGAGCAGTACGATTTTAAACAAAAAGAAGTATGGAAAAGGGAATGACAGCAGAAAGGTTAGAGCAGGAAACAGATCTGCAGCTGCAGATGCGCTGACAACGACGTTTAAATTAGGCAGCTGGACGAAGGACTGAGGTTTATTTTGAATTCAAACACACCACTCTCCACCACCAATCGATTTACAGCAGCCCCTCTGGTCTCTCTTCTGATCATAGAAGCTCAGAAACAAGAAAAGAAATAATAAGATAATGTCCCCAGGACGAGATTCGCGTCTCATCATACAAACAGGCCGGCGCACCTCGCGCTATCTCCTCCTCTCTCAAAGTTCCTTTTGAATTTGCCTTTTGAAAAAACATTCAAGCAATCATAGGCGAATATTGCAGTAGGATTACGGGAATAAGAAAATACCAGTTGTATCGGCGAGGGTCATGTGCAAGAATATAGAATCAGATCAACCAAACTTTAGGCCTAATGCATAAAAATATTCATCCCTATTTGAAATTATGTACCTTTTCCCCGCGTTGGGGTGCAACCAAACAAGCTAAGTGTTTATTTTTGTTTATAATAAGAGTGTTTTTGGCATATGCTAAGTTCCTATATAAATTGTACTCATTTCCTTGACTTGCTTTCAAACTTATATTCTGCTTTCAAACCTGGGATGTAATTATCCAACTAAGCTAGAGACTAACTTAGGTAGCTAACTAAGAAGCATTTCTAATTAATCTTTTTCTTGGTAGGGAGTTTTGTTTGCTTGGATAGCTAGGTTTCGCATGGGCACATTGTCTGAGACAATTAGTTGACTTGAAAAGGCTTCTTGTCACATACCATTTGTACATGGAGATCAACAATCAGGTCTTCATGAATTCATCCGTCTCCATTACCTCCATCTTCTTCACGGTACAGACTGATTTCTGCTAGCCCTTCTTCCCCACCATCGTTCTGCCACTGTAGTGGGCTAACCCCCCTATCCCTCTCTCCCTCTCTATTTCTCTTTCCAATCTCTTCTTACGTCATTCTAGTTCTGGCTTTTCTTCTGTTTTCATTTCTCTTTGCTGTGTTTTTTGTGCAAACTTGGGTCTCCTTGCTGTGTTTTTTGTGCAAAACTATGAATAATAGCTGGCCGGATTGGTGGACAGGTGAAAACTGGTCATCAGTTCAATTCATGTGGATACAAGACATTTTAATTGACAAGTATCTCTACCTAAGTTTCAAAGCAATCCTAGACCCAAGGGGCAGGGACTTAGAACTTGATATCTCCACGCACCCCCTTCCAACCTCTTCAACTATGATTCTATGAATAATATCCAAAAGCTAATTATTTTACATGTTCATATTATTTAAAGAAACAGAGTTTTTTTTTTTTTTTTTGAACCTTGGGCACATGAATTGCTGGTCCTCGCAAGCATCACAAGTTTGGTGACCTTCTACCTCATGTTAGATAGAAAATCTCACAAGCATGCATGGATGCCGCGTTTGCTTCATCTTAGACTGCCATGTGAGATACTGTAACATCATGTCCAAGACTACCCATCTACTAAAACTAACACGACCTAATTCAAGAAGGATAAATTTTATACTGGACTAAGAAAACATGAGAATGTCATTAGAAAACTGTTTCTTTTATGATCAGAAACTAAGCAGCAGCCTAAGCTCCTAGAAGAAGCGATGGGATGCGATGATGAGCTAATCCACAAGCAAGAACAGTCATGAAGTCACCTCGAGCGACCAAAAAAATTAGTTTTCTAGTTGTGTCGTATTAAATGTCAATAGCTTGGAGGAAAATTAAGTTGCACTCGGTCCTGCTGCCAATGCAAGCTTCGGTATTCGTGCTTTGCCTCTGACTCGAACTCTTTTCGGCTCCTACTCATTGTCTTATTATTAATAGATATTCCCACTTTCATGTATAACGAATACATATGTATATTCACATAATAGGGAGAGAAGCATGAAGAGAGCAGAGACTAGATGTGTCTCTTTTTAAGTGCAAAGCAGAACAGAGGCCTGGCAGTCTGATCTTTCCCTGCCCGGCTGCCCCTCCCTCCCTTTTCATAGGTCGTCGACCGACTCGATGCCCATCACCCTTTAATTCCCTCTGCGGCTTCTTCTTAATTTCTTCTGCAGAAAATCTTCATATTCAAGCTGATGAGAAGCTAAGGAGTGGTTGCCAACCAGAGTTTCAAAATGGAAACGAGGCTCAAGCTTCGGTTGTCCAGATTACTGCGTTCCTCCTTCCATTCTTGCAAGTCTGGAAACCCAATGGACTCAGTGCAAGAACCGGTGTTTCTTGCCAACCATGGCAGCGATCTCCTTCCCCTCCTTCCCTGTAGTGAGAAAGCAGGGGCAGCAGGGCTCCCGCTGGGCGTCGCAATTGGGTGGGGCTGCAGGCCTCGCCGGCTGCCGGGATCGACGGCGACTACTGCAACGACGTCCGCCTCTGATCAGTTAGACATGTCTGAAGACGACGAGTCACTCGTTGAGTTCCTGCACCTGGTGGAGACGCGTAAGGCGATGTTAGAAGCGAGAGCCAAGAGCAGCGAAGGGTGCGAGGGTGAGGACCAAAGCAGTGATGACGGAAGAAGCAGCCGTCGGGTCTCGCCTAGCGCCGTCTCCGTTACCGCTGAACATGCCAACTACTGCGGGACAGGTGAACCTAACGATGCTCGTCGTGTTGATAAGAATGATGGAAGGAAGGTGCTCAGTGGCAGCCAGGAGAGGAAGATGGAAAAGACCAAGACGAAGAAGAAGAAGGCAGCGAAGAAAAAGAAACAAAGGAAAGAATCCTGTAGAGTCAGGAGGAAGGCTCGTAACGGAGACAGGAATCTGCAGAGCACGTCCTCTTCTGACAGCGGGTGGTTCAGCAGCCAGGAAGACAAGCAGCAAAGAATCGATGGCAGAGAGACGGAGGCACTCTTCTCCTCGAAGAGCGGTTCGTCGGAGTCGTCGGAGCTCCGCCCCGTCGATGGCAGCAGCTGCGTCGGCTCTACCTCCAACAGGCACCAGAGACGCCCTAGAAGAAAAAGAGAGAAGAAGCAGAGCAGGGCTCCCCAACTCAACCCCACAGCTTCTTCATCTTCTTCCTCATCCTGCTCTTCCTCAGCTTCCTGCTGCTGCTGCTCGTACGGAGCAGGGGCTGATTACACGATGAACCAGAAGGTGAATGACAGCGTGGCAGTGGTTAAGCGTTCGAACGACCCCTACAGTGACTTCAGGGAGTCGATGGTGGAGATGATCATTGAGAAGCAAATCTTCGACCATGGCGATCTGAAGCAGCTCCTCCACTGCTTCCTTTCCCTGAATTCTCAGTACCACCATCCCGTCATCATCGACGTCTTCTGGGAAATTTGGCACGCTCTGTTCAGCGCCTAGGCTCGCTCTCTTCGCTTGATCATTTCTCCACTGTGCTTGTGGAGCACTCTTCTCTATGACTCTGCTAATAAGTTTTTCTGTCCCTCATGTGTTTTCATACGTACGTTAACTTTGTATGTCGTCTTCATTAATTCCATGTGACTCTGTTCTGTTCTCTACCAATGCCGATTACCAGAATCCAATCTTTCCTTGCGCTTGCCTTACGTCGATCGCAACTTCAAAACTGTAAGAGATTTGGTTTCGAACCATCTAAGGGATGTTTGATTTGTTGTATCTTGGATGAGATTTTACTATCGATTCTTGATTTCTTACAGGAACTTAGAATCCTGTATTTGGAGGCTACAAAAAATTGTATGGTGGATTTACAAATGTATGAAACATATGTCTATGTCAAACCACTTCGTGTGTCGAGATCTTTGAATTTGAGATACAACGAGATCCTGGATGAAGAGATTTCCAAATTCACAGTCACTTAAAACCATAAACTTAGCCTCAATAGGTGTACATAACATGGATTGGTAAGATGGCCAAAGTCTGATCATCAATTTGATTATCATGAACATTACTCAGTTGTACTGTGAACACTGACACATGACTTTCTAATTAATGGATATCCCTCTTCCCACTCGAATCATGAAGTGGGTCTAATGTTAAAAGAAAGGAGAACATCAAATTTATGACCTAAGATGCCACCATGTTATGGTATCAAGATGTCATGAATTGTCAGCTATTGAGTACTCTCGTGATGTTATATATATATATATATATATATATATATATATATATATATATATATATATATATAAGTCAAAAAGTTTGCATGGTAAGCTAATTTTGACTTAAGATTCTGAGTTCCACAAATTCTGCCACGTCATCAAGGTTGTTTAACTTTGGGTCTAAAGCCAAAGAATGCGGCCTCAAGATTGGCGAAGGTCATTGTCGTATGACAAGAATCATTCCAATTGTTTGAAGCTTCGTTAGAAAAGTTAAACTTCTCGTAACTTGTGATCGCTCATTCGTAATAAGAAGAGGGACATTAATCCGTGGTAGGAAGCTGCGTTACATACGCCAACAGCATAGAGGCAGCCAAAGTTACAACCTCAAATCTAACACCCTTGCGTGGATACCTTGTTCGGAACGCCGGAACCAAAGCTACTGTGGAGGCTAAAGGCCAAAGACGACAGCTCTTGCACTTTGGCATCATGCGTGTGAAAACTTGTAGTCGGCTCGATGACACGTTCCGTTCTTGGAGAACGCCATTTGTGGAATGCACAAAAGGTCACAAGGATTTAGAACTTGCAATTTTCTGGTGTGCTTTTGTGAAAATGTTACGGAGCCGCCTCTTCATACAGATTCAACACTCTGACATGTCAATTTACTAAATATTTTAAGAGTTTATGTCATATACATATATTCAAAATAAGTAATCACTGACGGTGGGGAGGGGAAACTGAAAGGTTGACGTCGTATGTGACCTGTGTAGTATGTGACTGATTTGAATGCTGAACGGTGACGGCCATACTTTACTTTGCTGCCTTCTTTGCCTGGATGCTTTCCAATGAACCTCTGACTCAGCTCAACTCCATCCAGACACCTGTACTGATCAAATCAGATGCTCATGAACAGTTTTTTCTTTAATTTTTTTCCACTTCATCTCCATTTAATTGTTTGAGAAAGAAAACATTAGACTTAAAGAGGAAAAACAAGCATGTGAACGTCCGGAACCCATCTCAGAAGAGAGAGAGAGAGAGAGAGAGAGGACAAAGCCAAAAAACCTTTTGTTAGATAGGAGTCGACATAGTTGAGACAAAAGACAGGCGTACGTATCTGGTGGGTTGCTATGTACCCACTTGAATCGGATCCATCAGTAAGGCAATGCGATTATACTAAAGGGATTAGACGTCTGCATAGAAATTGTTTTTGATGGGGTGAAATTAAAGTTTTTAAATTTTGATTAGGGTTAAAATATTATTTTTTAAAATATTTATATAAAAGAAGTGAAATTTTCTAAAATTTAGATATAAATTAAAAAAAAAATTGAAGTAGAGCGAGGGCCCATGCTGACTCTATCTTGGCTCCACCCCGTTGTTGTCATACTTGTTGTGTTACTCATCTATATTATAAACTGTGGTAAACACACCATTTGAGTTGAAAGATTTATTGTAGGTTCAGTTAACATGAAAAAAAAAAAATTGAGACCTAAAGGTATGGCCTTAGGTTTTATTGTCAAACAATTTCCCCTAAATACAACATTTAAATCATTTTGAAAAATGGCTTCTTCACCACCTTATTCTCACCCATATCCATCCATGAATCCTAGGTTCAGTTAACATACAGACAAATGAGACCTAAAGGTATGGCCTTAGGTTTTATTGTCAAACAATTTCCCCTAAATACAACATTTAAATCATTTTGAAAAATGGCCTCTTCACCACCTTATTCTCACCCATATCCATCCATGAATCCCCTCTCCACAACTTTGTTTATTTCTTTTGTTTTTTTTTTATGTCATTAAAATCCAATATGAGAAATTGCTTTCAGCTAAAGAAGAGACAAGCTTGGATGTCAAAGACAGTATGGCCAGTGCAATATCGTACCTGTTTGTCTTCCTGGCCAACACAGTATGTCAGGCCACTTTGCCATTTTCTTGAGAAAAGTAACGTAAGGATTCATAAAATAAGAAGAACCAGTCTTCAAGCTCGGTATGGGCGTGGCTGTATTGTTCTGCCATTGTTTGTGAAGCAGCACTATACAAGGGACTCTGTAGGTATGTCAATAGATGGGATTTGATTGATACCTACTTTTAACCATGTAGTTCGTTTAACTCACCTCGTGTAATTCAACTTGACTCGAATAATGTATTTATTGTTATTATTTTCGTTTGATTTCATTTTTCAACTAGCTTTCTCCTTCGAACCACGTCTCCTCTAGCTTCCAAGCAGCAGTATTCTCCTTGGAGGCTCGTCTCCTTCAGCTTCCAAGCAGCAGTATGCAGCAGCAGGGTACCTCCCCATCCTCTTCCTGGGTCGGCTCATCGAGTTTACCGAGTCGAGTGAGCTCGACTCGAGCTCGACATTTAGCTGCCCAGTCGAGCCAACCAACTCGGGCTCGGCTCGACTCGTGTTCAAACACTCCCTTCGTGTGTTGCTAATTATGAAATGTTCGGCATCATGTCTTTGAACATAGACGAGTTCTGCGTTCGAATTTCAGGCAATAATTGTAGTTGCTGCCCATATATCGCAAAAACTTTTAGCTGTTTCCAACAGCTCAGTCCGATGCTTAAAAAATATTAAGTGAGGATTTTCCTTTCTAGAAAACCACAGCAACTTGCCAAATAAATATTCGCCGTTTTTATTTGAACACACAAATTGCATATTATACATATACATGTAGGCCCATTAAATAATCAAGATGAAAAACATAATAGAAAAAATCATTCCAGGAAACAAGACGTAATTTGGGTTTTGCTGGTATAAATTAACTGAACTCAACGACGTTGCCTAATGACATGTTTTGCATGTCATTAGCAAAAAATTACTTTATTTTTTCCTTTTTTATTCACCTCTTTTTTCTCAGGCAATAACACTCTTAGGAGGCATTGAATGCCAGGATTTGAGATCCGTGAATTTAAGATCTTACCTTCCCCTTTCTATCTTTCCTCAATGCAGAAAGGCAACAAGTGTGGATTTTAGGTCCAATTTAAGATGCTTAGTTGGGTGAACTATGCTCTTTATCATGAATATTTTGCCACATTCACAAAAACATGTCACATCATATAACATTAGATCTATAAATTTCAAATTGAAAGTAATTAAATGTCCCATTTAATCTCTTGACCCGGCTGCACCTTCATCGCCACAGCTGCCTGAATTGGTTGCATCATGCGACTAAAATGATGCCACATATCTTTTTCTAATCATTTTTTTGTATTTTCAATATCATTTTCCGTCAAATGTCTACTTTTGATCATTTATTTCAATCAAGGGGATTGTCTGAAAGTCTTTGAAACTTGAGAATGTTTTGTGAACTTCTCCCTAAAAAGAAAAGGGATTTTGTAAAAACCTCAATTCTGGGGTTTTTTAGCATCTTCAGAACTTATATTATCGGTCTTGCTGCGGTCTAAGTGTTGTAGAAAAACATTTACATTACTATGTTGAGAGAGAAAATGGATCGTAGAAAAAAACCAAACATTAAATTCGATCAGTAAGTTTACTCCAGCCTAGCTGTAATGTTCAGTGCTTTAAATGGCAGGAAGAGTTTCATATGTAAGAACAGAGGTGTCCAAACAAAGTACTTGGTCACATCATTCATATATATAATGATAGTCAACTATACCTCTTAACTTAGGTCTTATGAAACCTGAAAAAATAGTATCCACGCGAATGGAACTAGTGATGCCTAGTATGCCACCAACCTGACCTAGAACACCCGAATTACAGCTCCATCGTTTTCTTTTTTTAATCAAGAAGGGACCATCGTGAGATATGAACTGTGACTGCTCTCACTGCCAACACTGGAGAAAGTTCAGGATCAGCCTTCCATTTTCTGCTGGTTGCAGTTGAGGGGTTACCTTCAGCAAATTGAACTTTCGTGAAGCTTAGCTCATGGTCCAATCAACTGGGCACCACATTGAAAGCTACCTAACTTGCCTTTATGTTACTGCAGCTCAGGAAACGATGGAGAATCTGATGAAGACTCAAGGAGGATCATCATTAATGGGTCCAAAACCAATCTGCTCTAGGTGTGGTTCTACGTTGCAACTTCAATTCGATTCATCTTCCAAAATAACATATTGGGAAAGGTTGTAGATTAACCAAGGCGGATCTCTCTCACCATACGATTATAGAAAGTTTATATTCAACAGTAACACATGAAACGTATACTATGGGAAAAACGAGAACAAACCATCGCCTTCGCCATCATCAGTGGCGGTATCATACATAGGGTTCTACTGCACTAAGCGTAACAATGGCACTCTTATTTTACAGGCGACGACGACGACCCTCATGAACACAGACGACATGGATCTCACGGCAAACCTGAACTAAAACTAAACGATGGTGCTGCTGTGTTCAGTTCACCGGAGCCCAGACGAGGTGATCCTGTGGAAGGAAGTGGCAGACAGGGACGGACCCAGGCTTGACACCAAGAACCCGGAAGGCCAAGTGCTTGGGATTCCAGGTGGAGGTATCCAAATGGCACACGGCCACCGCGTTCACCTTGCTGCCGTCGTCGGCCCCCAAGGGCACGACGTAGGCTCGGCTGGCCGTGGTCTTGTGGCAGTAGAACACGGCGTAGGGGTAGGGCTGGTTGTGGCAGACGACGGAGGTCGGGGTGGCCACCAACTCGACCCCGCCGAGGACGGTGTAAGTCCTTCTCTCCTGTGGGTTGTCCCCCTTCTCGACCTCCGTTGCCAGCACCTGGAGGTGGCGGGTCCCGAGCTGCGAGACGGAGAAGTCGACCATGGACTCCAGGGAGGTGGCGCAGTACCTGGTCTCCCCCTTGTTGGCGGGCTCCTCGCACTCCTGCAGCGTGCGCTTCATGAGGGAGGCCTCCTTGGAGTTGGGGGACAGAGAGAACCGGTGGAGGATGTCGGGGAACTTGGCGGTGGAGAAGGGCGTGGCGTCGGCGACGGCCCGGGGCACGAAGGCCGGACCTGCGCCGTCGGTCCTGACGAACTGGAGGTTCATCTTTTTGCCCTGGTGGAGGTCCTTCTCGAGGAAGAAGAGAGCGACGTTCGGGTCGTACTTGAGCTGGTCCTCGCTCGCCGCATAGTTATACAAGAAGGGACCATATGGGGCTCGCACGACGACGGGCTTCCGGCCGTGACCGGAGTACACTCCGACGCCGTGACCGACGTTCACATAGGTGCCGGGAGCGTGAACCCTGACGCCGGGACGACCGACGATCACGTGAGTGCCGGGGGCGTTCACTACGACTTCTTTTCCTTCTGCGCCCACTTCGGTTGCCTGCTTCTCCACCAAATCTGCAAAGTTTGACATCAGTTTCGCGCTATCTCCCAATTCAGGTCAGGTCAAGGTTATTTTATACTTACATATATTGAATGTCATGAGAACCATTTACTTTTATAGTCTGTAAAATCTTTAGCATTCTCATGAGATTGTCGATGGTATATCTATGATCTTACTATTTGTGTAGCAATGCATGCTTGAAATAGTGCTGTCTTTGTCTCTCTCAAGGTCGTCTTCTTTTCACCTTTTCACTTTGACTAGCTTGTGATAGTTACCGGAGTGCGGATGAAAATGGAAAATGGGTGGAGGGAGAAAATAAATGCTGGTTGATCGGAAGGTGCTGCAGTTGGCTCTAGAATCGCACCATTGAATGATGAAATAAATTTTAAGCACACGACTTCAGCATGGTGTAATTTAATTTACATTCAATGTAAGTGAGCAAAGTGTTCGTCCCACTTTTTGGGTTCATACTGTTCTCACCAACCAACTTGTTTTCCTTTCATTTGAAAGGTTTTTCTATATCTGCTACTTTTTCTTGCCAATTATAAAGAAACTGTATAAAACGAAGACAAGAAGAAGCAAAAGAGGTTGTGCCAAAATGAATTGGGCCCAAAAGCATGATCAGTCAGTTGCCTCAGTGGAACACTGGCTTATGGGAATGACAAAAATCAGTTTCAAGCCGCCTTCTATTTTGAAGCTATTTCATTTTCTCAATTCAAGAAATTTATAGGTACAGATTTTTTACACCATTTCCTTAGCAGATTGGAGTTCTGCAGGCACAGACTCGATTCCACTAAGAAATTTAATTACCAGTGTTTGAGATGGCAACTCACCGGGATATAAGAACGCACGGACGACGTCCGGCATGTGAGTATCAGGCAACACATGCTTCCAATAGCTAGAAGGGCTGAGAGCCGCACTGCTGACTTGAACGAGCTGAGGACCAAAAAACAGGGATCAAAGAGAAGAACAGGAAACCCAAAACTACTTGCTCAGTGAACTCCAGTATTCAACTGAAACAATCACATAAACACTTGACAGTGAAGCCAAATAACTCACCAGGAACGCAGAGAGAAGGAGTGCGAGTCTCGCCATCGATGAACCTGGTCTGAGCTCTACTGGAGAAGACCTATCAGGAGCTCAGTGCTCGTAGAACACGAAAGGTTGAGGAAGCCTTCACCTGGCTATCTCATTTATAGTGCTTCAGCAGCAGAAGGAAGTAGATGCGCCTCTCGGATTTTAATACAGGGAACTGAATCCTACCAGCTTGAAGGACTCACATTTATTCCTCAACTGTCGTCTCCATTTTTTTATAATGTTGGAAGACTCATAAGTTGCGGGCGTGGCAAGCCTTCAAGCTAGCGTAGGGACACCAAGTAATGACCACCAACCTAACGCTGACACCACCATGATCATGTGGAGAAGCTTCTCTTCAACTTTGCTTCTTCGGGTTTTTAAAACTAGTCAGAAATGGCTTCCGGTGGAACATCAACTTCCTTAAAGATCGTCCATCTGTGTAGATGAACGTTAAGCATGGAAACCAATGCTTGAAGTGGCATGGCAGCAGGAATAAGGATTTTTGAAAACATATTGCATTAAATATATATAGGTTGTGGGATCTGAACGAGCTGATATTAAAGGAGAAAGAAAAGCAGGTTTCCTGGTAACTGTGCTGTTATGAAAGGTCCTTCATCATGCCAGGCATTAATTGGAGTGAAATTTTTAATGGGCACCGTCTGTAGTAACCAGATCTCCAGCTACAGTTGTTGGACACATCCCATTCTGAATTTAACCTCAAGTAATTAGATTCAATAGAACCATTTACGCCCATGCAGGTACAGTAACGAGTTTTCTTATTGAATCCGATAAATATCTAACTCTGAGGAGAATCTAAATCCAATTATGCGACAAAGTCCGGACATGATATGATCTTTTCTTTTTGTATTTGAATTAGAATATGATTCTAAACCAAAGTAAGCAACACCCAGAATGTGGAATATGATAATATTGTTCATGATAATTGTTCTATCTGACCGGAATACGACTGATTTATGACGTTAGGCCCCAACACCTGCGGGGACGGTCACCTTGCATGTATCAGCAAGAAAGAAGGGTCCGCCGGCACACGACAATCTAGCACTAAATCACAGGGTAGGTTGCAGCTGAAGGGCTACATTCAATTACAAATTTGAGCTTTCATGGAGGTGATAATGTACCAAGCAAGTCGGCGCCGTATTGAGAACCGCCTTCGTCTTGTGAACCAGGGACATGTCGGTGGTTCAGCCGCCGAGGCAATGAAGTTGTACTCAGGTGGAGATTCATGGAAGCTCATCAACGCCTTGAGAACGGATGAGGTTTAGAGCTTTCTAGAGAGAAATCTACTCAAGGTGCTTCGGATATTGCCTGTCGATAATATAGATCTTTGAAACTTTATATATATATATATATATATATATATATATATAAGTTAAAACAAGCAGACCTTTATGTACCAAACTCATTGGGAATCATCTGGGCGTATATGGATGCAGTATAAGAAAAGTAAAAACCATGTTAAAAATTTGAAAGTCAAGCTTTTTTTAAGAGACTAAAATACTTCTTAAATGAAGCAAGTACTCTCTCTTTGTTTTGTTCGTTTCCTCTCTTCCTTTGAGGGGCATAGGTTTCTTTTTAAAAAATTGCCTTTCATATTTTCAACTTAATTTTTACTATTTAATCTACTTAGAATGGCTAGAACCAACAAACAATTCCCATTAAATGTAACATATAAGAGTATGGTAGATACCTATTTTCCTATATAAAAAATTTATGTCAAAAAACTTGAAATGTCTATATAATTAAAAGCTAGAACATGGCTCACTTGAGTAGTCTAGCGTATGATCTGTCCGGATCAACTAATTCAGGGTGGTTCTGCTAAGTCATCAGTTCCTCGTCCCCTAACTTCACGCTCCTTAAGTTCGCACCTATAAAAATTTAATACTTTAATATTATGTCATTTGGATGAGTCCTCACATCTCATTTAATTAAGATCGATATCCTAGTCGATGGAACTAATCTTTGTATGTACGATTCTCGTAAACTTGAAAAGAAAGATATATATATATATATGTGTGTGTGTGTGTGTCCGGTCTTAAGGCCGATTCGTGGGACGGTGAGTTTCTTAATACATCTCGATTTACATAAAATAAAGCTCAAGAACGAGTTCTGAATGGGTGAACATTTAAATCATATACTATGGGAATTGCTGTTGGACCCATAAAATCTGACTTGGTGCCTTGAGCCTGTTTTCAATTGTACCAGGACAATATATCTCGATCTTGGGATTCTGGGAATATGGGATATTTCGAGATATGGGTGTTTCCAAACTTCCAACTCCCAAGTTGGCAATAACTCAGCCATGTCCGGATTTCCTGCAATTGAACTGGAGTGAAATCCGCTTGTCAATGTGAAAAATCATTTAGGTTCTTCACGTTTCGTTATCTGAAAACTGAGGCATGTGCACCGGTGTAGTGTAAATGGTTCGAAATTCGGATCAAATCCAGTGCCATCCTATTTGACTTTGTTGGACCCGCAATTCAAACTTGAATTTTTTTAAATAGAATTTGTAGTTGGATTGGATCTTCATCAAGTCTCCAACTCAATTCTGCAACAGGTTTCCTAAACCACTACCATGTCCAAGCTTGGTTAGGATTTGAATCCATTTTCTTCTATCCAAGGTAGTTTTGCATTAATGGATCAAATTTATGTCCTCGGTTATACTTTAATTAGATATTACCCACCTTTTATGAGGGAGCAGGAGGTTAACAATCCAATGTCAATAAAAAAGTCTTGATCTCTCCCTTATTCCACTTATATTTTGGTGTCTATAACAAAAGAGACAAAAAAGATGTCTATAAAAAAAGAGAAAGAATTCAAAGACTATGAAATTACATTTGTTTACTGCTGGATTTGATCATCGAGAATCTTTGATTCATGGATTCAAGGTCGGATGAAAGTACATCCTTTTTAATTATACAATTTTAGGTGAACAGAATTTGATCTACTACTGCCCGAAGATGGCCGACGCCTCCATCCAACCCCTAGAGAGGCCAGCTTTGGTGCATAAAGGTGTCGTCCTGGTGCACTTCAACTTGCACGTTGATGGCCTCTCCTTATATGCATGTTGCATAACAATTCTTCAACATTCCGGGTGAGCGAAAGGTATTAATCCTACCGCCCGAAAAGGGCTTGAAGGCCCTCTCGTTCCCCCTGCCTCCGGGGTTCTGGGCTGCTTTGGTGTCAGCGATAGCAACTGTGCACCATTCAACTTGGATGTCTCGTCCTACCGCCTTAAGACACAAGAACATAGCACCCACATGAATCGAACTACAGACCTGCCTTTATACAGGTCCCTAGTCCGACCAGCTACACTATGTCCCTTGAGGCAACAATTCTTCAACATTCATTCAAGCTAACATCCCAAACAATTTTGTCATTTCTGAAGCTTTTCTTGCGGCAGTCAACAAGCTACTAAGAAAAGTAAGGAAGACGCGGGGCTGTCCTAGTCAAACATGGACACGTTTACTGCAAGAGGAAAATCTTGATCATCCAAGTCTTTTCGTGTTCGTGTTTATATCATTTAATCATCCAGTATTTACTTTGTAAATTAATTAACAATGCTGATTTGGTGGATTTAAAATGAATATACATACATAGATGCTGCATGTCGTCGAATGCTTAAAATGAATTGTCATTAAAAAATAATTTGGTGTAACAATTTAACAAGAGATTACAGTGTAACAGTGGTTTATGGTGCTTTGAGCAATAATTTATGATGTTTTCAACTACGAATTTTAGTTTTTAGTCATCTATCAACATCCCACCTATTTAGTCGAGCTCGAACCTGGGTAGCTTGGTTCAACAGTCTCCAATAAACTCGTTTAAAACCTACATAAACTCGTTTTAAAATGCATATAAACAAGCTTTCTTAATGTTGCTATGATCGACTTTCAGTTATCTTATTTACCTCCTTAAATGGCAAGGCTTAATTATAAGTTCTTTAATGCTTGCTTGGGTTGGCTGGGAGTTAGTAGTGCCCCATAACCTAGCTCGATCGAGCAAGTCGACCCTAGTTCAAGCTGGTGAATTCAAGCTCATGCTAATCCTTCAAGACCCACGACAAGTTGTTGCTGCCCGGGTTGGCAGGGCTCAGATTTTGAATCCGAGTTTAGTTTGATGCAGATTGCAAAAAATATATCTTATTATTAAAGGTAGAGTCAGAACTTTTTGGTTAAGGGACACCACGCTTTGTCTTCCTACAGCTGGGTCCAGTATGGATAGGCCTGGGCATCAGGCCGGCCGAATACCGAAAACTCAACCTCAGGCTCGGCTCGGTTAAAATTTAAAAAATATATATTTAAAATATAAAATAATATATAATGAATCGTAATAAAATATTATCATTGTATATAAAATAAAAATAATAATATTTAAAAAAGTTTATCTAGTTGAACCGGGTTTAGGCGGTCCGGTGCGTTTTTTTAGGGCCCCCAATGCCTAAGCTTAAGTATGGACAGCTCTATTCGACTGGGTTCAGATTTCGATTTGGCTAGGCTCAGAACTGACTTCAATGCAAAAAGGTTTTCACCGGCCCATGTAGCATGTGGGCAACTGCCCACACTTCATGAGAGGGCTCCCCTTCTTCTCATGGGAAAATGGCATCTGATACTGATTGTTGGTGGGCACTTGCATTCAATCTCACCCGCCACCTAAATTCTAGGCATTATTTTTTTGCAAGGCCTTGATGTGATAGATCCGGCCCCTCTATTTAACTGTCATCGCCGCTGCCTTAGGTTAAACTGAGCAATAACGTGCTTGAGAACAAAGCTTTCAGCATGGCAGCTGAAGTCTTGGGAGGGCGTTGCGTCTTGAAAAGGAAAGAAAGAAAGAGTAGAAGGCTGGAAGGAACCGGAAATTGAGGCACTTCTTTTCTACTCTGTGGATTACGATGCTCCAACGATCCTTCTTATACAAGTCCTTTCGTTTAAAATGGGAAGAAATTAATGGAAGATGAGGTTACGTTGGATGAAGTACTAAGATATGATAGCAGAAGAAAGGAAAAGGGGAAAGTAGCTAGTGGGGAGTCGCTCAATTAAACAAACAGTTGGTAGGTTTGACGTCTTTATTGTGTGGAGCAACAAAGTCCTAACGGGTTGCATTCAATCGCTTCCTTGAAAGCGATGCAAAAGATGGGGCGGTGTGTGTTTCCTGTCCAAGTGATCCTCCTTAATTTCTACCTTCTTTTAATCGGCTTACAAGCAGGGCGTTCCATAGTAAGAAAATATTTTAATAAAAAAAAAGTTCATGGAAAATGTAGAGTTGTCAACGGACTGGATTCAAATCGGCTCTCTCTTTTTGTTGTTCACATATTTTGGATTTGAATATAAAGGAAGAAAAGTCATATCTGAATTTGAATCCAAAGTTGGATTTTGCAATCCAAATCAAATCTGAATCATGTTCGTACGTTCATATCTGTTATGAATCCAAATTTTGAACCGAATGTCGTCCGTTTTCAAAATGTAAGAATATGAGATATAGGATATTTATTTAAAAGTAAATCTGATCTAAATCTGAATCTAATCGGATGTTGTTTCTTGAATTCGAATTTGGTAAGATTTCTTAGTCAGATATTAATTTTTTTTGTGTACCTGATTGTTTTGAATGACTCAGTCGGATATCCGATCCAAACTCGGATATATTGACATACCTAAAAAAAAAACTTATCACTAAGTCAGATGTTTTCATTTGTCTTGCATTATTTAGTTTAATTTATTAATTAGTTATTACATTCCAATTAATTAAGCCTTATAGCTCATTATTTGTTTTATTTTGTGAACCTTTTTCTAATCCTGAATTTTCTTAATTTTTATTGTTTTTTTCCATTTTTATTAATTGGAGCAACACTGGTCTTTTGAACTTGAGACCTGAAAAGGGTAATTAATTTGGAACCGCGTAAATCAGCTGACATTTCGTGAATCCTTAATGTGATTGTTTTTAGGAGCTTTTATGTGACAAAATGGTTGATTTTATACATGTTCTTCTCAGCCATTAGAATTGGATAATTAGGGATGTCAATAAATAGGATTGAGACAATAGTTATTATCACATTATCTAATTTGACCCAGAATCGATTTCAAATTTGAATGCAAAAAATTCAAAATCATATCCAAATTTTTACTTGCCATTGAATTCACATGTCTATGAGAACTGAATATTCATGTGATATAAGAAAAACCATGTACCTTCTTCGCTTAATGAGATAGAACCAGTGAAGGGTGGCAGCGTACTGGGCGACAATATGGTCTGGCTCCTCTAACGACTCAGGTTCGAGTCTTGGAGTTGTTACTGTCACATCCTAGTGCGTTTTACCTCTAAACCGTAAAAGGTCCTAAAGCATGCTCAATGAAAACCTGGTGAAGGGAGAGGAGCCGTGTCCTTTCTTAGGAGCAGTAGAATGAACCGCTCACTCATAAAAAAAAATAAATAAATAAAAAGAGATAGAACCATACACCAAGCCCTCGATGACTTCTGCCCTTTGCTATAAATTAAATGTAAGCAGTGCATCCATTTCTTCTCTCATAAAGTGTTGAGCACAGCTCACAGGAAACTACCGTATTGCTAGTTATCTCTACTGTTGTCAATCTTTTTGTTAACTGGTGGAATTTTTGAAAGGCACTAAACTTCTGGCAACACTGCCCATGATATCGATCACTTTCAAGAAGATAGTCCTGCCATCAAGGGTTGGACTTAAAAGAGCTTGAACTTGAGCAACTTCAGAAGCTAATTAGCTCCCTGCTCTCATGGGGTAAGGCGTAGGTGCCGAGTGGGCAGCAATAAATGGCCACACAGATCAGTTGGATTAATTCCATGGTCATGCACTCTCAATTAGGGTCGAGTGTCGTATCAGATAATGTGTGTTGGGTCCACTATACATACATATATATAGTGAAATTGATAATTATTAGACCTTTAGGTGCAAAACCTATAAAAAATCATCTTAGTATTAACCTTTTTTAGATAAATCGGTAAAAAAAATTAGGAAAAAGGAGAAAATAGGATATTTTAGTCATTTAGTACAAATTAACAGCTTTTCTCTTTAATTCTCTCATCTATTTTAGATTAATCAATGGCCAAGATGATTCATGATAGGTTTGGTAATGAAGGGTGTATATATATATATATATATATAAAGAAAGAGAAAAAAATAGAAAGATTGATAAATAGTAGAAACTTAAATGCTAGATGAATAAGAAACAATCTGTTGAGAGAAAAGTAAGAAGACAAATACAGTGTGACGCTTTATTAGTTTACCCTTTTTTTTTCTTTGTTTTTCTCTCGGACACTAAAAAAAAACGGTGACTAAGGTTGTTCCTTGTTCATCTAAGATCCAATTATCTAGCACCTAACTCTCTCTGCTACTTTTGGGTTGGCTGTTTCATGGATCATTCGTTGTGACCTTTGGTTCTCTAACCCTTCCTTCCATGTTATGGTTTTCACTTACCTTGCTCTTTTTTACTGGCTACATCAACACTTTAGATCATCTCCAACGTCTTGGTATTCATTTAGCTAACCAGTGTCTTCTTTACCTCTCCAGTGTGGGGTCAAGACACTACCTTTTTATTAACAGCCCTTTCTTTTGCCAGCTATTTGCCACCGCTGGCCTTCCTTCTCCCATACACTCCCTTCTTCCCTCTCCCCAAGGCAGCTTCCTCTCTTTTCACCTTTACCTTCAGTCAGCAGTGGGTGGCATTTTACTTGGCAGACTTGGCTCATTTGTTGTTGGTGGCTAGTTTGGGAAGAGCGCAACAATCATATGTTTAGTGACACAGCAGAGAGAGTCATTACTGTTGGATGTGTCGTGAAGAGAGATGTCCACTTTGCCGTTCACATTGGCCATAGGATGACTTCCACCTTGTGTTTTTTTGCTCTTGTTTTCTTTGTTACTTTACTTTTTTGCCGCTTTCACCTTTTCCTTTTATTACTTGTTGTTGGGTGACGCCTTGTCACTATTTTTGTCTTGAATCAATTCTCATTTTGTCCTCTCTCTCTCTCTCTCTCTCTCTCTCTATATATATATATATATATATATATATATATAATTTCCTTTGAGCTTTTTAAATTTTCTACATGTACCATTATGAGGGCATTTGATTACGCTGAATTTGAAATCCATGGATCTGATGCGGAACTGAGTTGCATGTTTTTGCTTATATTGCAAAAGGCACGCCTAAGATCCACGCTTAGGACTCTTATTTTACTTATTTGAATTGAGAAAAAATCAGATTTAAGATCGGAAGGGGGTGGGTCTGATCCTAAATCTTTGGCTCTCAACTCCTCATGATCTCAAACCCTAATCTCCATAGGTTGCTTTACTGGAGATCAACTTTTGAATTGCGGGAATCTAACATGTACTAAGTCGTTTTTGGCAACCCAAAAATTATATGCTGAATAGATACATATTTTTACATTAGTTTGTTTTTTTAACTAACAATTTACATATCAATGTGCTTCTAAATAAAATTTCTGGCTCTGCGCGGCCAGCACGGTCCGCCCCGATTGAATGATCAGATGGTCCAAAAAGACGTGACTGCGATTTATATGGTTTAGAACAACTTTTGATTCACTTTCCTCTTTGGAATCACCTTTTGGATCATATAATTGTAAAGCAGATGAAGCATATTCAAAGGCGCCCAGAACTCTATGGCTTCCACTCCTTTGAGCAATAAAGTGCGGTTTGCAGATCTCCTCATGTTGAGATAAAGCGAGAAAAGTACACGGATATCCCATTCCAATCCACTTCAGATTCGAATAAATGAAATGGGATGTCCCGAACTTTTCCTTTTGGAATTCCTTTGTCATGATTCTCCAAAACCCACCTCCAAAATGAGAGCGATGTTCCTTGCTTTTTGTTTGAGAATTTGAGATGGAAATCCGTTCTCATACTTGACTGGAACCATTTTATGAAGCCAAAATTAAAAAAAAAAAAAAAAATAGTTTGAATTCTCATGGTTGATATCTATAGTCAAGTCTTCGGCATCTAAGTCATTCCATTGTAAAGACATCCGCATTTAAGTCGTTTGATTGATAGATAGAACACTTGATCGGAGACTAGAGTTTTCTTTTCCAAGCGTTTTATGGTGGGAGTGAAATGTGTGGAACACAAAAAACGTACTCTTCTCCAACAAATTCTATGTATTTTTGAGAGGTGTTTGTTTCTCGCTCTTAGATTGACTAGGTAAGTAAGTCAATCTAAAGAGTATGATATAATTATAGATATTATTTTTAAATTCAATAAGTAAATGCTATATATAATCACATCTTATTTATTGGAATCTTCTTCCAACATGTGTTATAAGAGAGTATGTTTAAAGAAACAATGTTTTTAACAAACACCTTCCAAAGAAACTCATCATTCCTTGGACACCAAATACAAGTGTTGTGGACGCCCCTTTTTTTTTTTGAAAGAGGATGGTGTTCATTCTTCAAGACATTACCTGGGATGCAGTAACTCGAGGGGAATTATATCAGTTGTTCTTGGGACATAATCTTCCACATTGATCAAAGATTCGACAAGGGGTTGGATAGAAACTTGGGCTCTCTATCAGATCGGTGAGTCTCTTCTGCTCATTCGGAAAAGATTCCATTTGAGCCAAGCCCACATGTTGTAGTCATAATCAAAAGATAAATCTCTCCCCCAGGTCAAGTGCAGTCATCCTCCCCTTTGGCTTAATGAATGCACAACTTTTGCTTGAGAACTTGACACAAGAAATGTGTTTTAATTGATAATTGCGCTTGGTTTGCCTTTTGCTTTTTTGCTTTTACTAAGATTCTCTCCCTTAAACCATACTGTGTTAATCTCACCACCCATTCTTCGAATAAAGTTGTCACTGCAGATGTACGATCTCCATCTTCTGAATCTCGAAGTACCGTGAAGCTTGGCTTGTAGTTCATTTACAAATCATAATAAAACTGGCTTTATTTACTAGAAAAAATAATTTAAAAGCCTAATGTTGGGTGTCTAATGGTTGTGGTTACATAATTAGGATTGTTACTGAATTTCTTCTGTTCTGAAGTATCAAAAATCTCTCAAGCGTTCCATTCACACATTTTAGAGCAATAATATCAAGAACATAACCTCTTAAGGCCATGACTTATTGCAGAAACTGCGGGTGCGTGGTCACCATGGTATATGTATGCCCCCAAAACTCCCAAACTTGATTGAAGAAAGCTTGAATGCTTGATTTCTCCGCATTGGATCTGTCTTCCCAAACTTAAACCTTCTATAATCGTATAGAAAATCTTGAAATGTTCTATACAGTGATCATAATCTCCACAAGTAGCAAACAAGTTATCCAGCAATCAAACATGGCCTAAAGAATACCATCTGCCCATGTGAGAAGCCAATTTCCATTACACACTCATCTAGTAACTGATGGAAAACATGCTGCTGCAGGCCCCTCTCTCTCTCTCTCTCTCTCTCTCTCTCTCTCTCTCTCTAATAAAATCGCTTTAGGTCTAGCTAATTGAAGAACATTCATCTTCCTGAGGAGTAATGAACTCAGCTTTGGTATTTCCAGAAGTGATGATCTAGCTTTGACTTTCCCCTTCGGGTTTCAAACTCGCTAAAGAGGAGCTACCCACTGTATAACCTCAATCAAAGAGCACATGGGGAGGATAAGATCTGATGGAACCCGCCACGGCCAATGACTGAAGTTCTCTCTTTAATTCGTCCAGCCATGTACGTGTTGGCTTCAGACACTTGTCCGAAGCGGAAAAAGAGAAAAGGAAAGTCGAAAGAAATTGTAATAGAGACTACAGCTTAAAACTTTCTCCAAAGCAAATGGTTTTCATTTCCTGCCCATAGAAGAAGAATCATGCTTCTTTTTTAAATTCATTTCACGCCCACCATCTTGACGACGATCAGAAATCGACCTATCACGCGCCATCTATATCTTTCTTTGCTCTTTTGTATGCATTTAAAAAAGGAACTTGTTTCTTGAATAGTCCATTCCCAGTTCCTCGAAAGTTTGTCGTGGCTCACTGAAAAAGATAGCAGGATCTTGGGTAGGATGGAATGCAGAACCGCTCCACCTTTGTCATTCATTTGAAGGGGATCAGTGCGAGGTCCTTTTCTGAAACCTTTCCTAGTAGCTAGAAGCCTAGAACTTAGTTCAGTATACCAATAATCTTCTGCTCAAGTTGCATTAATCTGTTCAATCTGTTTTCCTTTCATAGGCCAAATTGAGTTAAGAAGATCTTACCAGCCTACCAGTTTATGCCAAGAGATGTTATCCCGAAGTTTAGACATCTTTCAATTTGAGGATTGTTAAGTCTAAAACTCTAAACATTCTGAAACTTTTGATGGTCTTCTGTCCAACCCCATAGCTAGGGAGAAAGAACTCCAGCTGCAGCTTCTTTTGTTGCCGTGCTTACCTGTTTTCTTACCAGATCCAATAACTATAATATCTCATCTTCTGTCTTTTGTCATTACATGCGTTCCGTTTGATTCTAATAATGACAGCCTCCCTTAAAACCAAAAACAAGTAGAAAAAACAAAGCTGTTTCAATATACTGAAAAGCATTGCTGTCATGCTACGTCAGCGCCAGCAGCTTTATCAATAATTTATAGAGCGGCACCACACGCCCTGATCGTCAAGCCACGTCTGTTTCAACACCATTATTTGGCCAGACGCAAGAAAGGAGGTAAAATGCAAGAAAATGGGCACTCGAGAGTTTTGCTCCCGAGAGATCACCGGAGCAGAAGATAGTGAACAGAGGCAACTAGAACAGAGCATGGTAAATCAGAATTTCCGGCATACTGGAAAAAGAACGTTGTTGGTCTTGACAGTTTCCACTCCTTAGCGGTCATTCGATGTGAGAAACAGAATGGCCGATTCACTAGATCGGCACTCTGATCTGCTGTTCCACCAATTTGGCGGAACAGTGAAACACCAATCAACGACCTCTTAAGGCTGCTGTTCTAAATCTGAGGCTAATGTGTGATTGTGTAGTTTAATGCTTTAAAAACAAGAGCACAATGGACGGATTAGGACATATCAAATTCGTGCTTGAGCCTTCTCCCAACTGAAAGAACTTTCACATTAACTATCCTGACCATTATTGGGTCTCGAGCTTCCTGTTATACCAATCTTGGAAGCCTAACATAAGAAATTTAGCTAGAACGTCGTGAACTGGTCACGTGGTTGATGAATTGTAAATAATGAACCCAAGTGCATAATGACAATGGAGGATGGTCTTGAAGGATTGAACTTTGGGGTAAAGGAAGCCCACAATTGCTGTGAAAAACAGATTCTGACAGATTCCCTCCCGGGCCTTGCTTCCGAGAAACGATTGACATGTGAAAATGAAATAAAAATGCATACCATTACTCATATATTTAATACTTTTCTACCTGTTTACACTTTACACCCAAAAGAAATGCATAAGCGACACCCTATCTCAATATCATGGAAATTTTAAGACAGGAGGTTTCAAGACAGCTCTGAGTCGTCACTCATTCAGGACATGTGATATATTCATATTAGCAACCAGGCTTTGCATAATCCATGACTAAACGTTACACACTTGAATCATTTTACATCTGATAAAACTTACCCACATTATATATCCTACATGCGCAAAAAAATCACATTTCACGCATTTATGCTATGGAAGCAACTCCATGGAACAAAGGAAGCAAAGATAAAATGGAAAATGTAAATGGGTTTCAATCCATCCTGGGCATAAACTCCTTTTATGGATGAACGCCATCCTTGTCATGCTGTTCATGAGTACTTTCTCGTGTCCCCGGCCTTCGGCAGCAACAAGCGTCTGACGAAATCACTACTCTTTCATCCTCAAACAGAGAGCCAATCTCTTCCAGTGTCTTGCCTTTGGTTTCAGGCAGAAACATGTAGAAGAAAAGGGCACCGAGTGCTGCTATTCCTGAGAAGAGGAAGAAGGTTCCACCCACTGAGAGGGCCTTCACCATGGAAAGGAAGGACATGGACACGACTCCACTAACCACTCTGTTGACAGACAGGGCCAAGCCGGAGCCCTGGGCTCGCAGCCTCAACGGGAACACCTCCGACGAGTAGACCCAGTTTATAGGGCCCATCCCTATGGAGAAGAAGGAGACGTCAGCGCAGATGGCAACAATGGACAGGGCAATAGTCCAGGTGAATTTAGTAGCTTTTCCGGCTTTTTCGATGAGCTTAGAGCACACGCCCAGCGTGAAGAGTGACGCTGCCATCCCGCAGGAGCCCGTTAGCAGCAGCGGCCTCCTTCCCACCCTGTCTAGGAACAAGGCGGAGATGATCACAAAGGATGTCTTCACAAGTCCCATTATTATGGTCAC
Organism: Nymphaea colorata; assembly: GCF_008831285.2. NCBI lineage: Eukaryota > Viridiplantae > Streptophyta > Magnoliopsida > Nymphaeales > Nymphaeaceae > Nymphaea > Nymphaea colorata. The sequence continues at coordinate 5,279,580 of NC_045143.1, forward strand.
AGCCACCAGATGCTGCTTCTTTTGGATGCCGGCCGCCTTGATCACCTCCGGCGTGTAATACACCACGGCGTCGTTCCCAGATGCCTGCATAAAGATGTTGAGTCCGATGGCTACCAATAGGATCCGCCGCACGGCTCTTGAGGGGCTCACCAGCAGCTCCCTCCACACGCTCTTCTTGCCTGCTTCCAAGCTTTCCTGCCTTGCTGCTGCCACTATCTCCGCCAGCCGGGCCTCTGCTTCTTCGCCATCCACTGAAGTTCTGTCCAGCACTTTTTTGGCTTCGCCCGTTCGACCTTGAGCCACCAACCATCTAGGGGACTCCGGCATGGCTATCAGCCCGATTATTAGCATCGCAGCAGGAATGCCGGCAACTCCGAGCATCAGTCTCCAATTCAGGTGTTCCGGCAGACCGGAAAAAGCATAATTGAGAATGTAGCCCACCAGGATACCCACGGTGATGAACACCTCAGGCAAAGATGTGAGCAATCCCCTGGTTGAAGCCGGTGAAACCTCGGCAGTGTAAACGGGCCCCGTCATCAGAGAGTACCCAACACCAATGCCCGCGACTGCCCTTCCAACCATAAGGATGACGAAGGAGTTCGCTAGGCTCATGGACAGCGCACCCACGAGGAAGGTGGTAGAAGCTATGACCATGGTGTATCTCCTTCCTATCCAATCTGCAGTCTTTCCTGATACCATGGCACCAAACAGGGAGAAGAAGTTAAGTGATCCCACCAAGATTTCTTCCTGTGTGGAACTTATCCTGAGATCCTCCTTGATGAACAGAATTGCTCCGCTCATCACGCCAATATCTGCATCAGTCAATGGCAAATACAATCTGTTTCAGTTCGTTGGTAGAAGATGAATTGTTCAATTTCTGCACCTTTTTTGCATAAAAACGAATTGGAAAGAAAACAGGAACTCCAATTATAAGAAGATAACACTCACCATAACCCAAGAGGATTGAATTCATGGAAGCCAGGACAGCACAAGCAAATGCATACTTGCTTAGAGGCGCCTTCCCCTCGCTGCGGCTGCTGCTTGCAGGTGTGACAACCTCTCCCTGCTGGCTCTTTTCCAGCTCCACTCTGACTGCTTCCCGTCTCTCGTCCTCCGGAGCCATCATCCCTGCACGCCCTCTGTAGTCCTCTGAAGCTGAACACGGCAGACGAACAGCAAGGGTGGTGCGGCGATCCTCGGATCCGTTGACTGTATAAGAGAAGTGTGGATCGTGGGAGTCTTCTCTTTATGTCACCGCGCCATTATCCTCAGAAGAGCCACGTGCTCTCGGAAGCCTATGTGTCAAGAGGCCCACCAGCATGGCCCAGCAGAACGGTGAAGATCAGAGAACCTGGAAGGAATGCGTTCGGCCATGGCCACTCTACAAGAAAAGGCAGCGTGATATACCTGCGGCTTAACGGATTCAACCAAAACGGGCGAATTTCTCGCTGAGATTGCAGTTATTATTTTCTTTTTGGATTATTCAGTATTACTTACAAGGTCTTAAACCTTACCCCTATTGTGGTATTCTTAAATTTCGGGATTACCATCTCAGTAGTCGGAGTGTAAATCCATTTATTGTGGATGAGGCCCTAATAATTATTACTATATAACAAACGCATTTCCATTCAAAGGCTTCATCGTTATCTACATCCGTTAAACGGAGCCCACAACTAGTATGGTTTAAACACCTGTTTCTTTAACTAGGTAACCTCCTCAAGCACAAGGCTAGTATGGTTTAAACACCTGTTTCTTTAACTAGGTAACCTCCTCAAGCACAAGCCTACTTATTTTTTATTTAATCATGGAAACAAATAGGAGGAAACATAGGCCCTCAAAGGCTCAATATGAGAGCTAATAACAGGATAACTAAGAAGAAAAACTACGGACACATTTCGACGATATTTTATTAAGCAAGTAATAGTTATAATGCTAATTTGGAAAAGTGACACGCTTTAAGGGAACAAAAGTGACACGCTCACAGACGCGAGGTATCTAAAAGGGATAAGATATAATGCTAATTGGGAAAAGAATAAAAAATGTAATACATGAAAACAGTCTTACAGAATATCCTTTTCCCCTCCATTCATGTGCTTTAAAGCGACTTTCCATCTCCCGGAAAGGCAATTCTCATGAAAACGGATTTTCATGGAAAAGGTAAACTTGTACTTAAGAAGGCTAGACCATTTTTACCTGCCGCTGTAAAACCAGGAAGGTGGACCCCGTGATGAGCTGAAAAGTGGGACAACTCCCAAACAATCTACCCTTTCACACCCAATCTGACCACATTCCTCCTCCCCCTGCATCGATACGTTTACAACCCAACTTTGTACCAATTACCTTCCGCGTTCAAAGCTCCGCTAGCTCACTAGTCTCCCCTGTCCAAATCTTAAGGGCAGCGCCTCGATTCCACCCTCTGTTTGTTAAACTTAAAGAACTGATGGAGTAGCCTGTACACCTCCCCAAAATTTGCTGTCACAGAAACTAGACGAGCTTTTATCCACCCCGGGAGCTTCTTCACCGGCGGCTCAGATGAGCTTTTCTTGGATGCATAGCGTGAGTCCACCAGCAATATCGCAGCATAGTCATCAATGTGTCTAATCGCTCTACCTGCTCTCAATTCCAACAGAGAAGAAGAAAATGGTCGAGATTACCATTTAAACAGGTACAGCAGTAACCCACATAAATTTAAAAGGCTCTAGTACCTTCACCATCGACTATGAACAGTGAAGATCCAAGGTCAACATCACCAGCATTGACGGTGATGTGAACAAAACTTCCCCAATTTTTAGCCCCACCCTTAGCCGTGGAATATAGTTAGATGGGAGATAAGGTCTTGGGAATGTTATAACAATTTCTTACTGTGATTTAGCAGATCAGTAGATCTGCACTCCACAAACAGACATAAAGAAACAATGGTCTTGCCTTTTTCTAGGGATACTTAAAGTTTTAAAGAAAGAAAATTCAAGGGAAAGAAGACAATGATTACCGATTGATTGATTCACAGCTTTCATGCATAGATTTTCATAGTACTCCCTCCCCCTTAGCTTGCAGCTTCTCAGTATGTCCAGGCTCGTGTCCCTGCCGTATCCTCGAATCCTGTGATTGTCAAAATTGGAACTGCTACAACCTGTGGTCCCATAATCAGATGATCCAGAACCTTCAATGTACTTTATTCTCTCGATCAGCTCCACATCTGAAGGGCTCGGATAAGGAAGACCAACCATGACCACGCACCGGCCCAACCCATCACTAAAATTGATTCCCTCTGAGACCTTTCCTCCCACCACAGCCAGAAGCAGTGCACCGTTGTGCACGGCCCCTGTCGTTGCACCCTTGTTGCTACATGCTGTCACAGCGTCCCTGTATTCTTTTAGGATAGCTTCCACGTCCACGCTACCTCTGGGCTCTCTGAATAGTCGCTTCCTCTTCTGGATTCTTTCCAGAAGACCTGCCGACTTCCATGCATCATAGACCTTTCTTTCGTATTCAAATGATGGAAAGAACACTATGATCCCTTCAGGAACCACAGCCAATATATTGCAAATCAAACGCCCAAGCTCTTCAATCTACAAGGAACAACAAAAAGAAGGTATTGCTAATGTTTTAAGTCGAGAAAAAACAACAAAAGACTTTCATACTGGTTGTCCTTTTGCAGAGGTCAGCTGTCCTGTGCATGCGTAGCATGTGCGGTCCTAAACAAGGCTTAAGTCATGAAATATGGTGTAATGTACGCAGCCACCTTTGCATGTTTACTAAGAAATTATTTTCTCACTCTCTGTCTGTCCTCTAAATTAGAAAAAACTTTTGGGTTCGAAAAGCTTGCTGAGTGATTGGAATTCGGATCACTAAAAAAGCAGGTTGGTCTAAACTTCAAACTCTAAGACTTAAAATAAATAATGAGAGGAAAAGTGCGTTCAACATACTTTTAAATCTGATTAAAAAGGTAAAACTTGCAATTAATTTTCTACATAATGAGATACAAGTATCTATGTTCCATATGCACGTGGTGTGTATGTGTGGTGCATGTCAGGACGTGTACTGCCATGCTTATAACATGTAACTTGTAAGTTACTCTGGAAGAAGTGATCAACAAACTTACAGACTAAAGTATTCAGTGAATTAAGACGAAGCATCTATATGCACCAAAAGGACATTAGGTCCATTTTTTTTATTATGCACATTTACAGCATGCTATATATCGAGATAATAAAAGGCTTTGCATGGAAAAGTTTTCAGGAAACAACTAATTTCAAATAAAACTCTTCTGAAATGCAAAAACTGGATTTCGCCAGTTGCTTCCTATGAACAGTTCAAGCTTTATAGAAGCTTACCCACAAAGTACCAGAATCTTACCATATCAGTAGAACTTCTTGAATGATAGCTGAAATCAAATGTCCTACCCGTTGGACCACAAGAGACTGCAATTGGCAAGATACTTTCTGAAGGGACGATATGATTACAGGAAAAAAATGCAGCCGCTCCTTGGGTAAACATGGAAAGAGCCGCTCCTTCATCTCCTCTATGGGCTGAAGTGTTCCACCAGCCAAAACAACGGCACGAGCTTCATCCATGATCTGTAGCAAAGCTTCATGTAGTTAGGACTTCCATGTGTGCAGTAAAGGAGTGCACCGATAGACACTTTTAAGTTCTTGTCTAACTGAACCTCTGAAAATATTTTTTCTCCAGCAAGCATGACAAATTTCAGAAACCCCTCATCCTGCTGCTCAGGACAGGATAGTTTTTGCCTTGAAACTATGATCCTCCCTTCAAAGTCTCTACTTGATAATGAGATCAAGAAAGTTGCAATAGCCTGGAAGCTAGATTGGATGCTAGCAGCACCATCCTTATAAGCATCATTAGTAGCTGAGTCTTCACTAGAGGAAGCCATTTTGCTGTTAAAACCACTGACCTGAAAATTAACAATGAAAAGGGAAACAGCAGTAATCAAAGAAAAACGAGAGATGAAAATGGTCTTCTTTTTTGGTTTTCATGGGAACAATAGGGATGAAGATTTGAAAGCCACAATCCAGAATACCTTATTAATGATATTGCTTTCCTTTATATACTCCATCAGTTTAACAAAATTAATGTTGTCAATATCTAGTGAAAAAAGGAAATCATTGATCGCCATAGAATAATCACAAAATTGCTTCTCCTTGACCATTCGATCGTTGCCTTTAACAGGGCTAGTATCATCAAACTCGATAACCTTCCCACCAAGCAGCAGCTGAAGGAAAGACTCAACAAGAATAATGATGGTTTGGATATATCGCCTATTTCCAGCTCCCAAACGGTCCTGAAACCTTTCCAGGTACAGCCTTAGACTCGAGCCCACATGTTCCAGCTGCAAAATGCACACGTCTTTACTCGTAACCAACTGAAAATTGTAATTCCCAGAGATTGGGTCAAGAAAGAACAAACCTGTGATTTTGTCACTTTTGAGTTGTACATATTCGTAAGAGAGTCTGCCAAATTGTGAGCTTCATCTATAATGATTATGCTGTTTCTCAGGCTTAGTCCCAGTGATTCACGAGAAGATTTCAACAAAAGAGACTGATAAGGCAGGACTACTAGATCAGCTGCCCGGATCATGCTTCTTGACCCATAGTAAGGACAGGTATTGATCTTGTGTCCAAGCTGCACAGCATCTTCTATATCTAATGCACCCATTCGAAACATCTCATCTCTGTACTGTTTCTGTAACTTTCTCTTTGACAACATGGGACAGCCAGATGAAGGCTTAGCATGATTCGATTTACCATTATGCTTTACCTGCAAGGCACACACCATCCAGAAGGCCCATTAATAAACTAAGTAGCCAAGATTGTCTCTTTACATGCATCAGCTACAGGTCATATGTGCATCAGCACGCAAAGAGCAACAAACGCGGAATTTAGAAGGGGCAAATACTATCACGCTTAAAAATAGAGACAAAGTAAACGACTGAACGTGTTTAAGGTTTCAAGTTACCAAGTACTAAACCTTTATTCTGCATTTAGGCTTTCCTTTGCTTTTGTTTTTCTGCAGCTCCAAACAGCGCTCGTTGATCCGATTCAAACTGCCAAGTTTTAGAACATCTGAAAATATGTAAAAAATGTCAAAAGTTAGTGGTTGAGAATTAAACAGTGATTGTCTCGTTAAGCTATCAATTATTAATTTAGTCCTCGCGACCAAAATAATCACCTTCCAATAAGTAACAATGGTTTCCTCGTCGCATAAAGGCCGTAAACCATTTGGGCTCGAAACTGGAACTACACGATGGCATGGAGCACCTAAGCTGCGCAAATAAGTTTCCTTTTCTATTTTATTTCTAACACTTCCATTTATATCTCTCCCCAGCCTACTTCCTTCTTTCCTTTGTTCTTATTTAGGTGCTGCAGCCTTCTACTTTGCGCTAGTCTGAACCTCTAGACAGATTAAGCATGTCTAGGACTCTAGGGCAGAAAGGACAGAAAATGGGAGTTGATCGGACTGAAATACAAAAAGATCAGTACGTCACACACACACACAGGTAGAGGATCAAATGGGAATAAGATTAGAAAACAGGACGACAAGAAGTTATAGAAAGTACAAATAAAACATGGAAAGAAAAACAAAATACTACAGAAAGAACATGGAGAAAACAAAAAACAAGGCAACGTGTCAGCGCAGAGAAACAGAGAAAAAAAAAAAAATGCCCAGAGAACAGCCAGTTAGTGGCATGAAGCTGGCGGTGACTGATACAATGTGCAAGATGGACGTCGCTCTGGATTCGATAGCAGAAGTAGGCAAAAGGACAAGCCAAATCCGTGAAAACCTGATGAATACATGCAGATCTACCGCCAACAACAAATGAGCGAAAAGTGAGCCCAACACTTCGACGAAGTAGGGGAGGAGGAAAGGAGGAGTTGGCAGGGCGTGCAGAGGTCAGCTAAAGCTGAAGGCAAGAGGCTGAAGAAGGGACAGGTGGCAAAAAGAAGGTGATGGGTCTTAGCAGCCGAGTAGCGAAGAGGAGCACAGTTGGCAAGGTGGATATTCAGACGCTGAAGATGATCGAAGGTTAAGAAGCCTGTAATTGTTAAAGCTCAAGAAAAATGCACAATTTGTTTTAGCCTGTACCGTCAAATGGGCCTATATAACGGTTATCATCCGACATCAGCCTATATAGATACAATTCTGATAAAAATGCGGTAAAGCAACAAGCATGATAAGGATGAACCATGGTATCTGTATGTTTATGTCATTGTTTGCCTAACCTTTTCTTTCCACTTATGTGCTAATAAATTTGTTGCCTCGCTATACTCTCACATACATCTTGGAACTCCAATGCTCTCCAAACACATTGCTTGCGGCTGGTGGAAATTCTCAATGACAACATTCGATATCTTACGGAACTATAGAGCGCTTGAGCTCTGATTTCAGAACCAAAAAGCAGAAGGTTGATTCCTTTGCCTAGGGAATGATAAACTGAACCCGATGCATGAAGGCGACATTTCCTATAGGAAGATACTGAGGTTTTGTACGAGAAATGGGAATCTTCAGCAGCGTGCGGGAACATCTCTTGATGAGTTATAATGAACAATCATTTGGTCTAGAAAAAAATAGCTTAACTAAGAATATAACAAAAATGGTCCGGTAGAAAACTACCATTAGAGAAACCGAGATTAGCGCAGGAAAGATTGCCAGGCAGGAAAAACTAATCACCTGCATTTATGCACATATTCTGCCTGGAACCCAAGCAGACGGCCTTCAACTCCGAATCAAAAACAGTCCTTCGCAATTCCTTCACAAACTGAGAAAGCTGAGAATGCGTTCTACTGCAGAAATAAACTTTCATAGCCGCTTCCTCATCATCCTCATCATCACCATCCCCACTGCTAGTGTCGCTTGCATCCCCAGCCGCCTTCCTCTTCACCGCCCCCTCCTCCTCACCGCTCTCATACTCGTCCACTAAGAACTCCAATTCCTTGTCCTCCAATCCTTCCGCTTTCTTCTTGAACCCTTTACCGGATAAGTTTCGTCGACTTCCATCGATCTCGCCTATGCCCTTTACATCCCTCGATTTCTTAGTTCTTTGTTGAATCGATTGCTGCCCTTGACGAACGCTAGTGCGCTCGTCGTCAATTTTCGGAACGAAATCCCTCATCCAATCTGGTTCGTCACCGTCAGCATCGCGGGGATCCCCACATGAGGCCTGCCCTTCCCTTCTCGCTGTCGCACCGTCATTGGTGGAAGGACGTGATCGCTGATCGACAACCCATTGCAAAGCACTGCATATAATGCTGAGGGTTTTTCCAGTCCCTGAATATCACAAATAGACAAGACAAATTGAAAAAAAAAAAAAAAAAGATAGGAGGAGAATCGAAGAACCCTCTGTAAAGAAGAAAATGAAGGAGCACGAAATATCTGGCTGCCTGTTGGACTTTCGAGCATGGCGACGCCACCCTTCTCGATGGCATCATACAGAGCTCTCATGAATTCCGTCTGAATCGAATAAGGCGTAAAGGGGAATGCCGGGAATTGGATCTCGTTTCCTCCTCCGTCTTCCGGCGCCATCCCTCTCTCTCTCTCTCTCGCCCGACTCGCTTGCCCCTTCCCTTTTCCCGCCAGTTTCTTGCTTGTGTGACCGCCGATGGGGCTGCTAGACGGATCGGGTATGTATGATAACGGATCGGATATACACCCGAGGAACTCATACGTCAAAAATTGTCCTGAACCAAGTTTAAGCGCGCCAGTAGCTGTGGAGCCAGAAATTTCATTTTAAAAGGCGCTTTAAGTTTAAATTTTAATTTTAAGAAACACTTATTTATAAAAAACTGAAAATTAATGAAGTTTTATATATGAATAAAGTAAATTTTGTCTGCTAATGTAGGCAATTGCCCACACGGCACAGAAGCCTACAACTTAGATCTGCCACTGAAGGCTATCCCCGAATATGAGCATTATTTTGGCTCAGACATGGCATACAATTTTGTTTCAAAATCTGTTCATGGTTATCTAATCAAACTCATGCGTTCCGGGGACTTGAAGATAAAATAAATGTGCGTTTCATTCCACCGACCATATAAAGTTGAAGCCCTCTCCTTCTTATTAAGATGTAAAATATACTCATAATTGTATCTTTTCCTCAAATTCCGAATACGAATAACAAAAATCATATTTGAATCTGAATCTGATATCGAATTTTGCAACATGGATCCAATCTAGATCCCATTTTTAGATTCAATTTTGAATCAAATCCAACTGATTTTCAAAATGGATATAGAATATTTATTTAAAACTAATCTGATTTAAATCTGAGTTCGAATTTGATCGGATGAAATCTAAATCTGATGTGAGATCTTAATTGGATATTAACCTTTTTTCACATACATTTTTTTCAGAATGGTTGCAAAAGTCGAATATCTAGTTCAAATCAAATATACTGACATCCTTACTTTGTATTATCCTCAGAGTCTAAACTTCTATCAGTGCTTGGTATGGCCCCAGTCTAAGGTTATATCAGTGCTTGGTGTGGCCCCAGTCTAAGTAAACTAATACAATGTTCCTACCCAATTGGCAAAAAGACAACAGAATCCACAATAATTGAGCACCTGAAATTTAAGTGGTGCAAGCCTGACCAATTACACTATACCTCTTGAGGCTCAAACTCACTGAATCAACTCATTATTTGTCCAAATTTTCTTTTGCTAGAGTTTAGATTAGTATATGATAGGTTGCATAATCAAAACTCCCAACCCATCCGAGTTCAACTGGTTCATTTACTTTTTTCAATTTTTTTTCAGCTATGATTTAGTCAGTCTGTGCAATTTCTTTTCGTTGTTGAATCTCTACATGGCTACCATCCCTTGGATCCTCATTTAAACACAAATAATAATACCAATTTGTAACATTTAAGGGTTGTTTGGCAACAGCAGGTTATTACTCTTTCATAAATCTGCCTCAAATGTTAAAACAAATCAAAGGTTACAGTGTTCCATGAATTGCTTCGATCTTTAGAAAAGATTCACATAACAATAACAATCTATTCTCTACCAAACATCCCTTATGGTCTTGCCGCTACTCATATGGCTTTCAGGACCGAGTTCTCCTTGTAATTGAATTCAAGTATAAATGGATCGGCTTTCTATTTTTGGTTACGAAAGCGAGCTAGGCCAGAATAAAGGTGGATGTTGAGAAAAATACGAGATATTGACAGCCGCAGTCAGGTGGAGATCCATCAGGTGCTGTTTTTTGGCATAACACAACATGAAATGTGTCCATCAAATCCCATATTGCCAATAACAAAAGAATGTCAGCCAAACGTATTTTTAAACTAGGCTTTGTAGTGAGGAATTTTTTTCCTATACACCAGTTGGAATAACAACTTGACAGAGACTACCTGCTCAAAGTCGAAGACTAAATATCCCTGGAACTAAAATGGAAAGTAACTCTCGTTGCATGCAAAGTGAAGGTCAATAAAAATTACTAGTTCCGGTTTCCGAATGAACACAATGAGTCAGGTGGGCGGCATCCAAAGAGTCATCACTCATGAACAGACGTGCATTTGTGGGGACAAAAAGAAAACGAGTGGTATGGTGTTAGAACAGAACAATTTCTCAAAAGATTCCTGGAAAAAGAAAAAGATACACGAAACCAACAACTGCGCTGAGCCTGTGGGCAACTGCCCACTCCAAAGCTGATTAGCCAAAGAAAAATGTTAACAAAAAAAGAAACCAGATACCATACAAGGTTCAACTAGAACCTAAAGTTTGTCATCAAAAACATTTTGAGCAGGCATCCAAAACATTTCCCATTAATTGGGTAGTTGAAGGTCCCATATTTCCATATTCTGCACAAAATTAAAAACATTAGCACGACGAATTGGTGAACCGCTAGCTCGGTCATGGACACCACAATACTCATTCTGCACAACAGGAAAAATGGGTTTCCAATTCAGGCACACAGAGGTAGTTGTGTGGTTACTGCTGCTTCGGACAAAAATACAAGATTTACATGATTTACAATGATAGTAGCTTTCCTCCCATTGAAGTAGTTGTATAGATCAGCTAAAAAAGTTTGACTTGAGAATGCAAATGCAGGAGCAGCACGACCAAATTACCTTGGAGGCCAAGGACTTCGAACATCCAGTTGATGTTGAAAGTTTTTAAACCACATACACTGTCCTCGTGATACTCAAAGCACAACAAAGGATAGACAAGCAAGTTCTGTACTGCCACTTGATCATCAAAATTCAACAGTCTCCACGTGAGATCACAATAACAGACCTGTCATGTTCTCCTTAGTAACAGCAGGAAGTGATGCTATTCACTAGAAGCAGTAAAAAAAGACTAAAATGATGCCCATGCAGCATACTTCAGCCGCTAAGTTCCATCCAGTCTGTGCCCCATTATAGAAGAGCTCTCTCTCTCTCTCTCGCTCTCTATCTCCCTCTCATAAATCGTTAACTTTATTCTGAATATTGTAAACAAAAATAAGCGTACATGATCTAAAGATAGATCTGAATCTTAGAAAGTTCAAAAAGATTGTTAAAGAAAACAATTAAATTAACAGTAAAATTTACATAAAGATCGTACAATGTGCACAAAGATATCAGGTGAAGCCTTAACACCTGGAAAAAGCTTTAACACAGAAAATCATTACTTTTCTCCCTTGCTTGGGAAGAATCAGCCTAATAGGCGTACAACTTGTTTTGGACGGCATTCCTAATGTGAATAACCGTATTCAAAATTAGGGAGGAGAACTATGTTGTGTAAAAAAGCATTTAAGAGAAAACATTATAAACATAAAAATCTCAGAACGTGATTTCTATGTACAGTAATTTTGTATGAGAGCCTCAACAACCAGTTTGAAAGAAACTCAATCCACTCTGAACCGAGAACCTGAAAAGATAAACCAAAAATGTTCAGGCCCTTTGCTTATCCATAATAACAGAACCGCCGCGTAACTTTGATACCAAATTAGCATCATGCATGATATGATAATATTTGAAACATTGACTACATTGTGTGTAGAAAACACATGCTTCCAGATGTAGCTAGGGATGACCAAGAGTGCTCACCAAGAAGTGAACAAGAGGCAATATTTGACCACCACATGCAAAGCAGCAAGCAGCCCCTTTTGTTCTTGGACACAAGTCACCCCAAACCTTTGAGCAACCAAACCGCCACCAGAAATGAAACATGCCAAAGCCAGTCAAAATCAAAAACCATTCTAATCCTCTTCAACATCACCAAATCGTTCTTTCTGTGAGTGGCATAAGCTAATATCATCATGGAGCTCGGGGAATGCAGCCTGGATAAGCAACTCAAGAAGGTTGTACGCCAATTGCTTCATACAAACAGCAGACTGCGCAGAAGCAAAAAACAAATCTTCATAAAGACTCCTCACATCGTGTGATTTCTAATAATTCTTTTCATATCTTTGAACTTGAATTCAGAATATAACTGCTATGGAAGTACTTCCAAGTACAATGGAACCTCTTTGACACAATTAATAGCATCAAATAAACCATGTAGCAATGGCTAGACAATTTTCAAACGGTAAGTTGAAAGAAAAACTTTGTTATATGTCAAAAAAGCTAGTGAACTACCTGAATGAAAAAATAAACATCTTTTGCACATCGTTCATACTCCTTGTGACCAACAAGACTAACAAGGGCAGCTGGCGCATTGTCTGCAAAATAACCAAGAAAGAACAAAGAGAAAACATCAGGCTCAACTAGTGTAACATCTTTTAGGCAGATGGGAATACTTTCAGCTTATCCTGTGCCTCTTCCCCTATATACTATTCTGAGTGCAGGTCAGCAGGCATGTGTGCTTATGACAATGTTCCCAGGATGAGGGCCATGATTAATGGGGAATAGTGACTGATCAAATTAGAGGATAATGCATGCTTGACCTTGTACAGTAGAAGGTATATCTGGACAGGACATTCTGTGAAGCCCTGTCATGCAGACTGTAGCTGCACCTTCTTTATCAAAGTCAACATCTTTGAAACCGAAACTTTGTTCAGAGTATTTCATAACATGCATTTGTTTAAACCCTATAACTAAATAATACCAAAGTAACATAAGACATTAACAAGCAACGAAGTGGTTGGCTGGAAATAGAACCAAGGCTAGAATTAGAAACTTAATGATGTGAGACATAAATATAACCAGTAACATATGTTTTATATGAGAGAGGGAGAGGTTATCTAACCAATCATTAATTCACGCACAAACTTAGCTCTACGGGCAGCTTCAATTAATTGCTCTTCAGTCAATGTGGGATTTACTCTTTTCATTTTCACCAGTTTCTCACTTGCAGATAAAGCATTTTGTCCACTGGCATTCAAACTTTGAGATGAGTTTCCAGGTGGAGAAGGACGTTGGCGTTTGGGGTGTTTCGTAATGAAGATACCATCCGGCCACAGGATCTATCATCAATTACAAAAGATAAGGCCAGTAACCTTGACAAAATAAGCATCTCATAACGTCAGAAGATCATGAAAAAATTCAGCTCCTAAAATACAGCCTTGATTACTCTAAAAAGAAAAAATCAAATAAGCAAGACATGATTGGCAAACATTTTCTCTATTATAATTCTAATAATGCATGTTAATATGGCTTCATGTTTGTGCATGACTTGGAAAATTTTCTATTCTAAGAGATTTATTGCACACTTCTATTTACCCTGTTAAATTATTTAATAAGTTCCTAAATCCACCCAAAAAGTTCTCCACATTGCATTATCAACTTGGTTCAATAGCTTGAAAGAAGGCTGACCACAGATGCAGTAGGCGAGTGGCCAAGTGCATATTCATCTGCTCTGATGGTAACTGAATGAAAAAGGACCTCTTAACTTATGGTGCACAGGCACAAAATTCAGCATTGGTAATTTCCACTGCAAGGAAAAGTCTGAGAATATTTAACATTTAAAAGATTTATTTGCCATTAATAATAATACAATAGGAGGAAAAAAAATAATATTGAAGCTCATCTGAGGCTCCACAAGTGGTCAGGGAGTGCTGGATAAGGCAATCTACCCCATCTTGCTAAGGATAACTCCCCTGAGACCAAGATGATGGCTTACTGGGATGTAACTAGAGAATTGACTTAGATTTACTATGTAGTATGCAGGAAAGACCTCAATAAGTGACCCCTATTCCTGTGTCGATTCGCTGTCATAGAAAAACATATACAGATTCTGAAAGTAGATCATATTCAGTATTAGATGATTTCTAGGGATTATATCAGTTTTTGAAAAAATCCCAATAAGATTATATGATATTTTCCAAAAATAAATGTAAAAGAAACAGGACCTGCCAACCTTTATGATGGTTTTGGCCACAACCTGTTATCTTAGTCTTTCATAACCCTGTCAGTAAGCAGCGCACCCAGTTCTATGTGAAACTCATAGAGTTCCCAGACAGCCTTTAATTAAAAAAAAAAAAAAAAAAAAAAAAAAAAAAAAAAAAAACTTCCCTTTCTAGGACCACCTTGACATGAGTTGGGTTGAGGAGCTACACCGAGCACCCCAACAGACATAGGATAACATTCCCCTCAATGAAGGTAGAGTGGAATGTGAGGTCTTACACTAAAAGGTGAAACACTTGGTGGGGTTTCCACCTTCTGGAAATCTGGATGGCAAAGAGAATAATTGACATACGAAAAAATCAGACAGAAGATGATGCCCTCATAATCAATATTTAAGCGCTAGAAGACGACACATCCTTTTATCCACCATCATAAGGCAAAAGATCCATTAGTATATGTTGAACTTTTCCACGAAGAAGAGTTCACTAGATAGTTGCAGAACAAACATGTTTAGACATTGATACCCTAGTGAGAATGCCCCCAATATTTTGATGAAAAAGAAACGCTCTGTATCATTCACTCTGCCCAGGGATTGCATGACTTGGATTCTATAAGCTGACAGATATAAACTGTTCATTTAGTATGGAAGGAAAAATGGAGGAAAAAGCCTCACTGCACATATTAACACACAAGTTGTTCCTATAATATACTAAATTATTTTGTATCCACATTTCAAAATATGTTTGTCTTATTAGCTCATGAATACCAGACAAGAGTAAGTGCCTTTCCCATTAAAATTTCAGCCAACTCAACAGAAAGAAATTTAAATGAAGGCAATGCTTGTTAAAAAACACAATAGTAATGAATAACTAAACCTTGATGAAAATTTATGGACCAAAAAACAAGCACTGTAACCATTAGACAGCCAAAGTTGAAGAATAAGATCTATTGGAAAGAAAATCCATCAAGAGTGAAAATACTTGCAGGCTTCATCCCTCATCCATGAGTTCCTTTACCAATTTCCACCATGACATGGTGGCATGCTGGATTGCTGTTGTATTGGCACTTATATGAAAACTAAATAACCATAGAAAAGTATGATGTGTTAAGTTCATCAGCTCCTCTAAGATTTTTATCGGTCTTAAATTTGTTCTCCTGTTTTGCAAATTTCCTTCATTTTAACATTTTCCTTTTCCATTTCTACAATTTTGTGAAGATCTTCACCCAAAAAAAAAATGTTTTCCCTGCAGCTGTAAATAATGTCCTAAGAATGATAAATTTAACTGTTGCAATAACAACCAGCTTTCAGACTAAGAAATATACAGCAAAAGTAATCTGAAGGATTTATACCTGTTCAATGCGCTTGATTCCTGATGCAATCACAGAACCCTTCCTCAAAAGTTGGATTTTCTCAATCAACCAGTCATCAAAAGCATCACCCATTCCTAATTGCAGCACCTGTTTGGCTACCCAAAATGCCTGACGCCTGTTTTAAAATGTCAACCAATCACAAGAAATGGTTCAGTCTGATTTTCTTAGCAATCATCCTCAGTTTATGCAAAATAAAACACACTATGCACATGCAGCACATCCATGTGCACACACAATCACAGCCACACCCATCCATTCTAGTCAGAAAAACTAAAAAGGGTCCTCCTGAGGCAATGTTTTTTAACATGATCCATGATCCAATTCATGCCCACTAAGTATCAGGACAAGCCCTTAATACAGAAACATAAATTGACAAGAAGTGACGATGAATGGTGGCATGCAAAGACCTCCTGACGAGGACTTAGTAATAGCTACTGTCCAGAAATCATAAATCAATCTATATTAAATGAAAAAATACATGACTATCATAAAAAGAGACAAGTTCTCAATAATGTATATATGACCAAGTCACCAAATGAATGTGCATACTTCGTGCAGTATGTGAAGCAAAGATGTAGAACACCGCAGGCTCATAAGGATTCAACAGAAAGAATGGAAAAAAAAATGAAAGGTATTCAGAATCTCATGACCTTATCCAGCCGCCATCTTGCAGTTGGAATACAACATCTACCAAGTCCAATATGGGGACGCTTAAATTAGGAGGAACCCACTGCAGCAGGCATCAAAAAATCAATGTACAGTTCAAAATCACCATATCCACTAAAACAACATCAAGAAATCAATGTACAGATCACAATCACCACAACCATTAAAACAAGCTAAGAAGAACAAACAAGCACATTTTTATCTGTACCACTTGGAGCTCACTTCATGAATGATAACTATCAAGCAGACGATTAACATCCTAAAGAAACTAAAAACTTGAACATATAAATGGCAAAGTTCAAAGGTTATTTTATCAACGACACAAGCATGTACAAATGCAGCTCCATCGATTATGAGGTTTTAGAAGACTACCTCAGTAGGAATAATCAGGTCTGAAGCACTTTCGGGTGGAACCTCGTTGTTCTCACTGATATTTGTTGAAGCTTTATCAGATTTTCTAGAAGCAAGGTTCTGTATCCCACTATCGGAATCACTGTCCAAGTTATATTTGAATTCATTGGCAGCTTGTCTCCTATAGTTCCTTTCTGACCTTTGTCCGACATCCCTTGCTTTTGACTTTGAATCATCTGAGAAGCGACTGCACTCCATTTGTACAGTAAGATCCATTGTTTGAGTATCTGGACAGTCTCCTCTTACAGGAACTTGGTTTAGCTTATCATCCGCATTATCTTTATCCTTTCTTAAATTATCATATGGCTTTTCATCCAAGTCGACTTCAATAGTCCACAGAAAATGAGATCAAACATATAATCAGAAGCTGAGTGACACAAAATGAAGAAAACAAGAAAGAAGAGAAACTGTTACGTGACCCTAGAAACAAATCCAACTTACCAGAGAATGTTTCCATAATTGACAAAGAATTCGAGAACAAATAGGTCTGCAACAAAAAAGCAAGATCATTGAGCAAATTTTTCCTTTTATCATGAAACATGGTCAACTACACAATATGACGCATATCCCACCTGAGAGTCAACACTCAAAAAATCCCAAACTTCAATTGATCTTGATACGTTTGGAAGATGAAGTATGTTCTGCAGCCAACAAAATTGGTTTATAGTCCACAAATCAGGAATTTTAAGCAGTTGATAGTGAACAGGACAAAAAAGGATGAAACAGTTTGAATATTAAAAAGAAAAGGTAACTATCACTTTTATGCCTTAATATTTAATAACATCCCTAACATTTGTAAAGTCTCATGATTTATAACAGTTGAACCAAGTTTTCCTCATTTTTAATGTTTCTTACCTTCCTGAAACCAAAAAGTATGACAAAAGAGTGCCAAAGACACCCCAACATGAGACAAGTCATGTTTAGTATTAATAGTATTGTATGCTTTATGCTTCAACTCATAATATGATATAGGTTCCAGCAAAGCTACATACATCTAAAGTTAGGTCCGGATCATATCCGGTATGCTGAAAAACCCTATTACCAGATCCAGCCTACTAGCAACCCTAATATGTTCTGACATTAACTACACCTGCATAAAATGACATGCTTTTCCTTGTATCTAGTGAGAAGCATGTGAAGGTCCTGCCTTACATGTATTTTGGACTACATGCCTGAAACTTTAAATTGTTGTATGATATGGTATGATGAAGTATATCCAAGCATATAACCTACAAGCAACTTAAACTGCAGGTATTTCGTGTTTCCTTGTTTTGAGGCCACACAAATCACCTTGGAGCCAGATCCTTCAAACTCTTAAGAGTGCTGCAAATTGTGAGAAGTAAAAATGTAATTTAAGGGGACAAGCTGCAGATTGGGCCAATTTTTGGAGGAGAGAGAGTTTTTTTTTTTTTTTAACTTCCATCCAGAGAATCTATGTCCATTCTCTACGGTAGAAATAGTCAATTATGGCAATTGATTCTGCACTAAGTTATTTTTATAAAAATTGAAATATTAAATCCATGTACTAGTAAATGGAGAGGAAAAGACTAATGTATAAAGTTATGCATGAATGAACCTTTTTATGAAGAAGTTTATAACTATACTGATTATTTATAACGATTTCTTGTATATGTCCTGAACAAGAATAATAAAGTCTACAAGAAATAGAGACCTTGCTAGCACAATCAGTTATATCATTGGCTGAAGGCAGTTAAACATTGCATCAGACGACACAAACAAGTGTAATCCTTTTATTGAAGCTGCCAGCATTTCTGAACAGAGGATGAATATTAAAGAAGCAATCATATGATAGGCAATGGCTGATAAGAAGGTATAGCACTCATGTTCCACAAACACAAGATCTCCTCAGGAAAATATTAGTACATTGTTAGGTATCCAATGCTGAACGAGACATTATCCAGATTCAACTTTAAAAAAAGGAAGTGGTATCAACTATCAACATGGTAAAAGATGACAAACCTTAAGATATCTGTCTAGTAATTTACACCTTTCTTGAACAACAGGCATGTCTAAACCCGATAAAAGGAAATGCTTGGGTGGCAAACTCAGGTTGTATTCTGAGAATTCCTTCAGCCGGCGGTGTAGCTCCTCAAAATGACGAAACCTAATATCAAAAGCTAAAATTATCAGCATGGCCAGATGGATATGTACCCAATGTTACAGGAATAACATCCAAAATCTCAAATCTGAACAAGCATCTCACAGAACATGGTGCTTGGTAACTACAAAATAAACAAATCCAGACAACTTTTTGCACCTTCGTTTAATTGTCCAAGCATTGTTATCAGCATCTGTCACTGATATTGAATAGACAGCAAATGTTTTTGAACCACTTTTGACAATATTGGCCCCCAAAACCTGTGGCAACTAACTGTGCTTCACATTCATCGAAATCACAGAGATCACTATAAAAGATTTGCTTGAACATACAAATTGTCAAACGTTGTCGTCAGATATACCTCACATCTCAATTTGAAGAATGGATTGGCCAGTTCAGAATTTTCAGAACACTTTGTCGACACGTTATAAGATCTTACAGAAGTAGAAGCAGAACTAGCTGATGTAGAAGCAGCAGCTCCACTGGAGGTGTTATTCCAACTATCATCTTCCAAGTCATCACTCAATTCCCCAGTCCTCACCTCCTCTTTAGATGCATTAAGTATATCCAGTCCATCTCCTAACAAGAAAGAGGTTCGTTCTCCTTCTTGCCATGTCTCAAGTTTGTGGCTACTCAACCTAGATTTTCTCTTTGATGAAATGGTTTTAATTGGCTTATGAAAGTGAATATGACCTTTACCAACCCTTTTCATCAAGTGACCTTCAGAACTTTCCAGAGGATGGCGGATATGGGATCCACTATCCCTTCTTTTGCTTTTACTATCCCAAACTTTAGTTCCAGGAGAATCCAGACCTGTAACATTGTTGGTTTCATCATCTTCAGTTGAACCAGAGGTGTCACTTCTAAAGTCAATCTCCTCTAGACGAGAAATTGGTTCTTCCTGTATACTTTCATCATATGAATTGTGTTCCTCCTCTATATGTTGTTCACATAAGTTAGCTGGAGAAATACCAACTAAAGGCTCATGGGAAATGACAGAAGTACGCAATCCCAGAGAATTCTCTTGCTGAGAAACAGCAGGAACTGTCCCACTCCTTAAAGTTCCATTTTGTGTACCATATTCAGGTTTGAGCTTCTCAGGGTCTCTCCTACTATCAGGAATACCAACAGAATGCTTCTCTGCAACATGAACAGAGAACTGGTTCGCATTATCCTTTTTTTTGTAGTTTCTCCCCTTCGTCCACATATTATCAAAATGTTCTGGTGCAAGCGCTTGAGTCTTTCTCCTATGCATCATGTCCAACATCTGTCCCCACTCACCTCTAGAACCATGTGTCTGGATCTTTCTGCTACCCGCAATATGAGAATCAGACTGCATGGGGTTTCTATAACTGGATGAATAAGCATCACTTCCTACACCATTCAATTTTCGATTGACAATGTTTGTGTTTGTCCCACCTGCATCAAAGGAGGCCTTAATGAACTTAGAACAGGAAGGCAAGATCTCTGAAAAAGTCCCACTTCATCGATAGTCTGAAACTGTACCTGAACTGAAATCGGGATGGTTGGAATTGAATTGCACAAGCTCAACTCCAGAAGGGTCACGAGGTCTAGAAAAAAGATCAGCTGACACTCTCAGAGTTGTGTTTGGCCGAGCTTGGGAGCTTTCTTGGGCAGATGCAGTTGCTACTTTTTCAGACTTCTTGGCTCTAGAAAGAACAAAGCCTTCAATTCTTTCATTTATGAACCTGACAGACAGATGAATGTTTCAGCAGAGGTAGAGAATTAAGGCAAGTGACAGGCTAAAGAGGGAATGTCTGCAAAGAGTAATTGCCTTGGATTAGCCAAGTTCAGAACCGGTCGAATCACTGCACAAGCAAGGAGCTCTCTAGCCATATAGCGAAAGAAATTGCACTTCAGGTCTTCGGGCTTGCAAGTGAAAGAAATAAGGCCATCCATTAAGTGCTGCAGAACCTGGCAATCATAAGACATCAAATATCAAATGTGCAAAATGAATTCCAAAATGGAGCAAATTATCTGCATTTTATACAAATAATTTGAGAACCTTGTGTTCTGCTTCAGGGGAAAAAAGGGCAGGATGTAGTTTGTTTTCAGCTGCCAGGACAAGTTTCAACCGTCTGTCCCGCTCGTCCACTGTCAGTTTCTCCAATTCATGTTTGCCAATCTTAGCCTGACCGGTTCTATATACTTCTAGATTTTCACACAACAGATTGATAATGTCCCTGAATCAAATTTTTGTATCAAACGTTGCAGCTTTGCAGCAACCCAAACATGAACTATAATCATCATTGAGATAGAGAAGGGAAAAGGAGCAAAAACCTGGTCAGGAGATCAATAAGATTGATATCCCTGAGACGAAGTGAAACCTCTCCAATAACCCCGTTCATGATGTTAACAAGCTCCTCGGGGCCGTCACTGTCAGGTGTTATCCGAGAGTACCAAAGGTTAGTCACCCACTCGGACACAATGTGCCTAGTGAATTGGTCGATGGCAGCTTCGACAACCGGTGAATCTACCTTGATTTTCCAACATGAAGCTTCATGGGCAGAATTCTGATTGCTATCTTCCACGGCTTTCTTCTGAAAGGCCTTATTCGTCGAGGAAACCAATTTTGCGGTACCTCCGCTGAGTTTACCCCGGTTCTCGAAGTCATAAGAAATGTACCGAATGAGGATAATCACCACCGCAGCAGCAGGCATATTGATCCAAACGGAGGAGCTTGTCACTGTTATCCACAACCAAAAGCTCTCAAAATTCATACGCGCAAGAGAAGGTGAGAATGAAACTACCAAAACCTTCAGCAATTCATAAATTCAGAAGCAAAAAAATAAAATAAAATAAAAAGTTAATTCCATGGCCACCACCAGACACGTCCAATACAAGAAAAGCAAACTAATTTGGGAGCCGCCATTCCTTTGTTACTTTGGGAACCTCGGCAATCAAATTCAAAACCAATTCTGAAGTACCATCATTGCAAACTCGCAATCACTCGGACTCAAATATGGATCACAGACTGAGGTTCCATCAGTCAACAGATTGATAACGAACTCGAACTCTTTAGCTTCAAATCAGAAAGATAAAGGATAAAATATATGACACAGAAACGACGATCGAACGGGAAAGGAAAACTGCATAAAAAGGGCAGTTCGAGAGAAGAAACGCGGATCGAACAAGGGGGAATTTTAATAACTCACACGACATGAGATAGGACAAGCCAATCACACAGATGAACAAGAGGACGACCCTCTTCTTCGCCTCCTCCACGAGGTCGCCAACGGTAAGTTTCCTGGTAGCCATCACCCTCCCTAGTCGTCGACACAGAATCCCCCAAGCCGCAGAACAGCCACGATCAACGCAGCTAGAAAATGAATGAATACCGCCTACCCATCACATCTTTCTCGCATTACAGAAATCCAACGCCCGTCGCCTTCCGGAGCGAATTCAGAAACCTGGGAGACATAGTCGCGGGCATACTCAGAGAATGGGAGAAGTAGAGGAGGGAGACTGGTAGGTTTGGAAGGCACAAAATTCCACCCGCATACGCCTTCCCTCCCTCACGACTTGCCTTCTCGTCCTCCTTTTTCTCACTCTACCTCTCTTTTTTCCCTTTTTACGGTATGCCTTTTCCGCCTTCACCTTCCCTCACGTCAGCCAGTGATGATGGTGGTGGCGGTGGTGGTGGTGGTGGTGGCGGTGAGAAGGGCGGCGTTGGCCCGGTGGGGGCATCATGTGGGCAACCACCATCCGGCGACAGCTACCGGGGATGAGACGTCGATCGCAGCGGTTTTCGCAGAGTCCCCTCTTACGTTTCCTTTTTCTTACTTTTTTTCTTTTTGCCCCCCAAAGTATTCATCATTTTTCCAATAGAAGCTCCCTTTGGGCGGAACCGCTAAGCAAACGTGATAGGTTCAAAATAACTAAAATGCCCTTGCTAAATAAATGGAAGCCTATCCCTTTACAAGGGTAACAGTGGAATACATAATTTTAGTTTGCTTTTTACAGGTGATATTATTCTATACTGCAAAATATATGGTGATACTTGTGATATTAAAGTTGAAGAATGTATTTTAAGACGACTCAAGTCAGGAAACAACTTCATTTTCTTATATGAGTTTATTTAAAGATAAATACACAATTTGTTGATCTACAACTTTTTGGTTTCTTTAACGTGATCTGTTTGTTGTTGCCAATAAAAACTATCGAATAAGTGAATCATGTCCTTATCATTTTAGGTAACCCTTTGATAAAGTTAATGAATGTCGAATTCAGACCTTTATTTGATTTGATGGCTTTATAACAACGATTATGAGGTTGACAAATGTAAAGTTCCTATTCTAAAACTATAGATAAAATGAGGACAACTTAGGTGTCATGTCATTTACATGTAAAAAGATTAAACTTGTTATAACAAAATATACCCAAAAAATCTGATTTAAAATGTTTGGAAAAAGCAACATTAAGGTAGAAAAAAATAACCATGCACTGTCAAGTATATAATTCATGTCATTGCAATTATACTTTATACATGCATTAATCATATTGGTTCGTATGATCAATGTTAAATTATGTCGTTCAAGCATGGTTTCAATAAATTGCATCAACATTTGGCATGTTTAGAACTATTGATAAATAGATTTTGAGAAGGACGCAAAGTTGAAACCATGCACATCTGAAGTGTAGCAATTTAACTTGAAAGTAAGCTTCCAACTTCTAGCAAGTACATTGCATCGCAACATTTAATTGTAAAGGATCGTGAATCTATGATACAACCCTTGTTATAACTGGCAAATAAGCTATTGCCAAATTAGACTCGCAGTTGGATTTGCATTTGTATATTCAAAACTTAGAAATCAAATCCTTTTCTATCCGCTGCATTCATATGTTCCGACCTTAACACTGGAGCATCAGTGTGCCTTCTAGGTCGAAATAATTCAAATATCATTAAAGGTTGAAAAAGAGGAAGCCCCCTTTAAAATAAGTCTGGGCATCGGGACGGCTCAAAACTTAAAACCCGAGGCCAAGCCCCGCCCACCGATTAAATTTTAAAATATACAATTTTAATATAAAATAATATATAAGAAATTAATAAAATATATGTTAAAAATATTATCAAGCCCACCTAAGCTAGCTTAATAATTGGTCGGGCCGGCTTCATCTCCTTTTTTTGGGCCTGGGCCTGACTCAGACTAGGTATCGATTACCCTTCGGCACTCGGGTCCCGACCCGACCAGACTTACTTTACAAGGGCAAAAATAAAAGTGAAAATTTTTAATTGTTTGAAAACACCAAAATACCCCAAATCCCACCCGGGCACCCATATTATGATTGCTAACAATGGATATTTTGTCAAGTTCCATAAGAATCTGATTGTGAACTCGTATCTAGTTACTAACCAAAATGCACGATAATATAAAACCTTGTTGAGGGTTCTCAAAATTGTCAAAACTTAGATGTATTTTGAAAATTATTCAAAAATAATTGGTTTTTAAGATAAATTAAATGCTACTTGGTAAAAGCCTAAAAGGAAAGAAAGTCATGGCCTCATAGTCCTCTTTCAACTAGACATGGAAAAAATAACTGCTTGACCTTCTACTTATTGCCAAATATTTGTGTATATTTTGTTTTTTTCTTCTTTCACTAAAAATCTACATCAGGCTAGATTTCCATGATCTTAGAATTAAATGATGACATAATGACATGCAACTCTAAATTTTGGAAACAAGAGAAATTAGGTTTAGGGGTTCTTGGTCCTAGACGACGATACATGCTCATCAAGATCTTGACTTTCATTGGCCTTTCTTTATAATTATAACTAAAAGTAAAAATAATTTGATAAGATTTGCACCAATTCTTTGCAGTCCTTTGCAAAAATGATCTTAACACGGGTCAAAATTTTAATATAGTTATACTTCGGGAGCTCTTACTCTACTTATATTTTCATAAATCATGTCAATGAAATGTAGTTTTAGATAGGCAGGCCTCATGTGATATTTGAGAGGAAAATTTGTGTGCGTTTTTTTTTTCTTTTTGAGTTGCATGTGCACAAGAAAGGGTAGTAGAGCGAGTGACTTTGACCATGCTTGATAGTCTCAGATCTCAAATCCGAGGCTACTTTAAAAGTTGTGCCATGTAAGGTCCCAGTTTAAATAAACAATAATATTGATCTCAAATTCGTGTTATGTATTAAAAACCCGATATCTTCGGGTCTCTATCACCACGTATCTTAGATCCACACTCTGATTTAACTTGTCCATGGACATATGGTCGCTTCTCAAACAGTGAAAAATAGCACAACAATGGTAACAAGGAAAGAACCTCTCAACAATTATTTCAAGGAAAAAGCCTCTTCCTCTTTTTGTTTTCAAAAATTAAAAAAATGAAAAAAGGATGAGCTAACTTTTATTTTAAATAACAATTCACCTACAGAAAAAAAAATTACATCTCAAAAGAGATGTTGCACATCAATTAAATTCCAACCAGCTGGCTGGCTCCAAGTTCCAAATGTCTTTTCTCTTTCATTGAAAGTCTCAAGAGGCATAGCATAACTAATCGACTTGAAGGACACTGAGACAATGTATCTTCCGTTCGATTCTCGTGTGTACTATTTTTTTAGACTACAAACAATGAGATGTGTGACACTCAAGTTGAATGATATACTAGCGGAGCTACATATAGGTTAACGTGAGTAGTTGGCTACATCAACAACAAAATTTTTATTTATTTTTATATAGATTTTTTATAATTATTTATTTATTTATATACGTTGTATCTCTTCAAAAATTTCTACCTTATGTCACATGAACAAAGATAGGACATCAACATTTGAAATTCAAATGAGTTGGGTCATACCTAACTCATAAAGAAAATTTCAATTAATATATTTTCTGGTACATATTTCATATTACCTTTTCTTTGACTTATTCCACACCGCTGCATGTCAATTTGAAGTTAATTTTATTCGACTTTACAATGTAGATGTGATCGTCGAATTAGAAATCTAAACGAGGAAAAACGTAAAAATATAAATTAATAATTGAGAATCCATGTATTTACATATAAAAATTCAAGCATACCGACTTACATGGTTTAGCTACAGTGTAGATGTATGTATTCATTACCGCGAAAAGCTTATATATCAATTATTGTTGTATTTTTCTGAAAATAATAGCTTTGAGCAAGTGACGACTTTGATGTACTTTTGATATTTAATTTTGAAACTAAATGATAGGTGTATCTGCAATTTAAATATAAAAAAGTGAATAATCCAATTTTTGATTATTGAAAATAGTGTATCCCAAATAAATGGTGGGATAGGATTTTCTTTTTAACAATTTGGCGTGAATTTAGCAAGAATTTCAATTAAAAATACCTCATTTTTTTGGTTACGGTCTAAGTTGCGAGGTGGGCCCCGCCATCTTCGTCGTGGTTCCTTCCTTGGGTCTGAGCCCCTCCGTGTCGTCTGAACGTCTCGGTTTCCATCGGGCAGGAAGAGAAAAGAAGGGGCTGCTCGTTTGGCTACGGACGCCATTTTCCCTTCCCTCGTCGGCCATTCTCGAAGCCCTCATCTCCATCTTTGATGCGTTTGATCATCTGCAGTTGAGGAGAAGAAACGAGACACAGAGAAGAGGGAAGAGCCAATGGCTCCCCCTCCCGTTCAGTCTCATAGAGGCCCTCCACCTCCTCAGCCGTCCGGGTACAGCTCCTCCTCCTCCTCTTCCTTCTTCTTTTTGGTCGATCGATGCCCATTTCTCTTGCTGTGTACTAATGCGATCTGTTTCTCAATTATGATTTGGGCAGGAAGGGAGAGGTCGCAGATCTTAAGCTGCAGCTTCGCCAATTGGCCGGCAGCCTCGCCCCCGGCGCGGAGTCCTCGAAGCGGGAGCTCTTCAAGAAGGTCATATCTTACATGACCATCGGTATCGATGTCTCCTCCCTCTTCAGCGAGATGGTGATGTGCTCCGCGACCTCAGATATCGTGCTGAAGAAGATGTGCTACCTGTACGTGGGGAATTATGCCAAGGGCAACCCGGACCTCGCGCTTCTCACCATCAATTTCCTACAGAGGGACTGCAAGGACGAAGATCCGATGATTCGGGGGCTTGCGCTGAGGAGTCTTTGCTCGCTTAGAGTGAAGAACCTGGTGGAGTATTTGATCGGTCCTTTGGGAGCCGGATTGAAGGATAGCAGCAGCTATGTGAGGACGGTTGCGGCCATTGGCGTCCTCAAGCTCTATCATATATCAGCGACGACATGCATCGAATCTGATTTCCCTGCGATGCTAAAAAATCTCATGCTTCAGGACCCTGATGCCCAGGTAAAAATTTCGTTCTTTTTTCTTAGTTTATTCGTTTGTAGAATCATGTTCGTAGTCCCGCTTCTGCATTCTTTAGATTCTCCGCTTAGTAGCATCTCCTTACACATGTCTCTGCACAGTATCGTAGTTGAACTGAACTTAATTGCGGTCTACTACTGCTTATGTAATATATTAGACCACAACGGATCTGCTAATATGTTTGTCATGTTTACATGTTTTCCATGTGTCGGAGATCAAGGAAGAAATTAGTGGACGAGTCAGTTACATGCTTTAAATAAGTCCGCCCTGCCCTTATGCTTAATCAGTTAATTGTACATCCACTGACTATGCTAATAGACTATCTGCACAGTGTGGCATTAAGCACCAGTATAACTTGTATGGTGCGTTTGTTTCGCACAAAAATGTCTGACGGCGCAACTGAGTTGATCCTATTGAGTGTTTTAGAGCTGTCAACATAGTAGTTTCATTGTGTAAAAACACTATAAAATTACAACCCATTGGCTTAGCGGGTGCAAAACAGTCAAGCTTGTGTAACTGCTGGAACAAAGAGCACTAAATTAACACACGAAATATTCATAACGTACAAATAAAGACACACCAAGCATATCAATAGAGACATGGAGGTTACAGTGTGTTTACAAACTTACAAGCATTGACCATTCTCTGGATGCAACATTACCTGTTTTGGTTGGTAGGCTACAATGCTAGTCTGGTACAATTATTGTCCACAGAAGATGCTCTCGATAATTAGCTCCCCATTAGCAAGGGCTGAGGCTGTTTGCATTATAAGGCTATTCGCCTTGCAGCCGAAGTTGCCTTTCAGAAAAGAAATGATGGTCTCTTCAAAATAAGCTAGATGCTGAAAAAGGAGCATTTCTTGTTCATCAATGCTCTACAGTCACCTTGTACATGCAAATTGTTGAACAGTTTATTCTTACGAGCATCAAGAGATGATGGATGCATTTGGCTGTCGATGGCTGTTAAAATTTGAAACATGTTTCAGATATGATAATTGTGTTTTCCTTTGCTATGTAATAGAAAATTAGAAATGCACTTTCAGGGGGAGAATGACTCAAAACAAAGCTTAAGACAATTTCTACTGTTTCAAAGAAGCTCTGGAGGAACCTTCCTGAAAATTTATTGAAAATCAATGTTCTTATTGATGGGACAGATATACAACAAATACTGATACATGTGTGCACAGCTAAATGTTATTGATGTTCTATTCCATTCTTTGTTGTTCTGCAACATTTTTCAGTAGTATGTAGTTAATCATGTTGCTTATTGTAGCTACGCAAGCATATCTGAGTTAAAAGTTTTCTTCCTGATGCTGATTATGTGATATTTTCCTTTTCCTAGGTGGTTGCTAATTGTTTGTCCTCTCTTGAAGAAATATTAAGCTTAGAAGGTAACACATCTGAGGAAGCATCTAGAGAGAGAGAATCATTACTTAGCAAGCCAGTAGTATATCACTTGCTAAATCGGTATGTCTTGCTTTGCGTGCTTATCATCCCCTCAAATTCTGGAGTGATATTGGTTGTCTTTTGTTTTTTTGTTTTATTGCCTTCTTTCATGTTGCTTGAAAGAGTATATTTTTAAGAAATGATTATCAGTAAAGATGTTATATTCTTGAATTTATGATAGAGCCTAGAGGAGATGAAAAACCAGGTCAAACTAGTCTAATTAGTATGTGAAAAAAATGAAAGCAGTACATTCCATTTTCATTTAGTTTGATGTTTCATATTTATTGTGGCTTTCTTGGCCTTTTGATTGTTTGTCAGTCTTTTGACATATTTATTGTTTCAGTTTAAGAACATGCTTTGTGTAGCATTTACTAACTACTAATGTTTATCTTTTTCTTAATTGAGCTAAACTTTGCAGAATTAAGGAGTTTAGTGAATGGGCACAGTGTTTGGTACTTGACCTGGTAGCAAATTATGTACCATCAGATAGCAGTGAAATTTTTGATATAATGAACCTGTTAGAAGATCGACTTCAGCACGCCAATGGTGCTGTTGTTTTAGCGACAATTAAGGTGTTTCTTCAGTTGACTATGTCCATGACTGACGTGCATCAGCAGGTACATTCTGCCGGATAAATTATGGTAATAGACTCATAAGGTATAACTTACTGCATTTTTTTTTCTGCACCAATGCTATGTATTCAAAGAATGAGACAAATTTCTCAAATCTCAACATTCATTGGGTTGGAACAATTGGTAACAACAATTTGTGACAGGTTATCATGTGATTGATTCTTTCAAGTTTTTTGTGATAATCAAACATAGACAGTGTTAACTTTGATTTAGCAGGAGTGGGCTGTAAATGTTGTAAAATGTCAAACTGGTGTACTTTCAGGACTCAACCACTTCCTTGCAGTGGCTTACTGACTATTTGATTTATTTACACCTCTAGTATCATGCCTTGTGCACCTTACACAAATAGAATTGGCAGCCATAGGTTGCCTTAGTAAATGACATGTGGCTTTATAGTCATCTGCTTGCCTTTGGATCTGACAATGCCCACTTGTCTGATTGTTTGGTTCTCTAGCTCTATATACGTGGGTGTGATTCAATTATAGAAGTCGAAGTACTACTAACGTTGTCTTCATAGTAAGCAAAAAGCGGCATTAATGCTTGCTTGTTTGATTGTATGCTTCGTACATACTTCAAACCTGTATATAGGTGGGATGAATCTGTTACACAAGAGAAGCATCATCTAGCTGACCAAACCTTTGGAAGGGTGGCATATTGAATATTCGTTCAAAACGCATTGTTGAATGTGACCTCTAGATGTGCATGGGTGTAGCACATCTGCCTTTCAGAAGACGGTTTTTAGTAATCCATTGCAATGCCTTCTAATTTGATTAGTTGCAATATGCTTTTCTTTCGTCACAAGCTAAATTTATTTATTTACTCTTGCAATATTGTTCACTAATACTCAAGGTTTGTAACTAATCAACTTCTTCACGAAGCTTGTCCCAGTGTCAGATTCTTTTATGATGGCATGTTTTATGACTTCATCTATATTGTGCTTTGGTAGATCTGTGATGTCTGATTTATCCAGGCTAAGAACAGGATGAGTTCAATTTGGCATTTGTTTGGAGTCATTTGTACTTACTACTTTAATTACTATTCTGTTTTAAACATACCTAGCTTGCATAGAAATACCACTATTTGAAGAAAAGTAAAGTAACCTCTATCTTATGCAATTATTTTAGGTCTATGAGCGCATAAAAGCTCCTTTACTTACTTTAGTGAGCTCTGGAAGCCCTGAGCAGTCATATGCAGTTTTGAGCCACCTGCATCTACTGGTGTTGCGTGCACCCATGCTCTTTTCGTCGGACTATAAACATTTCTATTGCCAGTACAGTCAGCCTTTCTATGTGAAAAAACTGAAACTGGAAATGTTGACAGCTGTTGCAAATGAGAGCAATACTTATGAAATTGGTACGCAGTAGTCTTTTTCTTGTACATAATAAGCATGCATGGGCATAATGTCCGAGGATACTTCATCTCCTTGTATTTTAAGTAGTTGCATGGCTTGCATCTTCAGAGGCTCTTAGCGAGCATTAGGAATACTTCTGAAGTTAAACTTTTCTTCAGTGTCATATCTTCCTTTGGTTTTTTTTGGTTTTTGGATTTTTTACTTCATAGTTGTAACTTAATATTTGTAAACAAAATCCAGTTACGGAACTATGTGAATATGCTGCAAATGTTGATGTTGCTATTGCAAGAGAGTCAATTCGTGCAGTTGGAAA
This sequence comes from Nymphaea colorata, assembly GCF_008831285.2. NCBI lineage: Eukaryota > Viridiplantae > Streptophyta > Magnoliopsida > Nymphaeales > Nymphaeaceae > Nymphaea > Nymphaea colorata. Next base: position 5,310,483 of record NC_045143.1, read on the forward strand.
GATTGCATTACAGCAATATGATGTAAATGCTATTGTTGACCGTTTACTTCAGTTTCTGGAGATGGAAAAAGACTATGTGACTGCCGAAACACTGGCAAGTATACTTTATCTAATAGCAACATGTTTCTGGAAGCCATTATTCCTATAGTCATTGTAATTCCTGCCTTAAGTTGCCTCTTCCTTGATGTAGGTGCTTGTGAAAGATCTTTTAAGGAAATACCCTCAATGGAGTCATGACTGCATTGCTGTTGTTGGTAGCATTAGCAGCAAAAATGTTCAAGAACCCAAGGCTAAAGCAGCCTTAATATGGATGCTAGGAGAGTATTCTCAAGACATGGCTGATGCTCCTTACATCCTTGAAAATTTAGTTGAAAACTGGAGTGATGAAGATTCTGCAGAGGTGACTGATTCGCTATGTAACATGTCTAAACAGATTGGGGTCCCTGGGTTACATATTTTCTTGTTGTCGTTTAACATGTTTCCTGACAGACTATTGTTAGGAAATATTTGTGACTGTGTGCTCTCATGCATCCCTTTTTTATTCTGAACATCTTAGTAGAATTATTCTGCATATCCTGCAAACAGTTAACTGGCTTGATATATATCCTTTGCTGTTTTTGTAAATAAAAAGTGTTTCTGAAACCACTGCTTTATGCTATGGTACATTGCTTAAGACACCTTGTCCCCTAAAGGCAATCGTCTTGGATTGAAAGTCCATTGATGAACCTTAACAGATTTTGCAGTTATCATGATCTAGCTTTTTCTCAAGAGCTAGTTTACTGCTCCCAGAGTATCACATATTCTAAAGTATTGAATTGCATAATGATGTTATTGCATGATCAACAAGAAGTAACATATTGATTTATTTGAATATGTTTGTGTTCTTTCTTTTTTTGGTTGCTTTTTAGTTTTTATATTCCAAATTTACCAATAATTTGGAACCTTTTTTGCTAAAAAACATAATTTCAATTTGTTGTGAGATATTCCTTTGACCAAAAAATTCTGGCAACCACATTTATGATTGTCGGGTGTGCATGCATAATTTATGTTTTTGAACTCTTTTCCCTGACTTTCTTTTATTAACTGATGGCGATGAAGTTTATGGATTTTCACAATTGGATGAGAGTGATTGCTTCATAAGTTTCAGGTCATGTGTTAGAATAAAGTTTTAAACTTATAATTGCTTTGGTTTTGGGGTTTTGCTCTTCTATTTACTGATTACTTTCATCTTGCTAAACAGGTTAAGCTGCACTTGCTTACTGCAATATTAAAGTGTTTCTTGAAAAGACCACCTGAAATGCGGAAAGCATTAGGAGCTGCATTAGCTGCTGGTTTAGCGGATTCTCACCAGGTGAAGCATCATCTCTGGTTTCAAGATTCAGGTTTTTTATTTGAAGGATTATTTGTTTCATGTTGGTATTTTGATGCAGGATGTTCATGATAGAGCCTTATTCTACTACAGGCTTTTGCATCATGACGTGTCAGTAGCTGAACGTGTAGTAAATCCTCCCAAGCAAGCAGTTTCTGTCTTTGCGGACACTCAGAGTAGTGAAATTAAAGATCGGATATTTGATGAATTCAATAGCTTATCTGTACTATACCAGCAGGTATGTGTACAATCACTTTTTTGGGTGTTGTTGATACATTGTCTGAGAAGGAAACTTTCAGAAAGAGGCACTGACTTTGGATTTTGTATTCTGGAAGTTTTGTAAGTTTAAGGATATTCATAGACATGGTTTTCTAACCAAAGATTCGCTTAACTTGCAGCCTTCATACCTGTTTACCGATAAAGAACATCGTGGGCCATTTGAGTTCTCAGAAGACCTTGCAACCTTGTCATTGACAGATGATGCAGCAGATGGCACACTTTCAGGACAAAGAGTTGAAGCAACTGACAATGACCTTCTGTTAAGTGTGTCAGAAAAAGAAGAGAATAAAGGTCACACTAACAATGGACATTCTGCATATAGTGCTCCCGATTATAACGGTCCTGCTATGGGTGCTCTTATACCCACAGAGACTGCATTTTCAAGCTCCCCAGCACCACCCATCAGTTCTAGCTTGCCTATTGATGATCTTCTTGGCTTGGGTTCCGCAGTTGCTCCTTCAGCATCTTTGAAGCTTAACGCCAAAGCAGTTCTTGATCCCGGCACATTCCAAAAGAAGTGGGGTCAGCTACCAATTGCTTTGTCACTGGTAGGTTATACTTATACCTATTAGTTGAATAAGCTAAATATTTAATTCACTATGAAATGGTATCTCTGTACCATGCATTTTAAATTATGGAGATTGTTTCCTTTGAATACTCTTTCCTTCTCTCTTCCCCTCCCCTTTTCTTCTTTGGGTGGGGTGGGGGGCAGGGGGTGGTAGTAGGGAATTGTATGTATGTCTGCCTGCACTCTTCCTCATGCATAATAATGTTCAATATGAAAGCCTATGGATGTGGGCAGTGGACATACTATGTTTGTAAGTTTACAACTGCTTGTTGGACAACTGCTATGTCTGCTAATGCGTGAGGTCATGATTCCATCTCACTCATCAGCAAATCTACCGTAGCATAAGCTCATACTTGATTTGGGATGAATGCATCCTCCATATTCTTCCTTTTTTTTTGCAGATAGTTGCATCGCTGCATTGCATAATCTGTTCCAGTTTTTCATTTGTAATCATAGACATAGATGTCATTTCTACATTGAAAATGTGAAAGTATCCTAGAAAAGTACCATGGTGATACTAATAAATGCACTCCGTGATCTTCAAAATAGTTTGTTCCAGACTTCCAGTATTTACATGTACAATTTTCATTTTCTTGCTTATTTCAATTTTAAAAAATTTCCAATGATTGTATGATGTCCTATTTGAAAAAAGCGCTAGGCCCATTGTTTCCTTTTCTTTTAACATTTTCTTCGCATAACAGATTTCTTAGCAATCCAGCACTTTCCATAGGAAATTTTAACGAAAAATACACCTTCAGTAACATGCCGCTATATACTTAATAATACTCATACAGATGTGGCTTTTTTCCTTTTTTGATGATAAGGTAGTTAATCATATTGGCTTCCTCTAGGTGTTTTGGTTCTCGTGAGCAGTCAAAACGGTACCTGCTGTTACTGCCATGACAGGCTTCTTTGTTAGTTCTTAATGGTTTTTGCATCAGCTTCTAAATTTCCTTGAAATGGTGTGGCATTGGGAAAGCTGTTTGCGTTATTTCACTGTTGGCTTAGCTCTTGAGAACAGTAAAGCACTCTGATAAATTGGTATCCTTTTTTTTTTCAGCAGGATTTCTCATTGACCCCACAAGGAGCTGCTACTTTGACAACACCTCAGGTCCTCCTCCGGCACATGCAGAGCAATTCCATATTGTGCATAGCTTCTGGTGGTCAGGCTCCAAACTTCAAATTCTTCTTCTATGCACAGAAAGCTGATGATCTGTTGTCAGCTACTTCTTTCTATCTTGTTGAGTGCCTTATAAACACCTCCTCAGCAAAGGCACAGATAAAAATCAAGGCTGATGATAAAAGTACAACCCAGGCTTTCTCGTCCTTGTTTCAATCAGCTTTGCTCAAGCTTGGTGCACCATAGATATGAGATCGTGCAGTTTCACCCTTTTGTTGCCGCTGGAAAACTGTTGCTGGAAGGTGAGCAGTATGGTTTCCTATTGGCAGATTACAAGTATGTAGTGTCATTGTGCTGAACCAGGCGGCTGCTAAACTGCATGAGGTAGCAACAGTCCCAAATCTGGATAAGTTTATGGTTTGCTCGACAATGGGGAGAGATGAGATTGGAGTCTATTTGCCATCTCCATGTCTCGCTGAATAAACGGCTTGTAACATAGAATACTTTGAATTTCGTTAGGAGAAAATATTTTTGCTGAATACTGTGTATTGTTTAAAATGCTGAAGACTACAAAGAAAATGCTTATACACGTTTCAATCCACGGTTGCTACATTCTTAGTCTTCATAATGATTGGCGATTGCTTGCTGTAGTAGTTCGAATGTGGTACTTCTGTAAGAGATGTGATCGGCTTGCGTGCTTGTACATGCATGTCAAGTTAAAGAGACGTGTACATGTATTGCACATGAATCGGTGGAGAAGGGAAGTTGAACTGCAAATTTTTCGTTTCCAGTGGACAGCTAAAAACATTATCGATTGGAAGTTGCGTACAGATCCAAGGTTCAGAGTTCCTTTTCATGACCGTTGCCGCTGTTTGAAATGTCCTTTAGATGATGGTCAAAAGCACGACGGATGGGCCACCATTCATGACGTTTTTGCCGATTGTCCCTGTTTGAGATCAAGCTGGCTACTGCTCTCAAAGAGAAAGCAACTGTTACAGATTTATTTAGTTTTAGCCGACCCATCTGAATGAATTGAACATGCTTTGCCCGGTGAAATCCTGTGGGCTGCCTACCTACAACTGGATGTCACCCAGAACAGCAATGAATCTCATAAGAAGCTCCAAAGCCGTGGACTTGGTGTTTGTTTGAAAAACAGAAAAAGAAGACGGATTAAGTAAATTTGATAATTTTATTGAATACCTAATCGATTTAATACCTTGAATTATAAAGAATGCAAAATTGTGAAAACTTATAAAGTGGTACATACAAATATGGATCTCCTCTCACTTCAAGAACAATCGAACGCCTTCTCTTAGATCTTCCATAGTGATTGTCGTTAGACTCTCAACATCTGTGCAGGCAAGATCGAGTCTCAGGTCCAAATTTTCCCTCGCGTTCGTGAGCATGGGATCAACGATCCCCCCATTCATCTCCCTCCGCTGTTTTTCAGTGGTTTCCTTTTCTAGTAAAATAGCCAAATTCTCAATCCCACATAACGGGTGCAACTTGAAGCCATACAGAGAGCTATCTACAACCTGGTGCTTCATTTTAATATGAACAATTTCTGCCAGCTCCCTCGTGTTGAAGTCACTAAAACAGAAGATTTTGGTCACCCTTCTGGTGAAACCTTCATTTGCACTAATCACCCGCTTCATTGGCTCACTATAACCCGCAAATATCACAACAATTTTTCCACAGTCCATAACTGACATAATCTCCTCCAGAGCCTCCAGCCCATAGTCTTTGTCGTCAGATTTCTGAGCAGGAATCAACCTGTACGCCTCATCAACAAATAGAATCCCTCCCATCGCCTCTGTGATCTACAGCACAATGTCAAGACTCTTCTGTGAGTTCCACTGAAAATATTCCAGAAAACCATGGGCAAACACAAGGTAAGAATACCACCAAAGAAAAGGATGTAACGAAGGTTTGTTAATACTCTTTAACAGATGCGGCAATTTTTACATCAGACATGGCTTAAGCATGATTTTCCTTGTATTTGAAGACTTGGTTAATATTACTACAAGGATACAACGCGGCAGGAGATCCACATAAAAACAATCACAGCTTCTGATATAAGATCCACAAGTTTTCAGTTTAACATCATATGTGAAAGTAATTGCCGCTTAACGTGGTTATCCAGTAAGACCACAACATAAGGCACTTCAGATGCGTGAAAATTTGGAGGTCACTAGTCAATAACTTAGTTCAGAATCTTCAGATAATAAATTGTAGCAAATCATAGTGCCAACAGGTAGAGCTCTTTGTCCACTCGCAAGTATATGCAGGAGCTTAGTTAAGTGTATACCTTTCTTCTGGTCTTCGGTCCAGTGTGGCCAACAAACTCTCCAACAAGGTCTGTCCTCTGTACTTCAGTCACATGATCCGTAGGCAGGATGCCCATCCGATGCAGCAGCTTTCCAAGGATCCGAGCAACCATAGTTTTACCTGTTAACATAGAGATTATGTCATTTCCCAATTGCAAAAGCTTCACAAGCAAGGACTTGGACTCATTTTCCACATGCAGAAGCTTCATATGAAGGAGTTGTACTAAAAAATTCATCCACTTTCACCAATGGACAGTAAAAGGCTTTTAATTTTTGAAACTAGAACAGCCTCCGTATACAAGGCAACGATGCACCAGAAATTTCTGAAAGCAAGGAACAAAAGGTATACATATCCAAAGATGAACATCAATGATGCAAATCAAGGTAAATGCTTGTATACGTGTGAGGTTTATTAAAAATGAGTTTGATTACAAAATGATTGGATACTGGTTCTCAAACTGCTAGTATTTGTTTTTGTCACACTTGATTAGCTATCCCTTGACTTTTTGAGGATTCAAAACATCTTTGCAAAGTTTAAGAACACATAAATAAATAATGCAGATGATAATATTTAACATGGCTTGGTTGATAAAAGAATCGTTTAGCAACAGACCAGAAAATGACCTAGTGAGTAATATAATAGCGTAACAGAGTATATGATGTTAGCAGAGTTGTTCAATATAACAAATGGAAAATATATCAATCAAACAAGCTGGAAATTCTGAACGATTATTCATAAAGAATTTATTTGTAATCCAGGAAAATGGTTAATAAAAAAAATCAAGCACGAGAATCATATAAAGAATAAGACCAATAAAATTTTGATTGAATTATCATCTTCTGAATCTGCACAACTCAATGATCTCAAATCGGGGCAAGGAAGAGGGCTAAATCCACGGAGTAAAGAACAAAAAATGTATGTTTCATGGAAACAGAGTTGTACCTGTTCCTGGGTTGCCAAGAAAAGCCATATGGGGGAGCCTCCTTGCAGCTACTTTCAGCCCTAGAGCTCGTCTCCTTTCATCTAGAAGCATTCCTTTGGCCCATTTCCGCAACTGCAGCTTCAGGTCATTTAGCCCAACAAGAGTTGATAATTCAACTTCCAGTTCCGCCATCTTGGCTTCTGCTTCATTACATGCTTCAATGGCCTTTCTTTTGCGCTGCTCTTCAATATGAAACCTAATAAGTTGTTGTACCTTCTCTGTACCTGGGACTTGTAAAAGATGATCTAGCGGAGTCTTTCCTTCCTGCAAAAACAGTGTCACATTAGTATCTCCTACAAAACAAAACCAACTGGCAGAATTTCCTTCTTAAAAGTAGTAGGTCATACATTATCAGTAGCACTACAATCTGCATTGTACGTGAGCAACGCCTCCACAGTTGCAGAGTCTTTTGATTGAAGAGAATGCCAAACAGCTAGATGCAATGGAGTCATTCCATTCTGTAAAATTCACATGGTCAATTAGGAAGCCCACTATGAGAATCACTGACAAGATTGCCAGCTTGTTCGTCCTTCAGAACAACAATGATGGATGATGACGATGAGAACAACTACAAACAAGGATAATGACCATAAACAGTAGTAGCAATGGCGATAATAATGACTAGAAACCAATAAACAAACATATCGTCCACTAGATGACTGAAAACCTATCATCAATATGAACCTTGACTCAACTTTAAGGCGAAGGGATTGAAACAGCTAACATATTTGTCAAGGATGAAACCAACCAAAACATGCTCCTAAATGTGCTTTGGTCTGGTAATGAGCATTCTGATACAGAATCCTGCACAATTCTACCAGATAACTTGCAAAAATATGCTTAAAATCAATAATTGCTCAATAGAGCCGCTAGAATCTTATGAATTACCACATAGATAATTTTCTTATAAAGATAGACACCCAACAAATAACAAATTGCATGAAAAAAGCTGATGCAGAAATTACTTTGGCCTTGACTTCCAGAGGCATGCCATGATCTAGAAGCAAACGAACCACTTCAGTGCAGCCGTTCTTCGCCGCTACATGTAAAGGGGTTTCTCCATACTGCAAAAGGGAAAAAAGTTTGTTCACAACAATTGTATTTCCAAAAGGGCAACTGTAGATCTTGATGAGCACAATAGTGAACATGACAAAGCAGATCATGTACCATGTTTAGAGCTTCCAGATCTGCCTTTTCAGGCTCCATGATATCGAGAAGATACCTCACAACCTCAATCCTGTTACAGGAGGCAGCAGCATGAAGCGGTGTTTGAGATATCTGCAATGAGAAATGCCAACATAAAATATGTCATTAAGAACTATGCTGGCCAAAGGAAATACCAGAAAAGAACATGAAACGCCAGATTAGATAAAGAGAGAGAGAGAGAGAGAGAGAGAGAGAGAGTTTTGATATGCAGATCGAGTACAAGAAGGCAATCAAAAGGAAATAAAGAAAACAACATAAACCGCCTCGCTTTCAAAACAAAAGGATCTCAGAGAAACAGATTGCTCCGAATTCGTTATCTGAACGAAACAGAAGGAAAGCAAGAGAGGAGCATTACGACGGAGTTTCGGGCGTTGATAAGGTCAGGAGCCTGCTGCAGCAGGGACTGAAGGCTGTAGAGATCTCCCGCCTGAGCGTACGAGTGAACGGTCGTTTCCACCGACGCTCCATTCCGCACTGCCTTCTTTCCTCTCAATCGACGCAGATCATCAGCGGAGGCGTGCCCGTTCTCTGCCATTGTCTCCGCGCGCCCATTCACCGCCATCGCCTTCCGTTTAAGAGACAGCGAAGGCGAGAAAGACGGAACCAGGGTAGAAGAAGATTCAGACAAAGAGGAGGAAGAAGCCAGCAGTCCCTCTTTCCGAAGAGCCTCAGAAAAAACAGAAAGCCTCAGCTGGTGGTGGCGATGAGGTGCCCCGCGCTGCTGGTAACGTAGGTATTTGAACAGTTCTTGGGGAAGGGAGGGGCTGAACCCTGCCGAGCGCCAACTACTGCGACACAGCGACCCAACACCGAATGCACCGCTCTTCTTGTGGTGGCCCTCCGCCGGCCCCAATGAGTCAGTACCCCTTCCTTATTAATGACCCGTCAAGACCAGAAGAGAGAGAGAGAGACTCCCCACCCCTTTCTACTGGACCAAATTAGCTAAGGGGAGAGACTACAGAAAGAGAGGGAAAACGAATGGACGACGAAGACCCAAGAGCGCGTGTCTATTTCTCTCTCTTTCTCTCACACGGATGCTCAGTCACAAGCAGCCCACCTTTTTTCTTTGTGATCTGTCACTAACAGGGACGATGACAGCGCCGACAAACATGGCCCCACTAACAAGGAAAAGCTTGAGCGGCCATTTCGGGGATGCCATGAAGGGCAGCTCTGCAACTTTCATCATCCACAGGAACTGTCGGTGAAATTTAAGAAAATCACCACATTAACAGCAAAATAAGTAAACAAATAATATTGCTTGGTTGTTCCTGAATCTCAAATATTTATTCCAAAGTTTCCAACCTTCTTGCAGATTTTGACCACCCAAGAAACGCGTCCTGCCACTGGCCAGAAGCGTTTCCCAGAAGCAAGCAATGTAGCCAACTACATTAATGCAATTCAGGCTTCTAGAAAACGTATACGGAAAGGAGATGAGAGAGTGGTAACCAGGTGTACATGCCTAACTAGAAAACTGTGTGCCCCTTTGTCTGCATCGAGAAGTCCTCTTTGATTCAGCTTCCTCGGTTCAAAGGCTTCAGACAAAGTATGAACGATAAATCATGAGAGCGAAACAACCCACTAGGAGGAAATTGTATAATTCTATTTGCATTGTATTGTTTTTATTTATATTGTGAAATTGATAATTCATTGTGCTTCAGAAAGATTTTGGGGTTTTTCTTGCGTATAATTTTAAAAAATGAGAAGTTTTATTATATTCTGTAAATGATGCCACGCCTTTCATAAAACTGTCAAGCGAGAGTTTGAAATGAATTTCTATTAACTTGAGAATGGAAGAGGGTAGCTGGAATGTTTCTTTTTATCTTGCCAATGTTTTAGCTTGCAATCATTATTTTTCAAGTTGCAGAAATTTATTTTGTGTCTTTGTTTGTTAGTTCGACAAAAAAGTATCCCTGCTTAACATAAAACGCCTGCCCTCTAAAAATTATAAACAAAAGATAGACTTGAAGTGAAAGGAAAAAAAATCAACTATATATATATATATATATATATATATATATATATATATATATATATATATATATATATATATATATAATACTAATTCTATAGCTAGATAGCTAGAGATTTCATTGAAGGAAAAACAAGTATACAACTTTGTAATAAAGTGTATTAACATTCTTTACAGATAAAATTGGAATGGTATAACAAGTGCATTAAAGCTTTTGGATGGATAGAAACATGAGGCTCAAGTCTTATGGCTTATTTGTGACTTGCACTTAAAAAAAAAAAATTATAAAAAAGCCAATGCTAGGATGCTGGATACCGGATAGTTGTTGGATGAGCAAACTTTTTTAAAAAACAAAAAAATATAAAAAAATCAATGCTCCTGGATGACAGAATGACTAAAATTTTAAGTTGCATCAACAAAGAACCTATAAATAGTCCGAAAGCCATTATAAACCATAGCTCCATCTTAAATCATCTCTGTTTAATATGACTATTTTCGAATCATAAACTATTGTAATCATACTCATATTATCATTTTAGAAAGTCGGTCGTGGCACCAACCATCAAGTTTTAAGAGAACAATGTTACTAGAAAATTTGGGCAACATAACACAGAATTGTGATCAATGGCTCAGCCATAAATTTTTAGCCGTGGAAACATTAAAAAACTTTGTTTTGTATCCATGGAGGCACCCCATATAGCTGGAGAGAGCCCTCCATCTCTGTGGGGGCAGCTGCCTGCACATGCCTACACTGAGCTCCGCTCTGCTCCTCCGCCAGTGTCTGACGCTGCCCACTGGGATTGTAACTTGATTTATGGTATAACCATATCTATCTTCGCCACTTGTTGTAACTTGATTCATGATTTTCTACCACCGGAGATTTAATGTTCGAAACACTTTCAATAACTCTTCCTAAGGAAGCATCACTGCATTATTAAATTGAAAAATAATGTGTATAAACGAGAAAATAAGTGAATGAATTGAAAAAAAAAAAACTAGTTGGTTCTATTGAATGACAAATAGAGCAGAGGAACGAGAAAATTGCAGCATTTATATAGAATCTAGAGGCCATTTTGGCGCGGAAGACCTGACTTCACGGCTTTAATCTCAAGGAGTTAGCAGTAAAACTAACCAAAAGGGTTTACTATAGTTTCGAAAAAAGAAATCATTTGTCAATTGTAGATTAGGTAACCCCAATCAATGAATTTATGCAATATGAACGCCATGAGCTGGCCACATGCGGGGTTCCCATTCTCCGGTTCGTGCTTTTAATTGATTTGGTTTTTTTTATTCAACACTTTGTGTAATATGAATTAGAAGTTCAAATCATTTTAGCTTCTTATTAAAAAAAACGGACATTTTGGAAATATTACATTTTTGGCTTTCCATCTTTTGTCTGGCCACAAAATAAGGGCATTTTGGTCATTTCACGCTTCAGAATAAATAAGCATCCGTCAATCATTATATATTTTATGCTTCCTTCTGATTGAAGGCACCTCAAGATAAAACTACACGCTTGCTTTTCTTCAGATCCTGCATGATCGATCTGGAGGAAGTCAATATTTTTTCTAAACAATGTTGAGAACAAGAGAGAATATGTCTAATTTTACTTATTTCATTCTAAAAGTGGGATGGAGTTTTTTATTATAAGGTGAATCGGGAAGTTTTCATCCTATAAGGTTGTGTTTGGATACACCGCTTGGAAAAATGGATTTTGTTAAAACCTGGTTTTGAGAAAACCAATTTTTTTTTTTATGTGTTTCAAACACCCGGTTTTAGTGTCTGAATAACATGATAAAAACCAGGTTTTCACTATTGAAAACCTGGTTTTTGTTTGGATGACAAATCCTACATAACAAGGGGGAAATTGTTTGATTAAATTTCTAGATAGACTAACATCAAGGAAATTAAAAAATGGGGCATTAAGGTCAAAACCTTCATTATCTTAAACAATTAAATGAAAAATAAGAACATATCAAAAGTTTAAAAATCAAAATCCCGCTTTCTGTTACATTTGCACAAATGTCGGAGGAAGAATGGGAAGGCAAGCCTCAATCACTAAAAACATGGAAAAGAGAGAGAGAGAGAGGAGAAGGAAAAATATGCCGGAGAAAGAAATGAAGAGCTCTATATCCAAAATATAAGAAAAAAGGTCAAAATTGATTCTTTTTTTGTCCACAGATCAAGCACAAGTGGATCATATCACGACTAACTGATCTTGTTGAATCAGTCAGACCAACTTTAGGGCTATGACCCCATTTCACAAGTAACAAAGGTGCCAATATGGTGGATCTGGATGTTCTTCATGAGGGAATAGATTTGCAGACAGAAGGAATCCTCCAAACATCTGCTAAAGAACAGAACCCAAAAGCACAAAACTACCTGCTATAGAAGCAAGGGTCATGTCATCAGAGTATCCACCATCTCGAAGAGAAGTAACCAACCCATGTCTGTCATTCCTGAAATCATCTGCAAGCATTTGAGCAGGGTACGTTCCAGTTAAATTTGTCGCTGATTGAAATATATCATCAGCCTTTCTATTTCCTATAGCATCAAAAAGCAGTAAGAAAATTACCATCATGCACCCTCCCCATAATAAGAATGTTCTTCCATCAGTAGCAAATTCCATTGAACAAGTTTGCAAGTGTCATATTTCAATATTAGCCAGGAGTGTGTCATTTACAGAGCTTGTGGAAATAAGCATATGAATCCATTAACTTTCATTTGATGAAGCTCCACTAAACCCAACTCTAAGCACTATCAGTTATATGCGAATAATCACATGCACCTACAAAATAATTTATATTTTTAAAGTGTTAGAACCATAAAAAAGAACTTGTGCAATCTGAGAGTCACCCAAGAGTAAACGATAGAGCCTAAGATGAAGACAATGGACAGAACATGTGCCAACCGCAGAAAATTGAAGTTCATGGTTGGGAACTTGAACTGACCCTACAGTTAAGAGCCAGTGCAAGTCCCACCATCAGTCTTCAGCAAAAACATCTACAATTTGTCACTTCATCACGTTGCCTATTACACAAAAGAAGGGATGTGGAAGGGCATCTAAGAGTTTCTAGTGTTGGCCAGATGGAGTCTTCCATATGAGAAGTTGGGAATGAATGATGATTGGCAACCATGATGAAAGCAAGCAAGCCCCCTCGCTGATTATTAATTTATACCAGAGTTTGGAAACATCACCAGAATTTCCACAGCCGATGTTCCCAAGAGGAAGTGCAGATTTGCCCCAGCGATCGAGAGTAAAAAATTGAATGATCTGTGTGAACTAGAAAATGCCTATTAGCTGCTGAGAGCATGAAGCCCCAATTTGTCTAGCTTCAGCCCATTCCACCATCATCACGACAACCGCTTTTTTCACAACTATGACTGCCAATTAATCATTTTATAGAATGTCAAGCACATTCTTTTACCTGCTAATTGAATGATTACCTTGACATGTTTATCTACCTTCTTTTGCATGCAAACTATGTTTCATCAGTTGCAGAGCAATTCACTCGGTTGTAGGCACACCATACCCAACCACGGGAATCTTTATGACAAGGAAGCGTTTGGATGCAGCACCCTACCTAATATTGGACTGTGAACTACGATGAAATTTCCAAAACGTATCTACAACAATTCCCCTGCGCTTCTATGCTGATAATCATGAGCATAGTCATCGGCATACTAACACAGATACCAACATTCTTAATGGCTGGATGGTTCTTGGATCTCACCCCAAGGAGATCGCGAAGGCAGCTGCAACTAAATCGATTTAAACTCATATTCCCAATCAAACACTTATCGCCAGTATAGAAGAAGTAATATAGTTGGACCGGAAACATTACCATCAAGAAAATTTTACCGTCAAAATGAAAGAAACACTGTTCACCCAAACCACCGCCTACTCCAGTTTCAGAACGAGCTCAACAGAGTAGGGGAATAATGGAAAGAGAATTCCATACCGATCATAGCGTGCTTAAAGGCCTTTTTTCCTCATTGATGCAGTAGATCCAACAATGGCATAAAATTGGGGTGCCTGAGCTGCTCGAGCCTGCCCATCTCGTAAGAAGTTGCTTCTCCGAAAATGGGCAATCCGGAAGACGTTTGATTGCGAATGCCAACCCATCATATACAGCAACGCCTTTTAGATAGCACCAGTTCTATTCGACAAGATGATGCAGTCGAACAGCAGCGAAGGGCAGGCACTGGAGACTCAAGCCGACGTTTGAAAACCAGGTTTTTACGATACTGGGTTTCCGAGAAACCCGGTATCATCAGTATCCGAACACCCCACAAACGGGGTTTCGAAGGCAAAACAACCTCTCAAACCTATTTTTTTGAGGAGCTATCCATTATGAGTGTGTTTGACAGCCTCAGATCAGATCTGATCTAAAGCTGATTCGAAATCCTCTTATGTAAGATTTACAGATCAAACAATCACCAATTTTATCACTATATAAAAAGGAAGATTTAAGATCCTTATTCCATATGCAAAGCTTCATATTTTAGAATGGGAGGGAGACTCAACCTCAAATCCTCATACCTAAGACTGGGCATTGGGCCATGAGAAAAAGGGACCTGGACCGACCTGATAAGTTATTGGGTTGGCCCGGTTGGGCCCAATAAAGGCCCGACGGTTGTTTTTATTTTATTTTATTATATATATATAATATTTTATTATAATTAATTATAATTATATATTATTTTATATTAAAAATATTTTTAAATTTAATTGGGTCGAGCCCGGGCTCAGGTTTCCCAAGTCAGACCGGCCCGATGTCCAGACTTACAAACCTGAGTAGGGATGGAAAGAGCCCACTCTTTGAAACATTGAGTCGTTGAAATTTGGTGAACTTGGGTCCAGTTATATGGAGTAGCCTCATGAGATTCGGGTTACTGCTCCATAGTCAATTGAAAATTTGTTAACAATATATTTAGTGTTCTACAGAAACAAAATTTCTGACTCCACTCATAGACCTGAGATTCCCAATAACCATTAGATCACCTTCTTTTCACATCTATGGTAAACAAACGTCCTTTGTGTCGTCCATGCTTAATTAGTTCTATAAAGAGCTATATCGACCATGCTTAATTGGTTCTATAAAGAGCTATATTCCACTGTGACGTCCGTTTACTTCCAATTTTTTAAACTTAAGACAACAACGGATCTCATGCCATGCTCATTTTTTTCTTTTTCGATCAACAAGAGCATTAAAAATTAATATGATTCATTGTTTAAATAGATAAAGCATTTTGAATTAATTAAAGCTATAGAAATTGAGCAGTGTAATTAGACCACAACATTTTGTAGTCCAATTATGCAAATGAGCTTACTTTTTGAAAGTTCAATCATTAGAAAACACTATGGATATCAACGTTTTTCCATTAGTGGCCGTTTTGACAATAATTTTCTTGATCATGTAAGGACTAAGTGATAGAGCATAACGAGGCAAGTACAAGAAACAACTTTATTTGGTTGTTTAGTGCACTTCAATGCAGTCGTCTCCAGTTAGAATTTGATTGGGATCACAAGGATACGCTTTATGAAGAAAATGAATTTGAACCAATCTTTTCAGGAAGAGGTAATTAATGGCACATACGGTTGATGTGCGATGTGGTGTGGTGAATCTTAACTGTTTGGCAGAGATTGCAGAAGTGATGGTAGTGACCGAGAAACACACTGTGTTTCATTTACTTTATTTGGTTATTAACTTAGTTTTGACTCCAGCAGTTGCAACTGTAAGTTTTGGCGAGAATGCACACAGAAAGAAGTTAAGGACTCAACAATGTAGTCAAAGGGAGATGAATGGATGAACGATTACTCCATTACCTACATCCAACATCATATGTTTGATTCTTACAGTCAACGACGAAACAATTGTTCATCCATTGAAGAAGACAATGTCTTTCACACAAGGTACGCATTGAATTTGAGTTTTCTCCAGACATTGGTGGTTTAATTTTATCAGTAATTTTTCCGTTGTTGTTGCTCATTCATGTGCACCATAATATTTAATTTTGTATTGGTCTGTGCATACAAATGCATTTTCATAGTAGTTCCAGCGCGTTAGATAACTCAATAACATTTTAATAATCAATGTGCACACCCATGGAAAAATTGTGAGCGTTTATATATATATATATATATATATATATATATATATATAGAATCAAAATATGTCAAATATAACTCAATCGTTGAGTTGTGATTCTCTTTGTTGTCGAGTAGAAAAGTGGATTGGTGAGAATGGTGCAGTTAGTTATAAAGTGGATGTTGGGCGAATATAAATATAAAAAGTGGATGTTGGGCGAATAAAGGTGCAGTTAGCAAGAATGGTGGATCTAATGGATATATAGTAGTCCAAAGTTGCGATGATCTTGGATCTAGATGGATTACACAGCTCATCGTGAATATTTCTTTGTAAATGATGTACTACATATACCAAGGAATTGCTGTAAATGTAAAATGAAGGGACTCAATTCTCTTTCCATTATTCTCATTAGCGTGTCTTAAACGAGTTGTTCATAACCTCATTCCACATTGGATGCACTGAAGAATAGTGGAAACTGCATTTTCTGCTTGGTTGTGTGTATTACTTTTTTCCAAAATAAGTGTTGAACCCAAAGTACATCATCCAATATATCTTTCTTCAAACTGTTCTGATACCACTATAACAACCCGACCCATTCCTGGGCTCGGGCCCTTGGTTCAACGGATCCCAACCCGCCACCTAGCAGTTTCGGTTTCAATCTCAAAAAAACTAGGAACCAAAACCATCATATAATTAATGACCTCCCTTTATAAGACCTTGAATATCTCTCACAATCTTCGATACATGACTAAACTAACTTCTGAAGTGTTACATCAAGTGTCACACTATATGGCCTCCAGAAACACAGTCACATGCATGAATACATTAGTTGAAAGAGATGACCTGTTAACCTGGTGAAGCGACTGTTCCCAAAGAAATTTATGATAAACTAAGAGATAAAAGGAGACACTGATGTTTGGAGATATAGAATTTGGAAGTCAGATGCTCTTCAATGGGAAAAATGGTGCTTTTTCTTGGATAGTATGAATAAATTACTTTCTCTAGATAGGTTGTAGGCGTTTGGTATCAATTTACCAAGCAGATGTGCCCTTTGTAAACAGCGGGCTGAAACTCAAGAACGTCTCTTGCTAAATTGTTATGTAAAGAGGCTATGAAGATTTATGATCTATTGATAGCAGGTTTGATATGAACTTGAGGCTGATGGGCACGATTTTAAAACCTGGGAGTGGTGGGGGCGCAGAAAATTTAAAACTAAATGGTTACTAAGAGCTTGGAGAATGACTTTCCCTATGATCACATGGCATATCTGGAAGGTTACCAACTCTATAGTTCATGATTGGAAGAACAAATCTTTTTCATGTATGGTTATTAAACTATGGGAAGACTTAAGAAACGTTGCTGAAAACACACAATTGCCGATGAGCTGCAAGGTGGAAGTTCTACCATGGTCTCGATTGGTCATCCTATGGTCATTCTGAAATCGTGCTGCAGTCAATTATTTTGGAAGATGAAAGTTGCCTACAGTTTAAGAACGAAGGAGGGTGTTTTACAGAAGATAGAGATAGCAGGGGAGCTGTTATATATGGTTAGACAGGTTCAACGCAAAGTTAGGCTAGTTTTGGGTCTCAGGTCGTGGCGAGTTAACGTTGAAGAAAACATAAGCATGCAATCAAATGAATGTGGAAGGTTGAGGTTTTTTGTCATTTTGTCACAAAAAGCAGATCTGTGATGATTCTCAACTGTAATCCTGCAAAAGAGACCATTGGTTTTCTCAATTTTGCTGATATTTTTGACTCACCAGTTCAATGGGATCATCTCCCAACACTCTGATCTTTGTTTTTTAGGAGTCTTCACACTGCTGAGGATTTTTTGTTTTATTTCCGTGTACATATTGAACCCCACTAATCTTCATTTTTTGTTATTAACAGGTTGTGGGAGCCCTAATGTCCCAGCCAGCAGTTTGCATCAGAAGTTAGGCATCCGTATCTCACTAGAGTTAGCACAAGTAGAGGAAATTTGTTTTTCCTAAGATTGGGCACCATTGAAGTTTCTGGTGGCTTTATTAACTTGTTGCCCTATGAACGGTCTGCTACTTGAAAAATACAACGGTCTATAAGTAACCATCTTCTTGAGAAGGTATTCGTCATATTAATTTTCTTCAGTCACTGCCATTGTTGAGCAGAAATTTGGAGATTGCTTTGTCTTCCGTATAACTGATGCAGGATCTTGAATCTTGTTGCATGCCGGTGCATTCATAAACTGGACATGAAGCCGATCCCCCTGCCGCATCTTGAATGTGCTAAATTCCACCATCATGTTAGTTCAGCCCCTTGAGTTTTATAATTTCATTTATTTGATAGTAGTATGAGAATATTTTTCAAAAAGTATCTATAGATAAACAATTCAAAAAATAATTATAAAAAGTCTCAAAGAAAGAACATAGAGTAGCTCGTCGAGTTGGAGCTCTGGTTTTTTATTTCTAACTCTATTGTTTTTGTGGGCATTGGTGCAATGGTTGGGTAAAGGATTAGTAGGCCACTAGTTCTTATTTTAAATTCCCAAAACATCAATTATCTTGTGTTGTAAAAAGAGGACACGGATGTGTAAGTTGAAATCAGATCACATACCTTAAATAAGCAAAAGGTTGAATGAAAGCTTCAACTCTTTTCTAGACAATAGTAGTAAGATTAAATACTGCTCTTACCCAAGATTTCTAATGTGACTAGAGCGTGGGTCACTAAGTTAGATCAAGCCTAAGGATACTGGAACAAGGATGGGTTCTCATCAACGACAGGGTCAATAGGAATTTGGCATGAAAAACATGAACTTCCCTTGCAAAAATGTTTGTCAACTACATCTAACTATGGATAATGCCCAAACAAACAAAAGAAGATTCAAATCTCCAACTGTCATACGTGCAAGAAAAGAACACTACAAAGTTTCATACAAAATGGCTCAGGAAAGGGGTTGAATGAAAACTTTGACTCTTTTTTAAACAATAGTAGTAGGATTAAATACTCCTCTTACACACCCAAGATTTCTAATGCCACTAGAGCATGCGTCACTAAGTTAGATCCAACCTACGTATACCGGAACAATGATGGGTGCTCATCATTGGCAGGGTCAACAGGAATTTAGCATGAAAAAAAAGAACTTCGAGAAAAAATTGCATCCAATTGCAAAAATGTTTCTCAACTACATCCAAGTATGGATAATGCCCAAACAAACAAAAGAAGATTCAAATATCCAACTATGATATGTGCAAGAAATGAATACTATAAAGAATAGCTCAGGAAAGGGGTTGAATGCAAACTTGACTCTTTTCTAGACAATAATAGTAGGATTAAATACTCTTCTATTCAAATAAGATTTTTAATGCCGCTAGAACATGCATCACTAAGTTAGATCAAGCCGAAGGATACCGAAACAAGGATGAGTGCTCATCAACGGCAGGGTCAACAGGAATTTGGCATGAAAAACACGAACTTTCTTGAGCAAAAATTGCATTCAATTGCAAAAATGTTTGTCTTAATTCTGCCCTTCAGCCGAGTGATTTTTGAATCACAAAATTGCCTGAGGCTTATGCTTTTTTGAACCCAATAGTGGATTTTATGCCGTCATACCTGTGCTCTGAACTACATCCAACTATGGATAATGCCCAAACAAACAAAAGAAGATTCAAATCTCCAACTATGATATGTGCAAGAAACGAACACTACAAAGTTTGTAAAGAATGGCTCACGAAAGGGTGGACCCTCTGCTGATCCAGAGACCAGGAAAAGAGGAAAAACTAAAAAGGGTGCGTCCTGCAGTTGCTATACGTTGCTCGTACGCATCTGTAACTCGACGGTGCGTACGAGAGATATTTTTCTTTATTCTTCCATTATCGTCGTACCCCGAAGATGGAGGAGAGCATGAAAGAGACAGGGGAGCAGAAAAATGTCGGCAAAAAACGAGAAAATCAATAAAGAGTCGATGGTCTGTATGTGGCAACCACGTGGCGTGGCGATTAGGCTCTCTTCCTCCTTGTGGCTTCCACTCTTTCCCCTCCCAAAGATCTTACCACGTTCCCCGCCTGCCCTCTTCCCCTCAACAAGCAACAACCAAGGGAGAGAGAGGGAGAGAACTGGGCATGGCTGCCCTTACCAATATCCAGTTCTCTTCACAGAGCTGTTGGTGCTGCCGAGAGTACTCCCCATCTCCGCATCCTCCCCAGGGGAGGATTTTACCTCAATTGGCCCTCAGGTTCAACGCCCTTTGCTTCTCTTCTCCTCCTTCTCAGTACTCCCATTTTTCTGGTGGGAAGCACAACGACGGTCGTCGGCATCAGAGGGGGCTCAAAATCTTGTGCGTGAGAAGACCTTCCCCCGATTGCAGTGGTGAAAGTGGTGAGACTTCTGACGGCAATGGCAATGAAGAGGAAAGTAGTGGAGATGGTGGTTTTGGAATTGAAAGCGAGCTTGTTTCCACCAAAGGGAGGAACAAGTTTCTGTATCTTCTCAAGGATTTTCTTCGAGGAAGATGGTCGTCTTCCTCGTTGGCTCTTCACACAGTGTCTGCATCAACATCCGCTGAAGAACGCAAATTTAGGAAGCTGTTGATGAAAGCTGAAGATAGTTTCTTTTCGGTGAGCAATCTTTTGTATGCGTCCTCCTAGGTCTGACTGTGGCCATTGAGTAACTTAATCGTTAAAAAAAAAAATCCTTATCTAAACTGATAAAGTTGTCACCGTGTTCAAAATTTCTCAAAAAGAAGGGATATGCTAAGCCATTGACACCGCATAATTTCTTAGACATCTCTATACCATCTTGTGCCTTCATGATCAATTGAGGGACAGGATAGCACTTGCTTTACCATGTCTCTCCACCTCAAAATTTTGTAAATGTTTCTAAAAAAGAGATCTGTGTAACTGGTTTCTCAAAGTTTCCCCTTCAATTAAAGGATGTTAGAAGTTGGTCAAATTAATGAAGTCCTGCGCATGCGGCAGATCTTTTATTCGCTAGAATACCTGTCGAAACATACTTATTCCCTTTCTGTTATTCCTTTATTTTTCTCAGTTGTAGCTAAATTGACAGATGGAATTTGAACGTAACATCCCCTTAGCTTGGGATCTCCTGATGCCGGAATTGTAGCTACTTTACCCATCCTCATTCCTGATATATGAACAGGACAAGTTACTAGAAGTGCGACTACCGTTATATGAACAAGAAATATGACATATGCTTAAACCTTCCAACTAAAGGTTTTAGGAAATTGGAAACCCATATCCGTCTGCAATTCGGCAAATCATCTATCAAATGATGTGGTTTATCTTTTTTCAAGTAAATAAGTTCTTGGCGAACTTTTTGGTTTGACAGTTTGTATTTTATTGAGAAAGGAATATTTTTTCTTCATGTAGAAACTAACCTTTTTTTTTTTTCCATTTCCAAAATTTGGCAGTTTGTAGGTCATCTCGGCAGGTATTTTGTTACGTTGATGAGTACGGGGGTGATTCTCGCAATTGGTTTTCAGCTTTCAGGTTTTTAAGCTTTCTTTTCCCTCGGTTTCTCTTTCCTTTTAAAGCGCTTATTTGGCTGTACTTAACGCTTGATCCATTTCGTCTGAATTACAAAAGGTGGGAACAGTGAGATGAACACCTTGATTTGGTATAGCTGGCTCGGTGGAATAATCATAGGGACGATGGTTGGTGCAAACATGGTTTTAGAAGAACATAGCAAAGCCGGTCCAAGGACTGTTGTCATAACAGGAAGGTACTATAATATGATTCTACTCTATGATGCTTACAAATAAAAACTAGCTGTTGAAGCCATTGACTTTCTATGCTCCCGTCTTCTGTGCAAACATAGTGATAAGTTATGGGCATAATGGGTTTCATGGGAACGGTAACATTGCAAATGTCTGAGCAGTCTTCCGTTGTTTCTAAAATATATTTAAATGAGCAGCTATTATCTAGTATATAGATGCTAAAAAAATCATAATATCTAGCCTATAAGTATAACCAAGGCAAACCATCTCATGTGTTTCATAGAGGCACAGCCTTTTAGCAGTTCTCTTTTCCGAATTATGTGTGAAGTTGTTGGATACGGCTGATATGCTAATACAAGATTGTCAAGTCACTTATTGAGATGAAATAAAACATGCTCTTGTTGGTAATCATGTCGCTACATAAATGAGTACAAAATATGTACTCTTCTCATTTCTTATATTTATTATTGTCATATACTTGCTATGGCAGCACAAGAGGGCTTGGGAAAGCACTTGCACGGGAATTTCTTCTTTCTGGAGATCAAGTTGTTGTTGCCTCTCGCAGGTGCTGTTCATTTTTTTGAGAATCGTCTTCTGTAACTTATTGGTTCAGTGTGAATGGGTTCTTATTTCCTTCGGACAATTTCTGATGGGTTCTTTTCACCTACTTTTTTGCATGGCTCTTGCAACCTGGATTTCTTAAGGCAGCCCAGAGTCAGTTGAGGCAACTGTGAGGGAACTGGAAGAAAATTTACTGGATGGGATAAATGCAGCACGAACTGATGCCCGTCGGAAGATTTTGATGAGGGCAAAAGTGATTGGTATTGCATGTGATGTCTGCAAGGTTGAGGACGTGAAAAGGCTGGCCTCTTTTGCGACAAATGAATTTGGTCCTATTAATATATGGGTAAGTTTTTCTTTCCTAGGTTTCAGGTATTTGCTCTTTATGTATTCTCATTTATGCCTGGAGTTGCGACTGTTCGCATCATTGAACTATTTAGTTCTCCTGATTTGCTTAGCTCTCTAGTGCCATCCTTAAACCATGCTAGAGAAATACAATCGTTAGTTTTTGCTGTTAGTAATATAATTATCCTGCTGTCTTCATGCATGCATCCCAAATTCTTGAATATTTTCTTCTGCTCTTTTTGCTAATTTCTGTTTAGCTGATGGTACAGATTGTCTGCTTGTCACTTCATTCATAACTGATATTTTGTTTGCAACTACATTTTATTTTGACTCATTTTTGCATGTGCATCCAGATGAAAAAGTTTGCACCTCTCTAATGTACCTTTTTCATTATCTGCAATTATATTACTCCACAACTCACGTATGCCCTATTAAGTACTAATAGTTTCAAATTTTGGCAGATTAACAACGCAGGAATTAATAAAGGGTTTCGACCACTTCTTCAATTTACAGATGAAGAAATTAACCAGGTGAACAATTGGCTTTCATTTATTTATCTAGTAGCTGTCAGCTTTCTCCACTTTCATGGCCTCCTGGCTTTAAATTTGTTTCTGCATTATCTTTTGGAGACTCCCTTGCCTGGATTGTGGAAAATAATGTTATGCTGGAAAAAAACTGCTTCAGTTGGTACTAGTGTGCTATGACATTTGGACACTGTTGTATAATATCTGTTCTTAAGCAATGTTCCTTAATGATTACTGATATGTACATCTATAACTGGGCTCCTTTCACTAGATTGTCTCAACAAATCTGGTTGGTTCTCTAATATGCACTCGTGAAGCAATACGTATCATGGGAGCCCAGGAAAAGGGAGGTCACATATTTAACATGGATGGTGCAGGGTCAGGAGGATCAAGCACCCCATTAACAGCTGTGTGAGTTTTACTCTTCTCCGGTGTTGTCCTGCCATATCTTCATGCTTGGCAACTAGATGTCATTTCTTTCTAAAAATTTGAGATTTGTATATTCTTCACTTTTGTTTTGAAAGTATTCATCTTCTGCAGCTATGGGTCGACCAAATGTGGTTTAAGGCAGCTCCAAGCATCTCTTTTGAAGGAGTGCAAGAGGTCAAAGGTGGGAGTGCACACGGCATCCCCAGGCATGGTCTTGACAGATTTGCTATTGAGGTAGTGAGACCAAATTTCTTCCCAGCAAAATCAGATTTTTCTATGTTGTCTTCAATTTGGAGGACAAATGCATATTTCATTAGGCCACTTGATCTTTCATCTTATAAAAATGTATTGTTGGTCCTTTAAATGTTTGATCTTGCTTTCTGATGGGGTCATTTGTTATTTACAGTGGATCAAGCCTTCAAAATAAACAAATGTTCAATATTATATGTGAGCTACCAGAAACTGTTGCAAGGACACTGGTTCCAAGAATGCGGGTTGTAAGGGGAACTGGAAAAGCAGTTAACTATTTGACTCCCCCTCGGATTCTGCTTGCATTAGTGACTGTATGGCTTCGGCAAGGTCGTTGGTTTGATGATGAGGTAAATTATAACGTTGTCCAAAACCGATTAGCTTTGAACATAAAGTGCTGAAACACAGAGTTGCCTTTCCTGTGGTGGTTTTCTCCCTTGCCGTACATAATCATCTGCTTTCCCCTGTAGTTCTAAGTTCTAACTTCTAACCCAATGAGGTGTGGATCAGTTATTAGACTATACAAGTCTTTTTTCATTAGCTGGTTGATTTGGTTGATCTATCTGCAAAATAAACTGTTGTTTATTTTGTTGCCCTGGTGCCATGCAATCATCAATTTTAGGAATTAGCGGTGTATGATAAAGAGTTATATATTGTTTCATGTTTAATATGTTAATATTTAACCACATTTAGGATTTGGTATCGAGATTTTAATATGTGGTGGCATTGGTTGATGCTGAAGAATGTGTCTTTCAGGGAAGAGCATTATATGCAGCAGAAGCAGATCGGCTGCGAAACTGGGCTGAGAGCCGCGCTCAGTTTTCATTCACCGATGCCATGGAGATGTACACTGAGAACACTTGGGTTTCTGTCTTCTCACTTTCTGTGGTTTGTGCTTTTATAATCCTCTCCAGTTCATCAGGAACAATGCCAGGCACATGATATTGTACGCAGGAGTTCAAGCAAAGCAACATACTAGCAGCCCGCTACCAACTACCAAGTGTAGATTCTGTAGAAGCAATGTTCTGTCTTGCAAGCAATGAAAATGAAGAGTTGAAATGATAAGTCATGGTATATTCAACGTTACACAGCCAGAGGGAAGGAAGGAGGAAAGCAAGTATGTTGAATCTAAGTGGAGTCATCCTTCTTATTATCATAACAGGATCTCTCCACTAGCATAGGTCTGTTAATGTGATTTCTGGTCATTAGTAATTCTAATTCAAAATCGATTCTTGATCCATTTGGTCCAAGTTACTTTATCCATACATGAAATTTGGTCTAGAAGATGAAACTCTGCGCCACTTTGTGGAGAATAGTCATTACCTGCATATGTAACTGAAAACTGTCAAAGGAACTACAAGTCATAGAATGGAATATACCAGCTTTCATCTCCTACCAACTGCTTTTATGTATACTTGTCGTTATCTTGTCAGCTTTTCTGTTCATTCTTATCCAATGCGAGACCTGGAGCCAAGAAATTCTTGTCCTTTGCTTGAGTAATTGAAGTGCGCCCTTGTTCTCTTCCGACCCACCATCCCAAGTTGTAGTGAGCTATCGAGGAACTTTGACGCAACAAAGGATCTAAAAGTCCATTTCTAAGGCTGCAGAAGTTGTCGTTAGGCTCGGTCCATCAGAGTCTTAATCCCAGTCTGCTTCGCGTAGAGAGAAAGAACCCAAGAGAAAGGAAAAATGACAAAAAAGATCCTCATCTGCCGCGGTCAGAAGGTAAAAGGGGTGGCTGTAGTTGGTTGGGTAGCCGGTTTGGCAAGGTGACGAGCTCGGGGTGTCAACTTGATCGAACGAAAAAAAAAGATTGGAAGGACTTGTTAATATCAATTCAACCTGTTTGGTAACTTGCACAAAATTTAGCTATGTATGCGAGACAGAGCATAAACATATCTATTAACCGGTGAAAAAAGAATGTCCGATCCTAATAATAAGAGGGCAAGGTGCATAAAAGGGAAAAATAAGTCAGGCAGAGGGGAAACCCAGGTAGGTGAAGACCCTAGCCAAAAAAACAGTATCACACTAAATGAGAGCGGCAATGAGCCAAGGATCCACCACAAAGACCATCGAAGAATGCTGGCATACCAATGTTCAATCCCGGCACTTCAAATACGCCGGGCGATGCCTGCGTTTACCCAACTTCGTATAAAAATAGACTTGGTATAAAAATAGATTCGAACTTACAAAAGAAAAGACTTCCTAACCCAATATATCAACTTTGAACATGCAAAAGGAGTTCTCTATTTTCTATTCATCTGGTACTGGCATTAACGCATCCTTGCTATGCAATTCTTGCATGTTCTTGGTAAAGGTTTGGTCCAATTTTTGTGAATACTTCCATCTATCTCTCATATATTTCTCTCATTCTCTCTTTTGGTTGAATAGTTGATCATTATCAACAACAATTGCAGATTGATCGGTAGTCATTCTTGCTAGTTCTTCAAGATGCTACATGCTTTCCGGTTTATCTACATTGTATTAGACATTGAAATTTGATATTACGTTTTTCAAAATATATTTTAAAGAAGAAGACTTGTCGACTTGATTTCATTTGCTATTATTCACCTGCAAGTTTTTATATGTTAAACTCTTTTATTTCTCAATTTTGTAAACTTATGAATTGAGAGTCAACTGTCAAGATTTTCTTTCTTTTGTGCAAGCATATTCGTTTTTAAATTTTCATAAAATTCTATTGTACTTTGAAGAAATATGTTCTTTTATCTCTTTGATTTTAGGTTTTTCATGTTGGAGACTATACCTCTATAATTAGTTTTAATTTATAGAACAATATACATAAAGTAGTAATTTTCATATAATTTAATTTTTTGAATCATTTTTACTCTTTTTTTTTGTATTTTTAACAATATTATATATTTTAAAATTTTGAACATATGATACTTACGCATCACATCGCTACATTGCGCAATGCATCACTTCGCCTCACAGGTTCAACTCATCGCATCGCATCAACGCCCTTAACAACATTGCACCACACTGCCCACCAAGTTGTAAAAAGCCAGATATGCCAGAGCAAGTAGGAAAGCGACAACAATAGTAAAAATATGCATGTGCAAGTACACCTACCTGCATTCTTTTTCTTTCTAATGATGGGTAGAGTGTGTATATTTGAATGGTTTGGTATGACACAATAGTTCTATACAAGGGGAAATGCAGAGAATCACGCATATTTCATTTTTCTCTTATCATAAACACCTAAAACTATCATTCACTTATTTGTACAATTATTTGACTACAACAATCAAGTTCTGAAGTTTTCCAGTTCATGCTCCACGGATGACATGTAGTTTACACGGGAGAGAGAGATGCCCTCTGCTAGGTTTTCAACATCAAATCTCCGGAAGGTCGTCGTAGACCGGCTTTTCACCTGCTGATATGGAGCTGAATCAGTCGCCGGAGATCAGTGCTGGGTGTTAGGCCCCCGATCATTAACTGAAACTAAATATTGTTTTATACAACGGGAAAGAAGAAACAACAAAATTTACGGCGGCATGATCAAGGACCAGCAAAATTTATAGAAATCATGATCAGAGTACCTTCACACTAGCAAAAAGTCTTTCACAACTTTCTGCTTAGAACCATCCAAGAAGAAAAGTCATATCTCATATCTGAATCTGAATCTGAAATCCGTTTTCACAATTCAAATCCTATTTGAATTCGATTTTTATATTCACATCTGAATCCAAATCCCAATTTTGGACTGAATCCAGCCAAAACCATAACAGCATTGTGTATAAGGTATTTATTTAAAACTAAATCCAACTAGATGTTTATATATATTTGAATCTGAATCCCATCAAATATCATTTCTTAAATCCAAATCAGTTTTTTTTTTTGAAAGTTAGTATCTGATTCAAGAATCAGATATATTGACATCCCTACTAAAAATAGATAAAAATAAGGGTATCGGTATGAGCAATTCAAGAACATTAATACAAAAGGCAAGGTCAATGATGCCCCCTCAACAAATCTATCTATTTCCTTATAGGAATGCAATAGAGATAAATTTGAGAGATGCTAGAATCTTAGTAAATGTTTTTCCTAAAAAAGGAGAGGTTGCCAGAGATATTCAAGAGTTTCTGGTACTGCGTATTAATATATTAGATTCTGGTGGGTGCCATTGTTTTCAAGTCAATAAAGTTGAATTATTGTTACGAGAGGATTTTTTCCCCATATTATATAGTATGAATCTTTCTAGTTTATTCTTACCCAAACCATCATCTTCCCTCCAATATCTGCATCACCACACACATGATCTAAAACAAGAGGCTAATTTTGGTTGGCTATTTATATATATGTATGCATTAATAAATGTATATTTATTAAATTTTAATTAAAATTCAATGGGCAAGATATATATGGATTCCTTATGTAGATAATGCAAAACTTGCTCTTCATAAGGCCGGTTTCTTTCAGTTTCACCTTGCATTGTACAAGGCTTCTTGAAGCCCCCACCATGTGTTCCAAAGCTTTCTATGCATCTCTCTTTGCATGTGCTGTCGTCGTTTTGATCAGTCTTGGCTTGCCGTGTGAAGGGAGCAGACGCGTTCGAGAGCGATATTATCCGGAGGAGCCCCCAGTCAAAACTCTCGTGGTCTGTACCCTCGATTTCATTTTTTGCTTGACATTCAGTCCATGCTGCCCTTGTAATGTGATAGGAATATTATCATTTGATCGAATATTGAGATCACTGATCTCAACTAGTTCGAGCCAGCTTTAGAGGTTTTAGTTTTTCGTCTCTTAAAGCTTCAAATTTTGTATTTTAGATTTCACAGTTAGTACAAGCATGATATGTAGACGATCAACTAGCTGCGCTCATGTGGCTTGCTTGAAGTAGGGGTGGAGGGAAGCGCGGCGGCCTGATGGCCCCCCTCACATATTGGGAGATGAAATTGTATTTATGTTTTTGAAAACTTTTAATTTGGTCTATGTAAGAATTCTGAAGAATATTGTTTAAATTTGGGTCGATTACAATTTTTGAAAATGCTATTCAGCCCCCAAATGAAAAAAAAAATTCTGGCTCTCAGTTGCTTCTGAAATGCAAAGATTGTTCGATAACCATTGTAGTATAAGTTAATGCATGTCTTCATGCTGTGGATGTGCTTAATTCTGTTTCAAAGATGAAAGAATTACATATGATAATGATATCTCTTGTTGATTTTCAGCTCGAAAATGGAGATGTGGTTGACTGCGTAGATTTTTGCAGCCAGCCTGCCATGAGGAACCCTCACGTGAGAAAGTTGTGCAAATATGAGGTGAATTTTCTTTGTTTTTTCTTCTTTTCCCCCTTTTTTTAGTTAAAAAAAAGGGAATATATGCTAAGTTTTGTAACATATGACAAAAAATAATGTAATCACTTTGTTCCAATATTTCCTTGTTTAATTGAATGTGTTTGTCAATATCCTAATCCCACAGTATCCGAACGTGGTTTTAGAGAAAGAAATTACGGATACGGTGGTACATCCTTGATTTACATAAACATGACCCTACAAAGAAAATTCTATTTTTAGCTGTGTAACAAAATCGAGCCCATTTGGCCACACAACAAAACGTAGAAGGTTTAGTGGCGTGAGAAAAATATGGCCATGTAACAACGGTGAAACCAATTCTAGCTCCGTTATAGGTGATGTCAGTAAAAGTTTTTAACTTTTTCAAGAAATTGTCAGTGTCACAAAAGTCTTTAGTAACGAACAACGCACTTCAATAAAGGTCTTTTTTTATTGATACTTGAGGAAAGAGGGTTTGTAACTCCCAAAAGTGTTTTAGTCACGTAAAGGAAGCATCAGTATTGATGTACATTTGTTTGAAGGCTAACAGTAAGAGTTTTCACCAACACCTTGGTTGACGTCCGCTTAAACATGGTAAAAGTCTTCCTCAACGTTGCACCAGAAACATCCCTGAAAGCTGGATCGTAATGGGCATGGGGCCAGGCCGCCGGCAGGTACCGGTACTCGGCTCAAGCTCAGAAAAAATGAATCTAGGTTAGCTCGATAATTTATCAGGCCAGCTCGGGTCGGTTCGATAATGAGTTTTATATGTATTTATAATCTTTTATTATGATATATATATATATATATATATATATATATATATATATAAAATTTAAAAGTATATTTTTAAATTTAATCGGGCCTGGCTTAGGCTTGGGTTTTCAGAGCCAGCCTGATGCCCAGGCTCAGTCCCCATTGACGTTTCCAGATCAGCTGTCGGCAAATTCAACATTTACAGCACTTCTCTAAACGTCAGTGAAAGTTTTCTTTACTCACTCATTGTAGTTCATGCGTCAATAAAGTTTGAGTGCACATCAACAAATGATTAGCAGTTTAAAAGTCAAGGCATTATATGTGGAGGAAAAAATGACTAAGAACTTGTATGTTGCTGAATGTAGCAGCAATCAAGAGCAAGATTACCACATCGAGAAACAACAACAACAACAACAGAAATTGAATCTCATGGATCACTAAGTGACAACATTAGCGGAATTGGATTAAAAGAAAAGAGTTGCCCACCAGGATCAGTTCCGTTTCTCAAAGCAACAAAGTCAGGGCCCCTCAACTACAGTGCTATTGATAATTTTGCAAGGTCACGCGCCAAGTTTTTTCATATGAGATCCAACTCCACAAAGCTGCTAATGGATGGTCATCACGGTGACGAAGACGATGGCGGCTTCGACGATCCAAATAAGCATGAGGTTTGAGATGAACTTTTAGCGCAATTTCTTCCTGCTGTTCTCTTCTGTTTTTAGTGATTTAGTACGTGTTGTTTGGCTGCAAAATTTTGCTTGCATGAGTTTGGGCATTTAACACAGTTTACAGCTTGTTCAAGGATGGACAAAGCTATAGTGGCAGTTTTCGAAAGGAGACCACACTGATAGGGCTTAGGGTTGTTTCGGTACCTCGGTGGTGCATATTATTGTAAACCATTCAACTTGAATATTGTACATGTCACTGACTGAACTCTCACCAGCCCATCAACCTGACCAACTACGCTATACCTCTTTAAAACAAAGCTATGAGAAAGTAAGTGTTTTTTTTTTTCACGTGCATATAGCACTCGATAGTTGAACTCTCAGGAAGATATGGAGGAGCCAAAGGGAGTTTTAATGTTTGGAAGCCACTTGTCGAGAGCACAACAGAGGCGAGCATATCACAACTATGGGTTACACGGAAGTATGATGATGGCAACGTTGCAACGTTGGAAGCCGGTTGGATGGTCAGTTCCAGTTTTATCCACACTTATCAAGAAAAACATGAATCGCTTTCTTCTACCATAGAAGTTGTTTCGTCGTATACTTTGCTTCCATTCCATTGTTTACTTAACCTTCTTGCTTCTTGTTAATGGTGAAGGTGTATGCTGATCTGTTTGGAGACAACAGTGTGCGGTTTTTTTGCTTCACTACGGTAATCGTTCGCCCATCGATCTCTATTGTGCCATGAGCGTTAGAAATGTTGTGAATTGAAAGGATGTGTTGTTGCTACGGTTGATTAGTCAAATAGATTGCATGCTTATGGCGGTATTTGTTCTTAATAGATTGAAAAATAATAGATTGCTAGCAATACGACACAAAGAAATGTCATAATTCTGGGGAGATGTAAAGTGAATGCTAACAATCACTATACTTGTTTGATGCAACAGCCAGATAATTACGCATCGCGGCTTTATAATGTCCATCTAAGAAATCCGGAACAAAATAATATAGTCTTCACTCAAGTGAGCGAGAGATTTGTCCCTGGTGGTGCGATCACGCCTACCTCCGATTATGATGGGCAGCAAATCGAAATTCAGCTCGAGATAAAGAAGGTAAACAATCTTCTTCTTCCTTCCCCGGCCCGTTTTCTACAGTGAAAATTTGTCTATTGTGTTTAGTGTATTTTAAGTGGACTGAGCTACATAACATGGACGATTTTCAATGCATCCCTAACCCTGACAAAGTTCATGAGCTAGTGAATCGAACATTTTTAAATAGACCAAGTGGTTTGCCAAAAAAATAAAATAATAATAATAAATAAATAAATGAAAGCGTTATGTCTTTTTTTTTTTCTCTTCCTCATTTCTTCTTTTGGAAGCATTGGAGAATCTTGAATCTTGGTTTTAAAATTAAAATTTTAGAAACAGAAATCTACCTTAAACGAGAATAAGAATGAAAATTTCAATTCCAGTTTTCTCTTTGTGTTTGATAGTAGCAAATTTTGATTCTAGAATTGAAAATAATGTGTTTGACAAAAAATGAATTAAAGTTCTAAAATTGATGAATTAAAACCACCATGACATATGCACTAAAAAGAGATGAAAAATATCTTAAAATTTTATAATCATAATTCTACCCCCATGATACAATCACAATTATGGAATTTTGAGTCAAGAATGAACTTATAATTCCAGAATCGAAATCCTCCCTTTGACAAAGCACAATTCTTATTTCATCAAAAATGAAAATTTTAATTTTAAAATTTCACAATTCTGACCACATCAAAACACCCCCTTGTTGTCCCGAGTCCTCCTTCCTAACAGGAGGCGTTGAGTTCCTTATATGCAATAATAAAGTATAGCTAACATATTTTAATTAGCAAAAAACAGGATCTTGAGACTGGGAACTGGAAACTTTCACTCAATGGTGAAACGGTGGGATTTTGGCTAAGAACAAATTACCATCCGGATTTCGACTTGGCGGACGAGATTCAATGGGGAGGAGAGATTTTTAACAAGCGCACCAACGGAAGGCACACCAGCACGCAGATGGGGAACGGCCATTTTGGAAGGGAAGGGTTGGGAAAGGCTGCTTACATCAGATACATGGAGGTGTATGACCGTGACCTCAACCCCTCCGACGCCGCTTACCCTCTTATTGTTTTCGCCACCGACCCTTTCTGCTATGATATCAATGACTGGGGGAGAACACCCATGGGACGTATGATCACTTTCGGTGGACCTGGTTATGATGCCTTCCTTTGTCCTTGATCTACTTTGCAACCCAACCATCCTTCCTTTCCTCAATATATAACCTTCCTTTGTTATTTTCCTCTGTACTGACTTGCGAGATCTATCATTTGAATGAGATTATGTGTTAAGGGACAATAACTTCTTTGATGCACAACACCGTTTGACATTTACTCTGTTTGATATCAAAGATTCCCGGTTTAATCAAATCCGGAATCTCAAATTGATGCTATATACAAAAAACCATAGGTTTAAGGTTGGAAAAAAGAAAGTGGGATGGGGTTCAACCTTAAATCAATGGATTTGAAAGCCTTGGTATCTCATATCATACGCAGCCCAAGATTAATCTAAATTTTCAAGGCTTATACATGCTGGTCGATCCACATAATCTACGTATCGCAGTTATTTTAACTTTTCAAGGAAAGATGTGCTGACGCATATATGATATAACCTATATATGTCAGTTGACAAAACTGAGAAGCAGGTTATGTGGACAAGGGTGTGGGATGACTAAAATATCTCAATTTAAACAAAAAAATAAATTTTTTTAGAACGTAAAGGAGTTATGAGAAAAAGTTAAAAGTCTAAAATATACATTTTTTATAAAAAATTTTCAAAAATATCTAAACCCACCTTTTTTTCCTGTGTAGAGAGTGTGCACACAACTATGCTAGTTGGCATGCACTTTTTCTGGCGTAAGTCTGACAATGACTTAAAGAGGTTTAGAATAGCCTATAAGGCGGAGCCAGAAAATTTTCATGAATTAGGCCAAATTAAAGTTTTTAAATTTAGATTAGGGTCGAAATATCATTTTTAAAATTTTTATATAAAACATGTGAATTTTTTTAAATTTTATACGTAAATTTTAAAAAAATTGCGGTGGAGCTATAGAAAAAATTTTATATGTAAGGGGAACTGGAAAAGCAGTTAACTATTTGATTCCCCCCGCATTCTGCTTGCATTAGTGACTGCATGGCTTTGGCAAGGTCGTTGGTTAGATGATGAGGTAAATTATAATGTTGTCCAAAAGCGATTAGCTTTGAACATAAAGAAATAACAAAAACAACAATGTAACTTGGGGATTTCTCCAATGAATTATCCACCGAAGCATGGTAGGTCCATATCCACGACTTGGAACAAATTTTACCACACCAACAAATGCACCACCACTTCGTCCACCATCACCTGGTCTTGCATTGGGTTTTTCTAAAAGCACCTTTACATATGAAGAACTGGCGATTGCAACAAATGGGTTTTCATCAGGGAACCTCCTTGGTCAAGGTGGTTTTGGTTACGTCCACAAGGGAATGCTTCCCAATGGAAAGGAAGTTGCTATTAAGCAGCTGAAATCTGGCAATGGACAAGGCGAACGTGAATTCCAGGCAGAGGTGGAGATAATTAGGCGGGTGCATCATAAGCATCTACTTTCTTTCGTCGGTTACTGTATTAGTGGCACCCAGAGGCTGCTTGTTTATGAGTTTGTGCCCAACAACACACTTGAATTCCATTGACATGGTAATTCTGGATTGCGATTCATATGTTTTTTCACTTTGGTATACGTGAAAATAATTTCTCATGGTCATTTCTCATTCTCCTTTCAACGGATGCTTGAGAAATAATGTCCTTTTCTTTATTAACTAATAAAAATTTATCATCCTCGCTAGTGTTTTGCATGTAGATTTTTATAAGAAAAAAATGATAATTTTTTCACCCGATTTGATTATGACATTTCAGTTTGATGATCATGCTTTAAAATAATTTTGTTGCTTTGTGTTGTTATTGCTGCAGAAAAGAGTCGGCCAACAATTGATTGGACAGCGCGACTGAAAATTGCACTAGGGGCTGCAAGAGGACCTGCTTGTCTCCATAAGGACTGTGAGTTCCTCGGATCATTGAGTTAAATGAGGCAGTTACAAGGTTACAACATATAATACTAATATCTACTAGTAATATACTTGCGAAAGTTCTTCTCTAATGAAGATTTCCATCCACAGGTCATCCTCTTATAATGATATTAAGGTAGCAAATACACTTCTTGATTTCAAATTTGAAGCCAAGGTCAGATGAGATACCTTCATCTATGTAAATTCTTGATGTTAGATGAAAATTCTTGATAATATCTAATATTCTGATATATGTTAAATTATCTTTTTTTTTTTTTTAACTCATCAACTCGTAGAACTCTTTAATATGTTTAACTAATTCATCTATGATGAACCATTTTTATGTAGTCGAGCCAACTCAAATTTAGATGAGTTGATCCGAGCAGACCCGAGTTTAAACGAGTCGAGGTTTTACAACTCAAACTCGACTCATTTAACATTTTGAGTATAAGTTTAGATGAAAACCCCCAACTCGTTTATAAAGGAGCGGAGCTCAAGTCAAGTTTTACAAGCGAGTTAGAATTGACTCAATGTATTGTGCAACCGTAGTTATAGTATATCAATTGATACAATGTTGAGACAGATCTTGGCTAGTTTGAGCCAACTTTATTGATTTTTCAACTCCCAAAGTTATATATATATATATATATATATATATATATATATATATATATATATATATGTATCTCACGATCATACGAGTAGGAGATCACCTGCTGATTGCTTGCTCCTTCCATGCAAAGATTCTTCACGCTTGCGGAAGTTGGCGGTCAGATAGAGGAGCACACTTGGGTATAAAATTTGTTGGCACAATAATCTTGGTATTACACACTAATTTCAGTAATATCTGTTGGATCTTTCTAGAGAGAAGATTATGCTGGAACCTTCTAGAGAGGAGATTACATAACTCTTCCAATTTTCTAGAGAGGAGATTACGTTGGATCTTTTTAGAAAAGAGATTATGCTGGAACTTTCTACAGAGGAGATTAAGATAATTCTTCCTAATTTTCTGTACTTTATCCCTAACGTTTCTTCCCTATCTTGAACCAATTGTAAACTATAATACCTCTCTTGTATCTCCAATTGATTCAAGTTCTCAATAAATGAACTTCTCTCTTCTCTCGTGGATGTAGGCTACAAGACGAACCACGTAAATTGGTGTCTTTCTCTGTTTTTACCTCATTCATGTCCTCTGTTTCTCTATCGTATGCTTTTTAACATGGCATGAGAGAAGAAGTACCTTGGGCATCCAACACCCACCATGACCAATACACTCAGCAACCATTCCAGCAGCAGCTCCAATAGTCTGAAAGGAGGACACAATCAGAGCCATCAGATGCTCAAGATCACTTCTATTTTCCTCAACGATCAGCTGGGCTAAAGCTGCACATCTTTTTTTGAGCAGGCGATCTAAGGTGGGATAGGACGAATCACACCTCTAGCAAAGGACGATCCTAACTATGAAGATTGGGAATCCAAAAATGATATGGTAATGGCTTGGCTTATGAATTCCATGGAACCTCACATCTCCAGTCTATTTTTGTATAAGGAAACAATGAAGGAAATATGAGATACTTTGAAGGAGATGTACATTGAACAAAATAATCTTGCTCGTGTGTACCAACAACTTGATATTGCCAACCTCACTAAAGATGGCAAGCAAACCAGCCTCTATTTAAACAAACTTCACAACTTGTACGTTGAACTCGCTCAATACAGACCAGCCACTACCGACGTCAATCAAAAACGATTTGAGGAAGACAAAATATTTAAATTGATTACTGGTCTTGGACTTGATTATGAGAATCTTTGCAGTCAGATTCTCATGACCACCCCCTTGCCAAGCTTTAATTAAGTTTGCCAAGCAATTCAAAGAGAAGATGTCAGAATAAAAGTTATGAACTCCTCATCTAAAACCGAGTTATATGAAGAAAATCCAGAAAAGATGGTGTGTCAAGCTCGGTCTGGATCAAATATGTGGAAAGTTGATTCAAGAAATCAAAGTGGTGGCAGCAATTTCCCACGAAACCGCAACAAACTCAAATACTCATACTGCTACAAAACGGGTCATTTTCGAGAAAGATGCTAGGAGCTCATCGGCAAACCTATAAGAGAAAAAACGACACCTTCTTCTCAAGTTGTTCTTGCTCATTTTGTTTCAAAAGATGGCTTAGAGAAATGTTTTCAAAAATTCTCTAAAATAAATCTTGTCTCTTCTCATCCTGTCGGCAATTCCATTGAAGGTAACAATCTTGCCCTATTCACTCATTCTAGTAATTCTATGTGCATTGTTAATACTAGTGCAACCAATCATATGACTAATGATTCGTCAAGACTGACCACTATTGATAATATGAAGAAAAAAACTATCTTCTCAGCCGACGGATCACATATTGCCGTCAATGGAATTAAAAAATTTTCTTTCTTTGAAAACAGATCATCTTTAGTTCTTTATGTACCTAATCTCTCAACTAGCTTGATGTCAGTTAGCAAGTTGAGAAAGACTTACAATTGTGTGACCATTTTCTCCCCCAAAAATGTGATATTTCAGGATCTAGAAATGAAAAGAGAGATTGGTAGAGGACAAGAGCAAAATGGGCTATATGTGATGAAAACTCCAGGGGCAAGTTTCTTAGTACACACCAATAAGGAAAAGAAGAGGTAAGAATACAAACTGTGGCATGCAAGACTTGGGCATATTTCAGATAGGAGTTTGAAGATGTATGTTCCTAATATCATCATTGAAGAACACTCTTGTGATGCTTGCAAATATTCGAAGCCGACTAGACCGTCGTTTCAATTATCCACTGCCCAATCCATTAATTTTTTTTATTTGGTGCATTCAGGCGTGTGGGGACCAGTCCCTGTGGAATCCTATACGGGATATAGGTACTATGTATCTTTTATTGAAGATAAATCTTGCATGTCATAGATATTTTTTCTTAGAAATAAAAGTGAAATTTTTAAGGTTTTCCAAGATTATTACAATCTGGTATACACTTAGTATGGTGCAAAAATTAAGAAGCTCCGATCCGATAATTGGGTGGGGGGGGGGGGAGGGGGAATATGTGAACTAATAATTTGAAGAATTCATGGAAAAAAAAAGGGATACAACCTCAACTTAAATGTTCTGGTACTCCCCAACAAAACGGAGGTGTCAGAAAGGAAAAATAGACAACTTCTTACTATTGATTGTGCCATTATGATTCATATGAATGCACCTCAATTTTTTTAGGTAGAAGTGGTTGGTAGTGGTCGGTACTGCATGTTATCTTGCTAATAGAGTTCCAAGTTCAAGCTGAAAATCAAGTTCCTCTTGAAGTTTTACTTCAAAAAACGGTTTCTATTAGACACTTAAGAGTTTTTGGATGCAAATGTTTTGTGCATATACAAGAGAGATTCCGAACTAAACTTGAAAAACAAGCTTTAAAATGCATCTTTCTTGGGTACCCTATGAATGCCTCTCTAGAAGGTTTTTTCATATCAGATCCAACTCCATCAAGCTGCTAATGGATGGTCATCACGGTGAGGACGACAATGGCGGCTTCGACGATCCAAATATGCATGAGGTTTGAGATGAACTTTTAGCGCAATTTACTCCTGTTGTTCTCTTCTGTTTTTAGTGATTGAGTTGTTAGTACGTGTTGTTTGACTGCAAAATTTTGCTTGCATGAGTTTAGGCTTTTAACTCAGTTTACAGCTTGTTCAAGGATGGACAAAGCTATAGTGGCAGTTTCCTGAAGGCGAAAACCATCTCCTTCCCCACACTTATAGGGCTTAGGGTTGCTTCGGTACCTCGGTGGTACATATTATGATAAACCATTCAACTTAAGTATTGTGCATGTCACTGTTTGCAGTCTACAAGAGTAGTATTGCTCACAAAAATCAAGCTGAGTGAACTCTCACCCGCCCTCCAACCTGACCAGCTACACTATACCTCTTTCAAGCAAATCTATGAGAAAACCTTACTAAAGTGTTTGTTTTTTTCACACATATGGATCATAGCACGCGATAGTTGAACTCTAAGGAAGATATGGAGGAGCCAAAGGGAGTTTTAATGTTTGGAAGCCATCTGTTGAGAGCACAACCGAGGCCAGCATATCACAACTATGGGTTGCAAGGAAGTATGATAATGGCAACATTGCAACGTTGGAAGCCGGTTGGATGGTCAGTTCCAGTTTTATTTACACTTATCAAGAGAAACATGTATCGCTTTCTTCTACCATCGAACTTGTTTGGTCGTATCCATTCCATTGTTTACTGAACCTTCTTGCTTCTTGTTAATGGTGAAGGTGTATGATGATCTGTTTGGAGACAACAATGTGCGGTCTTTTTGCTTCACCACGGTAATCGTTCGCCCATCGATCTCTATTGTGTCATGAGCGTTAGAAATGTTGTGAATTGGAAAGATGTGTTGTTGCTACGGTTGATTAATCAAATAGATTGCATTGCATGCTTATGGCGGTATTTGTTGTTAGTAGATTGAAAAATAATAGATTGCTAGCAAGACGACACATAGAAATGTCATAATTCTGGGGAGATGTAAAGTGAATGCTAACAATCACTACACTTGTTTGATGCAACAGCCAGATAATTACGCATCGCATCTTTATAATGCCCATCTAAGAAGACCGGAGCAAAATAATCTAGTCTTCACTCAAGTGAGCGAGAGATGTTTCCCAGGTGGTGTGATCAGGGCTACCTCCGATTATGATGGGCCGCAAAAAGAAGTTAAGATCGAGATAAAAAAAGGTGAACAATCTTCTGTTTCCCAGGTGGTGTAAACACAGTGTTTAGTGGATTTCAAGTGGACTGAGAAACATAACGTGGATGATTTTCAAATTTCCAACGCATATCTAGCCCTGACAAAGTTCACGAGCTAGTGAATCGAACATTTTTAAATAGACCAAGTGGTTTGAAAATGAAATGTTTGGCTATATAGATGGGGCGTCATTTCTGCCGAGAAAGGTTTGATTGGATGGATATTCCCCCATCTTAGGCGATAATTATAATGGA
The DNA here is from genome assembly GCF_008831285.2 of Nymphaea colorata. NCBI lineage: Eukaryota > Viridiplantae > Streptophyta > Magnoliopsida > Nymphaeales > Nymphaeaceae > Nymphaea > Nymphaea colorata. Next base: position 5,350,070 of record NC_045143.1, read on the forward strand.
AGGGTATTTATGTAATTTTATTTATTTATTTTATAAAATAATCAGTTTGCCCTAATCCCCATGATTAAGAGGGTTCGGTTTCTTATATAATTTTTTAAATCCTTTTGAGACGGTGAAAAACCCTGTGCAGCCAAGGACTTAAAAGAACTTTACCTTTGAACCATGTAAAAATCCATGTCATTTTTTTTCTCTTATTCATTTCTTCTTTTGGAAGCATTTGAGGATCTTGAATTTTGATTCTAAAATTAAATTCTAGAAACAAAATTCTACCTTAAACGAGAATTGGAATGAAAATTTAAATTCTAATTTTCTCTTTGTGTTTGATAGTATGAAAGTTTGATTCTAGAATTAAAAATAATGTGGTTGAGAAAAAATGAATTTGATGAATTAAAACCACCATGACATATGCCCTAAAAAGAGACGAAAAATCCTAAAAGTTTATAATCATAATTCTACCCCCATGATACAATCACAATTAAGGAATCTTGAGTCAAGAATGAACCTATAATTCCAGAATCAAAATCCTCTGTTTGATAGCACAATTCCTATTTCATCGAAAATGAAAATTTTAATTTTAAAATTTCACAATTCTTCTGACCTCATCAAAACACCCCCTTGTTGTCCCGAATCCTCCTTCCTAACAGGAGGCGTTGAGCTCCTTATAATATATGCAATAAATAAAGTATAGCTAACATATTTTGATTGGCAAAAAACAGGATCTTGAGACTGGGAACTGGAAACTTTCATTCAATGGTGAAACGGTGGGATTTTGGCTGAGAACAAATTACCATCCGGATTTCCACTTGGCGGACGAGATTCAATGGGGAGGAGAGATTGTTAACGAGCGCATCAATGGAAGGCACACCAGCACGCAGATGGGGAGCGGCCATTTTGGAAGAGAAGGGATGGGAAAGGCTGCACACATCAGACACATGGAGGTGTATGACCGTGACCTCAACCCCTCCGACGCCGCTTACCCTCTTATTGCTTTGGCCACCGACCCTTTATGCTATGATATCAATGACTGGGGAAGAACACCCATGGGACGTATGATCACTTTCGGTGGACCTGGTTATGATGCCCTCCTTTGTCCTTGATCTACTTTGCAACCTGGTTATGATGCCCTCCTTTGTCCTTGATCTACTTTGCAATTGCAACCCAACCATTATTCCTTCCCTCAATATATAAACTTTCTTTGTTATTTTCCTCTGTACTGATTTGCAAGATTTATCATTTGAATGAGATTATATGTTAAGGGACAATAAATTCATTGATACACAACACCGTTTGACATTCATTCTGTTTTGACGAACATGAGCCATGTCGAGGTCGAGATGCACCAGATCAAGCTCAAATAGACTAAAAAACCTCGAGCTCGAGCTCCACTCGAAATAGAACAGGCACTAGCTCGACTCACTTAACGTCATGTTTAAATTATCTTTTTTCCGTTTTAACCCGTAAACTCGTAGAACTCGTTAATTTGTTTTACTAATTTAACTATGATGAACCATTTTTACGTGGTCCCAAGTTGAAATGAGTTGAGCCGAGCAGATCCGAGTTTAAACAAGTTAACTTTTTATAACTCAAACTCGGCTCGATAAATTTAGACTCAAACTCTACTCGTTTATAAATGAGCAGAGCTTGAGTCATCTTTTTACATGCGAGTTCCAATTGGCTCAACTTACTCTACAGTATATCAATTGATACGATGTTGAGACTGATCTTAGCTAGTTTGAGCCAGCTTTATTGATTTTTCAACTCCCAAAGTTTAAATTTTTGTGTGTGTGTATATATATATATATATGTACGAGTAGGAGATCACCTGCTGATTGCTTGCTCCTTCCATGCAAAGATTCTTCACTCTTGCAGAAGTTGACGGTCAGATATAGGAGTACGCTTAGGTATAAAATTTGTTGGCACAATAATCTTGATATTTACGCAATAATTTCAGTAATATCATATCTTCAAAATTGTCGAGTGTGATCAAAGAGAGATGAATGAATAATAAAAAACTGCCCAGCGATGCATATCAATCCACATTGTGTAGTTTGAGTGATATGCTCTGCCAATTGAATTGCTACCAAGAGATCTCCCGGTTTTGACTTCAAGATCTTAGGGAAACCTGGTCCTCAACTTTTCGCTTTTATTGTGCTTTGGTCCAAATTTTCCTTTTGACACATACATGAGCAATTTGTCTATCTATGTTCTTGATTTCCTGATCGATCAAGCAGTCATCTCCCAAGTACGTTTTGATTTCACAAGTATAGAAGTAGGTAGGAGATCTCACCTGCTGATAGCATGCTTCTCAAATGAAAAGATTCTTCACCCTTAACAAAAGTTTTCCTTCAGATATAGAAGGTTTCCAAGAAGGCTGTCACAATGTTCGAGATAATAGCTGATAGATCCTCCAGTTGTCAACTCTCTGGAGATGGGGGGGACACCTTAATTTTCTGATAGTTAAGCACTACTAAGTTATTTCTAATCTTGACTTGGTTGCCCTTGCCCCAGGGCCCCAAGTCAGTTAATTGGGCCAATACTTGGTGAAAGGCCAGTTAATACTGGTTTGATTCATATTGTCATCTACATAATTCAAGTCAGCTCTGGCGTGATTTGAGCCACCGTAGAGCATTCCTCATTTTTAGTTTTTAAAAATTTTTAAAAGTCTACCGCATTTTTCCTGTTTTTTTTGTTCTTTTCAAGCTCACCATATTATATCTGAGAAAAACTTCGCTGTTTAAAACTCTGAGACAATATTTGTAACTATGGTTGGGATCATGCAAAGAACAGTCATGGGGGACAACCATTTCTCAAGGTTGTTAGATATCTTGAGTGGTAGTGTGGGAGACTACATGGTTGAAGAATATGGAGGAAACCATCATCTGCAGGTGTTTGCAGGTAATCAAATGATCAGGAAGCTGCAACAGTCAGACAGGGAAGATTCAGGTACAAACAAATAACAGGAGATTGGGGTGATACTTGGAAAGTGTATATCTTCCAAGACAGGTTTTTACAGTCCAATTTCTAGAATACGCTCAACAAGTGGAGGAGCAGCCTGCAAAATCATCTAGTAATGCTAAAGTTATCAGAAAATGACACGCCACTAAAGGGGATTGGGATTCCTTCAGTATAATTTTGTAAATGTGTATATATGTATATGCCTTTGGATATCAAAAAAAAAGAAAAAGAAAGGAAAAACTATATGCACTATATCTTTGTTATTATTGTACTTACACATTAGTGTGTACCAAAATCTTATTTTATTGACATTAATTTTACATTACCAGGAAAAAGTTTTTCTTTTAGTGTATTTATTTTCACTTTTTTATGCAATATGAACTAAAGATATTTAATTATGTCTTTATTAGGCCTTTAGTGATGTTTGCAAATAGTCATAAAATGCCAATAATGTCATACATAAATGTGCTATTAAACATGCTTAGTAGCAATTTGCAATGTCACTAAAGAACCTTTAGTGTAGGCGAATACCCATGACAGTCATCAAAAACTCTTCAGTGTCACAAAAAAAATGCCACAGAATATATATATATATATATATAGGTAAAACCATAAATTTTTCATAAGAAGAACTGAATTGTTATATAGGATAAATGAAACTTTTTAATATTTACATGTAACTTTTTTATTTTTTAGGGTCCCAGGAAGAGGGCTGGTAAGGAAGGGGCGAAGGACCCTGCCAGCCGCTGGCTATATATATATATATATATATATATGGGTTGTACTGTGACCTATGCTCTCCGCCCATATAAGATTATTTGCTTAGCTGATTTAATCATGAGAATAGGCCCTGTGCCGAGCCTATTTTACTCTTTAACGAAAGCATCTAGTAATATTATCATTCATATATATATTATGAGTTTTTTGTCCCCATGATCTCTGCCTCGTTAGCGATTCTAGGAATTTGGTCCTTCCAGCTTAATTTTTCAAACCCATCATCTTCTTTTCCGATTTTGCTTTACCATCCCAAATGAAGAAGCTAATCTCGTAATTGGCTTGTAAAGGAAAGCATATTCTCAGTCTTGATTATAATACAATGGACTGGACGTGGATTCTTTTATCTTCGGATATTTTTCCTTCCTACAGCTAATGGAAAAATTGCAACCCCTTGAACTAAAAGTTAAGGAACCCATAAATCCTTAAAGTCAAATTTATGCTAAATAATATTTGCTAGTGTGAGTCAATTTTTAGTAACTATATCAACCAACAAAAAGGTAACTAAAATAATCAAGTAATACTCTAGCACAAAAAGCTGGCCATTGACCAATTTCAGATGGATCCTAAAGACAAGTGCTGCAATTTCTTAATTAGCAATAACATTAAAACCTGGGGGGCTAACTGTGGGTGTTCTTTCTTTCTATGAAACATTCGTATTGGACTATAAAAGATTGCATGATTCACTTCTGAAAACAAATTAGCGGCCATTTGATCAATTTCACCTGGATTCTAGCTAGAAGGCCAAAAGCCATTGATCGGAATGAGTTTCACCGGTCACCATGCGTCTCTCATCGTGTGTGTGTTTTGTCATTTTGATGAGTCAAGGTTCGGTGGTTGAAGGCATTGGATCACGAGTTCATCGAAAGAGAAAATATTATCCTGAGGAGGGCCCAGTGTCTCTCGTCGTATGGAGCATTCATCTTCTTATTTCATGACAACCATTTAGAACTTTTATTCATTCATAACATCTGTGAGCATGAGCAGATCCAACTCCCCTGATCACCCATCCCCACAGAATAGAAAGGAAATGTGATGTTTCTAATTCTCGTCGGAAAAGGCACACACATATATATTTGCATGTAAAAGATGCATGGAATTGCACATGGTGATGGGATGTCTTGCTAATTTTCAGCTGGAAAATGGAGATGTGGTCGATTGCGTCGATTTTCACACTCACCCTTCCATGAGCAACCCTTATGTGAGAATTCTGTACAAACACAAGGTGAACGTTCTTTCTTGTCGTTTCTTTTTTCAATTAGAAAGGAAAAATACCTAAGTTGGTAATGCATGAAGAGGTACAAGATTTTATTCATGACTTTTTCTGAAGATTGCTTCTTTTCTTCTTCATGAATATCAGTAGAGTCTGATCATGGCTTTAAAGAAAGGACTTGCATCATTGATTATAAAACCTGGTTCTACAAAGATAATTATGTCATTAAATTACATCTTATTAATTCTACAAAATTTTGACAATTTGGATGTCACCAAGTAAGTTCGAGGAGATATGATCTCTTAACACAACAAATAAATTATGGTGGAATTCTTTCATAAATTTAAGTCCACATCTACATAAGCAAGCCATTGTAGTGGTACCATATGAAATGAAGTTAATTAAGTCACTGTAAGTGGAGCTAAAAAAAGACTGAAGATGTGTGTTTGTTGAATGTAGCTGCAATCAAGAACAAGATTCTTGCCTCAAGAAACGACAACAGACTGTGAATCTCATGGATCACTAATTGATAACATTGGAGGAATTGGGCCAACACAAGGTATTTGCCCACGAGGATCCATTCCATTTCTCAAGGCAACCAACGCAGGGCCCCTCAATTATAGTGCTATTGACATTTTTGCTAGATCACATGCCAAGTTTTTTGATATGAAATCCAACTTCACCGAGCTGCCAGTGGATGATCATCCTAGACCTTCAAGAGAAGTAGAGGTTAGAGATCACTTTTTAACTCAACTTCTTCTTCTTCTTCTTCCTCGTCATCATAATCATCATCTTTTTTCTAGTTATTGTGCTGCCAATGTGGATTGTTTAACTATGAAATTTTGCTTACATTAGTTTAGAGCCTGATCTATTTCGAGTGGAGCTCGAGATTGAGGTTTTTGAGCCTATTCGAGCTTGATCTGACGCATCTCGAGCTCAACATGGCTCATGTTTGGCAAAACAGAGTGGATGTCAAACGGTGTTGTGCATCAATGAATTTATTGTCCCTTACCATATAATCTCAAACAAATGATAGATCTTGCAAGTCAGGACAGAAGAAAATAACAAAGAAAGTTTATACATTGCGGAAAGGAAGGATGGGTTGTAACTAGATAGGGTGCAGCTCAATCAAGGATTCGTGAATCTCTAGTAAGGAGTAGGGCTGTACATGAACTAAGTTGAGCTTGGTTAGCTCGACTTGACCAACTAAACTCGACTCATATCTTGTTCAGTCGAGCGAGTCAAGTTGCACAAGATCAGCTTGCGCTTGACTCAACAAACTGAGTCCCAGCTTGAGCTAGAATCATTTAAGATTGTTTACCAACTCCCCATTTGACTTGATCTCTTTCTTAGGTTTTAAGTTTGGAAATTACAATATATATATATATATATATATATATATATATATATATATATATATATATATATATATATATATATATATATATATATATATATATATATATAAAATCTAGTTTAAACGAATAGACTCAAGTTTAATTGGTTTGAGTTCATATAAGTCAAACTAGACTCATTTTAAGCTCCAATTTTCAGTTAAGCTCAAGCTTCACTAGTTTGCAAAAGAGTCGAGTTCAAGTCGAGCTTAACCAAGCAATTTTGAGTCGAGCTAAACTGACCAAGTTCAAGTCAAGCAGGTTCGAGTTGATTCAACTTGTTGTACAGACCTACCAAGGAGCTTATGATCATGAACTACATTGTTGACGTGTATGACCTTAGGTTGCAATAGCTTCAGCACAAGATGGAGAATTTGGCGGAGTCGAAGGATATATAAGTGTTTGGGATCCAAGTACCATTAAGTACAATGATATCATCCTACGAAAGTAAAGAAGTTGCTAGGAAGTATACTACGTTCCACAAAGACGCCAGGTGCACTGATTAGATGGGCTTAGATATAGAGATGGAATATTTGTTCGGCATTAAATTGGGATCTTTGTCGGACAGATCTGCTCATCGTAATCCCTCTCTTGATCGCTGATCGGTTGAAAGTGGGAGCGGCGCTTATCACAGAGGCGCGAGAGAAATTCTCACCAAGGTTGAAGGAAATCCTGGACGCGTCGGAATTTCGACCGTGAAGCGCGACGCTTTTGCTAGAGGGAGAAGAGCGCGAGGGAAATTGAGTCGAGGGCTTCGAGGTCAGAGAAAAATTGCTCACGTTCGCCAGTGCCCTCGCCCCTGAACCACACAGGGAGGGAGACAGAGAAAAGATGGCGCGGGAGGGCATAGACGTTGCGTATAGGCTCGTTTGCCCATGCACCTCCTCGTTGGACCGTCCATCTTTTCGATGGACGGATGCCACTTCCAGGAAAATTAATGATGGTGGGCCCCATCATGCCGACTTATTCCAACTTCCGACCTATATTTTTTTTTATAGGTCACTAAATTGAGAAGTTGGACCAAACTCAAATTTCATCCTACCGATCTCATTTGGATAGAAATTTGTACATACATAAATATCAAATTCAAATCAAATTTAATTTTAAGAAATATTATATATCAAATGTTTTTACATTTTACAAATCAGCATAGATTCGGTTCAAAATTGGGATTCAAATTCAGATATGAATGTAAAAATCAAATTCAGATCAGGTCATGATTGTGAAATCAGTTTTCAGATTCAAATTGAGATAAAAACCTTTTTTTTATTCGTATTTGAATTGATATCTAATGTAAATATCCAGAAAACAAATACATTTAAGAGTATATTTGATTTCAAATCTGATTCATTGACATTCCTAATGACTCTTCACCATCTAGCTATATCTAGGTCTAAGTTGAATCCAAGACTCAGCATTATCAATCATGTGCAGCCACTAGGTTTGGCTCCTACAGACTTAAGACCTCCAAATATAAGACAAAAACTTATTATCTGACTTAAGAAGGAATCTTCACGGTCGAAATTCCGACGCGTCCAGGATTTCCTTCAACCTTGGTGAGAATTTCTCTAGCGCCTTTGTGATAAGCGCCGCTCCCACTTTCAACCGATCAGCGATCAAGAGAGGGATTACGATGAGCAGATCTGTCCGACAAAGATCCCACTTTCAACCGGTCGATCGCTTCACGCCATTCCCAATTTAATGCCGAACAAATATTCCATCTCTATATCTAAGCCCATCTAATCTGTGCAGCTGGCGTCTTTGTGGAACGTAGGATACTTCCTAGCAACTTCTTCATTATGCTTAATGATAGAGAGGGAGCGAGCTCAACACTGTTGGTGAGCTAGTGGAGGAGGCCGCCACTCTGTCCCCAATCCTCCTCCTCCTGCAGGAAAGAGGCACCAGAGAGTCACCGGTGACCAGAGCACAGAGGTGTGAGTAGGATGGCCACCCCTTCACCCGCGCTTTCTCGTACGTCGAGCCTGTAAGATCATTTGGTGGGCCGGCATATGTCTACGAGGAATTTCAGACATTATGGCTGTCTTAACGTAAATATCCGCTTAAGTGATTGCATTTTGGGATATTACGTCATTTTAGATGGTATGAAGTAATTTTGAAATGTATAGATACCAGTACGCAATTACGGACTCTTTGATGGGTTGAATCCGTAATTGTCCTCATTAAAATCGAGCCCATTTGGTTACACAACAAAACGTAGAAGATTTAGTGACCTGATAAAAAATATCGCTGTGGTTCTAGCGCCGCTAAAGGTGATGTCAGTAAAAGTTTTTGACCTTTTCAACAAATTGTCAGTGTACTAAAGTCTTTAAGGACAGACAACACACTTCAGCAAAGGTTTTTTATTGATATTTCTAGATGTCAGTAAAGAAGGTTTGGTAACTAAAGAAAATTGTTTTACACACGTAAAGAAAGCTTCAGTAATGATGTACATTTGTTTGAAGTCTAACAGTAAGAGTTTACACCAACACCTTCTCTGACGTCCGCTTAAACGTGGTAAAAGTCTTCACCTACGTTTCTGAAACGTTGGTGAAAGCTGGATCGTGATTAGTCCCCGTTGACGTTTCCAGATCTGCCGTTGGTAAACTCAACATTTACAACACTTCTCTAAACGTCAGTGCAAGTTTCATTTACTGATCACTGTAATTCATGCGTCTTTTTTTTTTTTTTTGGGTAGCGTTAGAGGTTCCATGCGATTACTTTCAAGTTACAAAGGTGATGAATTCAATTTCAATGATGCTGCTATACATATGGTACGCTTCTGCTTAATCTTGGGTACACCCATTTTCGTATGAGGAAAGGAAAAATGTTTGAAATTGTCATGATATACTGAGGATAATTAGTGACCCTTAGTTCCTAAGGCAACAAATAAGCCATGTTGGAAACTTTTCTTAACTAAGTTTGAGTGCACATCAACAATGCAAGCCATTGTAGCAGTTTAAAAGTCAAGGCATCATATGTGGATGAAAAAATGACTAAAAACGTGTGTGTTGCTTAATGTAGCTGCAATCGAGAGCAAGATTACCACCTCGAGAAACAACAACAGAAATTGAATATCATGGATCACTAAGTGACAACATCAGCGGAATTGGATTAAAACAAAAGAGTTGCCCACCAGGATCAGTTCCGTTTCTCAAAGCAACAAAGTCAGGTCCCCTCAACTACAGTGCTATTGATAATTTTGCAAGATCACGCGCCAAGTTTTTTCATATGAGATCCAACTCGACCAAGCTGCTAATGGATAATCATCACGATGACGACGACGTTGGCGGCTTTGACGATCCAAAGGTTTTAGATGAACTTTTAGCGCAATTTCCTCGGATGTTCTTTTCTGTTTTTAGTTATTGACCTGTTAGTACGTGTTGTTTGACTGCAAAATTTTGTTTGCACGAGTTTAGTTAGGCTTTTAACTCAGTTTACAGCTTAAGGATGGGCAAAGTTATAGTGGCAATTCCCCAAGGCAAAAACCATCCCCTTCCCTGCCCTCATAGGATGAGGGCTTAGGGTTGCTTCGATACCTCGGTTGTACATATTATGGTAAAACATTCAATTATAGTGTCGTGCATGCACTCTTACCGGCCCACCAATCGACAAGCTATGCTATACCCCTTCCAACAAAGAAAACCTTATTAAAGTAATTGTTTTTTTCCAATGTATATGATCACAGCACGCGATAGTTGAACTCTCAGGAAGATATGGAGGAGCCAAAGGAAGTTTTAATGTTCGGAAGCCATTTGTCGAGAGGAGAACCGAGACGAGCATATCACAACTATGGGTTACACGGAAGCATGACGATGGCAACGTTGCAACGTTGGAAGCCGGTTGGATGGTCAGTTCCGGTTTTATCCACACTTATCAAGAAAAAGATGAATCGCTTTCTTCTACCATTGAAGTTGTTTCGTCGTATACTTTGCTTCCATTCCAATGTTTACTTAACCTTGTTGCTTCTTGTTAATGGTGAAGGTGTATGCTGATCTGTTTGGAGACAACAGTGTGCGGTTTTTTTGCTTCACTACGGTAATCGTTCGCCCATCGATCTCTGTTGTGCCATGACTTAGAAATTTTGTGAATTGGAAAGATGTGTTGTTGCTACGGTTGATCAATCAATTAGATTGCATGCTTATGGCGGTATTTGTTGTTAATAAATTGAAAAATAATAGATTGCAAGCAAGACGACACATAGAAATGTCATAATTCTGGGGACATGTAAAGTGAATGCTAACAATCACTATACTTGTTTGATGCAACAGCCAGATAATTACGCATCGCATCTTTATAATGCCCATCTAAGAGGACCGGAGCAAAACAATATAGTCTTCACTCAAGTGAGCGAGAGATTTTTCCCAGGTGGTGTGTTCAGGGCTACCTCCGATTATGATGGGCGGCAAAGAGAAGTTGACCTCAATATAAAAAAGGTAAACAATCTTCTTCTTCCTTCCCCGGCCCATTTTCTACATTGAAAATTTGTCTAAACACAATGTGTTTAGTGTATTTTAAGTGGACTGAGCAAGATAACGTACGTGGATGATTTTTGAATTTCCAATGCATTTCTAACCCTGACAAAGTTCATGAGCTAGTGAATCGAACATTTTTAAATAGACCTAATGGTTTGATTCTAGAATTCAAAATAATGTGGTTGACAAAAAAAGAATTTGATGAATTAAAACCACCATGACATATGCACTAAAAAGAGATGAAAAAATCTTAAAATTTTATAATCATAACTCTACCCCCATGATACAATCACAATTAAGGTATCTTGAGTCAAGAACGAGCCTATAATTTCAGAATCAAAATCCTCCGTTTGATAAGATAATTCCTATTTCATCAAAAATGAAAATTTTAATTTTAAAATTTCACAATTCTTCCCATGTTGTCCCGAACCCTCCTTGCTAACAGGAGGCGTTGAGCTCCTTATAATATATGCAATAAATAAAGTATAACTAACATTATTTAATTGGCAAAAAACAGGATCTTGAGACTGGGAACTGGCATATTTTATTCAATGGTGAAACGATGGGATTTTGGCTGAGAACAAACTACCATCCGGATTTCGACTTGGGGGACGAGATTCAATGGGGAGGAGAGATTGTTAACAAGCGCACCAAGGGAAGGCACACCAGCACGCAGATGGGGAACGGCCATTTTGGATGGAAAGGGTTGGGAAAGGCTGCTTTCATCAGACACATGGAGGTGTATGACCACGACCTCAACCCCTCCGACGCCGCTTACCCTCTTACTCTTTACACCACCGACTCTTTCTGCTATGATATCAATGACTGGGGGAGAACACCCATGGGACGTATGATCACCTTCGGTGGACCTGGTTATAATGCCTTCCTTTGTTCTTGATCTACTTTGCAACCCAGCCTTCCTTCCTTTCCTCAATATATAAACTTTCTTTGTTATTTTCCTCTCTACTCACTTGCAAGATCTATCATTTGAATGAGATTATATGTTAAGGGTCAATAAATTCATTGATGCATTATATACTCTGTTTTGCCGAACACGATCCAAGTCGAGCTCGAGTTGGGCCAGATCAAGCTCGAACAGACTCAAAAACCTCAAGCTCAACTTGAAATAGAACAGGCTCTAGGTTTACTCACTTAACCTCTTTAATTCTTTCTTTCATGTTTAAATTATCTTTTTTGTTTTTTTAACCTACCAACTCGTAGAACTCGTTAACATGTTTAACTAATTCAACTATGGTGAACCATTTTTACATAGTCGAGCAGACCCAAGTATAACTGAGTTGAGCCGAGCAGACCCGAGTTTAAACAAGTCAAGTTTCTCATTGGCATTCTTCTTGAACCAACAGGGCGTAAGCCTTGGATGTTGTAGGAACGAAATCCATAAGCAAGATCTGGCTACATGGCTCTATAGCTTTCATTTAGGCCCATTAAGAACTGAATTAGCCTGTCATGTTTTTGAATATCGTGCACTGGAGAGAGTGATTAGCAAATCATACTCATCCCAAAGGCCCAATTGATAATTTGTTGTTGAATCTGATATAAACGTGGAGCATTTGATTGAGAAAACCTAATCTTTAATTTGTTCCAAACATCCACAACATTTTTGTCATAAACGATTGTTGAAGTTAAAAACTTGTGAAGAAAATTAAGCAACAAAAGAGTACCATGTTGTTAGATCTTTCCCAAAAGACGACGAGGGAATGGGGAGCCGTGGGTTTCGGTATGGAACCATTAACAAAGCCCATCTTATTTTTAGTTAAAAGAGCCATGGTTATGACCTTCTTCCACGTTTCATAATTATGAAGTTGTTGAGACACAAGACACGTCCCAGGGTTCTTCGGATGATGAAGGAAAAAGACTATCTTCTTGATTGAATGACATTGTGTCCGATGATGTTCCTATGCTCCTTCAAGTTCTCAAGTTCTGCCATGGGTTTCCTTTGGCAAGAACACAATATGCAAATCCAATCGTGTATGGTTGAGATTAACACCTTGTTTGGTAGGAGGGAAAGAGAGGGAAAGGGAGGGAAAGTGGCAAAACCTGTTTGGCAAGGAGGGGAGGGAAAGGAAAGGAAAGGAAAGGGAGGGGAGGGATTGTGTAGTGTAATTCCTTTCCCTCCCAAATCAGACGGATTGGGAAGGAAAGGAAAGGAATGAAGATGAAAATTTATTGTTTACCGATAATACCCTTCATGAGGACCCACGTCTTGTTGAAAAGAAAAAACTCCATTTCCCTCCCCAAAACCATTGAGAAGAAACCTGAAGAGGCAAGCATGGAATAGGGCGACTGTGCAACGAGCAAAGGGAAGAAGAAGAAGAAGAAGAAGAAGAAGAAGAAGGCTTCCGCTGCAAGGATGCTGAATCTTTGCTGGTAAATTTATTTGGTAATGATAGAGCAACAGGAGAAGGATCGATGACAGCGAAAGAGAGGTGCAACCGAATGACTTTAGCATGTGAGGGTACTAGCAACACAATCCAGCTTATCGATGAAATGGTTTCGCAAAATCAAACAGTATTAGAACCATTTATCAACCTAGGAGACAACTGTGAAGTCCAAGTGGAGCGCCCCACAGGTTCATTGTCAAAACGTAAAAGGAGAAGAAGTGCAAATGAAGATGATTTAAAAGAGATTGAAATAATGGAAAGAACATTTGACAAAATTGCTAATGCAATTGAAAAAAGTGATGTTGTACCAGAGCCAGGACATGGATGTAAATATTCTAAAGAAGACATATTTCTAGCATTTGAAGCTATTGGTCTTCAAGAAGAGTTACAAACTGATGCATATATTTATCTTACTGGTGATAAAGATAGGATGGAAACATTTTTTGCTTGTCCGTTGTCTAAGCGGAAGAATGTTTTACTTAAGTTGCTTAGCATTGCTGGAATTATGTAAGACATGAATGTTATTTTTTATTTTGCTATGTCATTTTTTTTTGTCTTTACACAACTATTTTCACTCTTTTTTATGGAAGTTTTTTATGACTATTGATGGCTCTCTCATGATACATCTATGAGGGGCTTGTCTGACATGGTTTAGCATGAGGAATAAGATACTTTTTTGCAAAGAAACCTGATTTTTTCCTTCTTATATGTTTCTTGGAAAAATGTAGTCATCACCACGCAACATCCAATTAATATCATTTGTGTTGATTAGAGAAAATTTGGCACATATGAAAGAATCATATACATTTTTGGAACTTTTATATATCTTAGGGTTTGCAATAATTAGGTAAAAATGGGCCTCGGCGTTTGCTTACAGATTGCCAGGCAGCATCCCAGGTGGGGCCACGTTGGAGTTCAAACAAAAAAATTTGGTAGCTTGTTTGTGCAAGAAATTCTAAATGAGATTCTTCATACAAATGCAGTTTAATTTTCACATTGAGATCTACCACATGTCAATCTACGGTAATGAAGTCGAACAAAGATTGTGCAATGTGAGAGTCAGGAATGCATCGATCAACTTGTTTTCACTCTCTCACAAATACATACATTTATACAGAGAGAGAGAGAGAGAGAGAGAGAGAGAGAGAGAGAGAGAGAGAGAGAGAGAGAGACGTATTGCATAAGCTGCAGCCCTCCATTGGGAAACACACGAGCAAGGCATGATGAGCATTATCATGTCTTTTCTGAAACCTCTCATTCTTTTAAACATTTTAATTGTTAGGGGTATTATCATAAAATATTATAAATTCTATCATTTCCTTTCTTATATCCAAACAAACATGATTTTTAGTCTTTCCTTTTCTTTCCATTCCTTTCTCTTCCATTTCTCTTCCCTTCCCTTTCCTTTCCTTTCCTTTCCTTTCCCTCCTACCAAACAGGGCCTAAAGGAAAGGAGTAGGGCACTCCACCAGTGGTCGTAAGATTCAGGCGGCAGGTGCTGTTCAGAAAGGAGGTAACTGCCTGAGCACTATGGAAGGTACTATAATATGATTCCACTCTATGATGCTTACAAATAAGAACTAGATGTTGAAGTCATTGACTTTCTATGCTCCCGTCTTTTGTGCAAACTTAGTGATACATTATGGGCATAATGGGTTTCATGGGAAAGACTACATTGCAAATGTCTGAGCAGTCTTCCTTTGCTTCCAGAATATATTTAAATGAGCGGCTACTATCTAGTATTTGTCGTTAGATGCTAAAAAAAAATCATAATATCTGGCCTATAGGTATAGCCAGGGCAAATCATCTCATGTGCTTCATAGAGGCACAACCTTTTAGCAGTTCTCTTTTCCGAATTATGCATGAAGTTGTTGGATACGGCTGATATTCTAATACAACTTTGTCAAGTCACTTATTGAAATGAAATAAAGCATGCTCTTATTTGTATACATGTTGCTCCATAAATCCATACAAAATATGTACTCTTCTCATTTCTTATATTCATTATTGTCATATACTTGCTATGGCAGCACAAGAGGGCTTGGGAAAGCACTTACTCGGGAATTCCTTCTTTCTGGAGATCAAGTTGTTGTTGCCTCTCTCAGGTGCTGTTCATTTTTTTGAGAATCGTCTTCTGTGAACTTATTGGTTCAGTGTGAATGGGTTCTTATTTCCTTCGACAATTTCTGATGGGTTCTTTTCACCTACTTTTGTGCATGGTCTTGCCACCTGGATTTCTTAAGGCACCCCAGAGTCAGTTAAGGCAACTGTGAGAGAACTGGAAGGAAATTTACTGGATGGCATAAATGCAGCAAGGACTGATGCCCGTCGGAAGATTTGATGAGGGCAAAAGTGATTGGTATTGCATGTGATGTCTGCAAGGTTGAGGACGTGAAAAGGCTGGCCTCTTTTGCGACAAATGAATTTGGTCCTATTAATATATGGGTCAGTTTTTCTTTCCTAGGTTTCATGTATTTGCTTTTTATGTATTCTCATTTATGACTGTGGAGTTACAGCTGTTCGCATCATTGAACTATTTAGTTCTTCTGATTTGGCTTAGCTCTCTAGTGCCGTCTTTAAACCATGCTAGAGAAATACAATTGAACGAATTCTATAGTTGCATTTATCACATGATTTTTTGTGCTTGTTGCATCATTGCAAACACGATTTTATTTGAGTTTATCATAAAACAAATCCTGTAGTTGAGTTATCGCATGGAATCCAGCTGTTTTGGCAGGACAGGAGAGAATAAAGGGAGGGAAAATGACAAAAATGACTAAAATGGTTTTGCTTCTTCTTCTTTAATTGCTCAACGACGTGTAAAGCTGCTCCACTTTCAAGGAAGAAGCAATAAAAGTTTCAGATGCTTCTTCATTGATTAGTTTTTTGGAACTTTCATTGATGAAGAAGCATTGTAACGTTCATTGATGAAGAATTGTGAAAAAAAGAAGAAAAACAACAGCGAGAATAATAATTTATATTTATACCTTTGTTATAAAGTTGACTTGTTCTCTTAATGACATTTGTAGCAGCCTTGCATAGATCCACGATTGTGCTTATCAGTAGTTTTAAAATGAAGCTGATTTTTTGATAAAAAACGAGGAAACGAGGGAGTATGAAAAAATAGCTGAGAGAGCATGTCTGCATGCAAGTATACATACATACGTACACACACACACACACACACACATATATATATATATATATATATATATATATATATATATATATATATATATATATATATATATATATATATATATATAGACGCAAGATGGCCTATAGAAGCAAGTTCTATGTCTTTCTTGGGTATAATATGCAGCATAAAGGATATTTGTGTTATGATATGGACAAGGAACAAGTCATTACTAGCCATGATGGGGTGTTTGATGAAGGTCGACTCCCTTTCCAAAGAAAAAAATGTTCGCTCGCCCTACCTAACATCATCTTCCACTCAACCCATACCCATTTCCTTCCTTCTATTCCCTTCACCTTTATCACCTTTACCTTCATTATACATCAGTCCCACCCTCCACGTTAAACTCTCCATCATTACTTGAACCTTCCATACCACATTCCCCATCTTTAACCGCACCTCTTATAGATGGCTGGGGGTTCTCTGGTGGATGGTATAACATCCCTACTAAAAATAGATAAAAATAGAGGAATCGGTATGAGCAATTCAAGAACCATGTGATGGTAAAGAAATTAATGGACAAGTAACCACTGGACGTGTACCACAACATAATGGTGTAAGAAAAGAAGAACTAGAACATTAATACAAAAGGCAAGGTCTATGATGCCCCCCAACAAATCTTCTATTTTCTTATAGGAATGCAATAGAGATAAATTTGAGAGATGCTACAATCTTAGAAAATGTTTTTTCTAAGAAAGGAGAGGTTGCCCGAGATATTCAAGAGTTTCTGGTACTGCATATTAATATAGTAGATTCTGGTGGGTACCATTATTTTCAAGTCAATGGAGTTGAATTATTGTTTGTGAGAGAATTTTTCCCCATAATATATAGTATGAATCTTTCGAGTTTATTTTTACCAAAACCATCATCTTCTCTCCAATATCTGCATCACCACACACATGACCTAAAACAAGAGGGTAATT
This sequence comes from Nymphaea colorata, assembly GCF_008831285.2. Lineage (NCBI taxonomy): Eukaryota > Viridiplantae > Streptophyta > Magnoliopsida > Nymphaeales > Nymphaeaceae > Nymphaea > Nymphaea colorata. Next base: position 5,367,399 of record NC_045143.1, read on the forward strand.
TGGGTTGTCTATTAAAGGGGAAAATATATATATAAATTTTAATTACAATTCAATGGGCAAGATATATGTGGATTCCTTATGTAGCTAATGCAAATCTTGCTCTTCATGCCGCCGGTTTCTTTCAGTTTCACCTTGCATTCTAGAAGGCTTCTTGAAGCCCCCACCATGTGTTCCAAAGCTTTCTATGCATCTCTCTTTGCATGTGCTGTCGTCGTTTTGATCATTCATGGCTTGCCGTGTGAAGGGAGCAGACGCGTTCGAGAGCGATATTATCCGGAGGAGCCCCCAGTCAAAACTCTCGTGGTCTGTTCCCTCGATTTCATTTTTTGCTTGACATTCAGTCCATGCTTCCCTTGTAATGTGATAGCAATATTATTAATTGATCAAATATTGAGATCACTGGTCTCAACTAGTTGGAGCCAGCTTTAGAGGTTTTAGTTTTTCATCTCTTAAAGCTTGAAATTTTGTATTTTAGAATTCACAGTTAGTACTTCCACGATATGTAGATTGAAGTAAGGGCGGAGGGAAGAGGGGGGGGCCATGGCCCCCTCACATATTGGGAAAAGAAATTGTATTTATATTTTTGAAAACTTTTATATTGGTCCATGTAAAAATTCCGAAGAATATTGCTTAAATTTGGGTCGATTACAATTTTTGAAAATGATATTCAACCCCACCCCCCCCCCCCCCCCCCCACCCCACAACAACAAAAAAAAAATTTCGGCGCTCGGTTGCTTCTGAAATGCAAAGATTGTTCGATCACCATTGTAGTATGAGTTCATGCATGCCTTCAAGCTGTGGATGTGCTTAATTCTGTTTCAATTGATATAATCTAATTTTGATAATCTAATATAAAAAATTTGCCTAAAAACATGAGCATATCCAACTTCAATACGCAGTCGCCCTTCTTCAGAGGATAAAGAAACAAATTACATTGTGATGTTTCTGATCCCCATTGGAAAAGGTAGTCATCTCCTTGCATTTAAAAGATGAAAGAATTGCATATGATAATGATATCTCTTGTTGATTTTCAGCTCGAAAATGGAGATGCCGTTGACTGCGTAGATTTTTGCAGCCAGCCTGCCATGAGGAATCCTCGTGTGAGAAAGTTGTGCAAATATGAGGTGAATTTTCTTTGTTTTTTCTTCTTTTCCCCCTTTTTTTAGTTAGAAAAAGGGAATATATGCTAAGTTTTGTAACATACGACAAAAATAATTTAATCACTTTGTTCCAATCTTTCCTTGTTTAATTGAGTGTGTTTGTCAATATCCTAATCCCACAGTGTCCGATCATGGTTTTAGAGAAAGAAACTACGGATACGGTGGTACATCCTTGATTTACATAAACATGACTCTAGAAAGATAATTATATTTTTAGCTGTGTAACAAAATCGAGCCCATTTGGTTACACAACAAAACGTAGAAGGTTTAGTGACGTGAGAAAAAATATCGCCATGTAACGGTGGTGAAGCCAATTCTAGCACCGTTAAAGATGATGCCAGTAAAAGTTTTTGAACTTTTTCAACAAATTGCCAGTGTACTAAAGTCTTGAACGATGAACAACACACGTCGATAAAGTGTTTTTTTTTTTTTACAGATATTTCTGGATGTCAATAGAGAAGGTTTGGTAACTAACGAAAAGGGTTTTACACACGGAAAGGAAGCGTCAGTATTGATGTACATTTGTTTGAAAGCTAACAGTAAGAGTTTACACCAACACCTTCTCTGACGTTTGCATAAATGTGGTAAAAGCCTTCAACGACGTTTCTGAAAACGTGGGTGAAGGCTGGATCGTGATCAGTCCCCCCTATTGACGTTTGCAGGTCAGCCGTTGGTAAACTCAACATTTACAACACTTCTCTAACGTCAGTGAAAGTTTCATTTACTGACTGCTTGTAATTCATGCGTCAATAAAGATTTTTTTTTTTGGGTAGTGTTAGAGGTTGCATCCGATAACTTTCAAGTTAAAAAGGCGATGCATTCAATTTCAATGATGCTGTTATATATATATATATATATATCGCCTTTTTGACTTGAAAGTTATTATATATATATATAGTACGCTTATGCTTAATCTTGGGTACACCCAGGAAAGGGAAAATGTTTGAAATTTTGGGTTTTCATGATATACTGAGGATAATTAGTGAATACCCTTAGTTCCTAACGCAACAAATAAGCCATGTTGGAAAATTTTCTTAACTAAGTTTAAGTGCACATCAACAAATGCAAGCCATTCTAGCAGTTTAAAAGTCAATGCATTACATGTGGAGGAAAAAATGACTAAGACCGTGTGTGTTGCTGAATGTAGCTGCAATCGAGAGCAAGATTACCACCTCGAGAAACAACAACAACAACAGAAATTGAATCTCATGGATCACTAAGTGACAACATTAGCGGAATTGGATTAAAAGAAAAGAGTTGCCCACCAGGATCAGTTCCGTTTCTCAAAGCAACAAAGTCAGGTCCCCTCAACTACAGTGCTATTGATAATTTTGCAAGATCACGCGCCAAGTTTTTTCATATGAGATCCAACTCCACCAAGCTGCAAAGGGATGGTCATCACGATGACGACGACGTTGGCGGCTTCGACGATCCAAATGAGCATGAGGTTTGAGATGAGCTTTTAGCGCAATTTCCTCGGATGTACTTTTCTGTTTTCAGTTATTGGCCTGTTAGTACGTGTTGTTTCACTGCAAAATTTTGTTTGCACGAGTTTAGTTAGGCTTTTAACTCAGTTTACAGCTTAAGGATGGGCAAAGTTATAGTGGCAGTTCCCCAAGGCAAAAACCATCCCCTTTTCTGTCCTCATAGGATGAGGGCTTAGGGTTGCTTCGGTACCTCGGTGGTATATATTATGGTAAACCATTTAATTATAGTGTCGTGCATGCACTCTTACCGGCCCACCAATCCGACAAGCTATGCTATACCCCTTCCAACAAAGAAAACATTATTAAAGTATTTGTTTTTTTCCAATGCATATGATCACAGCACGCGATAGTTGAACTCTCAGGAAGATATGGAGGAGCCAAAGGAAGTTTTAATGTTTGGAAGCCATTTGTCGAGAGCAGAACCGAGACGAGCATATCACAACTATGGGTTACACGGAAATATGATGATGGCAACGTTGCAACGTTGGAAGCCGGTTGGATGGTCAGTTCCGGTTTTATCCACACTTATCAAGAAAAACATGAATCGCTTTCTTCTACCATCGAAGTTGTTTCGTCGTATACTTTGCTTCCATTCCAATGTTTACTTATCCTTCCTGCTTCTTGTTAATGGTGAAGGTGTATGCTGATCTGTTTGGAGACAACAGTGTGCGGTTTTTTTGCTTCACTACGGTAATCGTTCGCCCATCGATCTCTGTTGTGCCATGACTGTTAGAAATTTTGTGAACTGGAAAGATGTGTTGTTGGTACTGTTGATTAATCAAATAGATTGCATGCTTATGGCGGTATTTGTTGTTAATAAATTGGAAAATAGTAGATTGCTAGCAAGACGACACATAGAAATGCCATTGTTCTGGGGAGATGTAAAGTGAATGCTAACAATCACTATACTTGTTTGATGCAACAGCCAGATAATTACGCATCGCATCTTTATAATGTCCATCTAAGAGGACCGGAGCAAAATAATATAGTCTTCACTCAACTGAGCGAGAGATTTTTCCCAGGTGGTGTGATCAGGGCTACCTCCGATTATGATGGGCGGCAAAGAGAAGTTGACCTCAAGATAAAAAAGGTAAACAATCTTCTTCTTCCTTCCCCGGCCCATTTTCTACATTGAAAATTTGTCTAAACACAATGTGTTTAGTGTATTTTAAGTGGACTGAGCAACATAACGTACGTGGATGATTTTTGAATTTCCAATGCATTTCTAACCCTGACAAAGTTCATGAGCTAGTGAATCGAACATTTTTAAATAGACCGAGTGGTTTGATTCTAGAATTCAAAATAATGTGGTTGACAAAAAAAGAATTTGATGAATTAAAACCACCATGACATATGCGCTAAAAAGAGATGAAAAAATCCTGAAAGTTTATAATCATAATTCTACCCCATGATACAATCACAATTAAGGTAACTTGAGTCCACAATGAGCCTATAATTCCATAATCAAAATCGTCTGTTTGATAACATAATTCCTATTTCATCAAAAATGAAAATTTTAATTTCAAAATTTCACAATTCTTCTGACCTCATCAAAACACCCCCATGCTGTCCCGAATCCTCCTTCCTAACAGCAGGCGTTGAGCTCCTTATAATATATGCAATAAATAAAGTATAACTAACATATTTTAATTGGCAAAAAACAGGATCTTGAGACTGGGAACTGGAATCTTTCATTCAATGGTGAAACGGTGGGATTTTGGCTGAGAACAAATTACCACCCGGATTTCGACTTGGCGGACGAGGTTCAATGGGGAGGAGAGATTGTTAACAAGCGCATCAATGGAAGGCACACCAGCACGCAGATGGGGAACGGCCATTTTGGAGGGGAAGGGATGGGAAAGGCTGCTTACATTAGACACATGGAGGTGTATGACCATGACCTCAACCCCTCCGAGGCCGCTTACCCTCTCATTGATTTCGCCACCGACCCTTTCTGCTATGATATCAATGACTGGGGGAGAACACCCAACGGACGTATGATCACTTTCGGTGGACCTGGTTATGATGCCTTCCTTTGTCCTTGATCTACTTTGCAACCCAACCATCCTTCCTTTCCTCGATATATAAACTTTCTTTGTTATTTTCCTCTGTACTGACTTGCAAGATCTATCAATGAATGGGATTATATGTTAAGGGTCAATAAATTCATTGATGCATTATATACTCTGTTTTGCTGAACACCAGCCCAGTCGAGCTCGAGTTGGGCTAGATCAAGCTCGAATAGACTCAAAAACCTCAAGCTCCACTCGAAATAGATCAGGCTCTAGGTCGACTCACTTAACATCTTTAATTCTTTCTTTCATGTTTAAATTATCTTTTTTGTTTTTTTAACCTGTCAACTCGTAGAACTCATTAATATGTTTAACTAATTCAACTATGATGAACCATTTTTACATAATCGAGCAGACCCAAGTATAACTGAGTTGAGCCGAGCAGACCCGAGTTTAAACAAGTCAAGTTTCTCGTTGGCATTCTTCTTGAACCAACAGGGCGTAAGCCTTGGATGTTGTAGGAATGGGATCCATAAGTAAGATCTGGCTACATGGCTCCATAGCTTTCATTTAGCCCAATTAAAAACTGAATTAGCCTGTCATGTTCTTGAATATCGTGCACTGGAAACAGTGACTAGCAAATCATACTCATCCCAAAGGCTCAATTGATAATTAGTTGTTGAATCTGATATAAACGTGGAGCATTTGACTCATAAAACCTAATCTTTAATTTGTTCCAAACATCCACAACATTTTTGACATAAACGATTGTTGAAGGTAAAGACTTGTGAAGAGAATTAAGCAACCAAAAGAGTACCATGTTGTTAGATCTTTTCCAAGAGACGATGAGGGAATGGGAAGCTGTGGGTTTCGGTATGGAACCATTAACAAAGTCCATCTTACTTCTAGTTAAATGAGCCATGGTTATGACCTTCTTCCACGTTTCATAATTATGAAGTTGTTGAGACACAAGACACGTCCCAGGGACTATTGGATGACATTGAGTCCGATGATGTTCCTATGAAGGAACTCAAGTTCTGCCGTGGGTTTCCTTCGGCAAGAACACAATATGCAAATCCAAACGTGTATGGTTGAGATTAAAGGAAAGGACTAGGGCACTCCACCAGTGGTTGTAAGATTCAGGCGACGCAGCAGGTGCTGTTCAGGAAGGAGGTAACTGCCTGGGCACTATGGAAGCCAACGGTGTCCAACGCCGGTAGTGATGAACAGGGAAACAGGATAAGGAGAACAGCAAGGCTTCTGCTGCACAATCCTGCACTTGCAGAAGATGAGCTACGAGCAGATGCTGCCCATGCTTGCGTTGGTCGACTTCAACAAGGCTCTGATACCATGATAAATTGAGAGGAAGAGAGATAACAAAAGGAACAGAGAATGAAGAAATTGTATTGTGTTTATGAAACATTTACAAGGTGTATATATAGAGACTATTGGATAAGAACAAGAAACGTTCATATCCTTGATTTCTGCTCATACAAGATTATCATTCCTAATTCATTGCGATTTCTCAATCTGCAACGTCTAACAACTCATCCTCTTGATTTTGGCGATCTTGATTCCTTGATTTTGGGGGATCTTTTTCAACCGTTACAGGCAGTAACGTTCAACAATATGCTCAGCCAATTGAATCGCTAGCAAGAGATCTCTGGGTTTTGACTTCAAGATCCTAGGGAAACCTGGTCCTCAGGTTGAACGCCCTTTGCTTCTCTTCTCCTCCTTCGCAGTACCCCCATTTTTCTGGTGGGAAACACAACGACGGTCGCCGGAATCAGAGAGGGCTCAAAATCTTGTGCGTGAGAAGACCTTCACCCGATTCCGGTGGTGAAAGTAGTGAGACTTCTGACGGCAATGACAATGAAGAGGAAAGTAGTGGAGATGGTGGTTTTGGAATTGAAAGCGAGCTTGTTTCCACCAAAGGGAGGAACAAGTTTCTGTATCTTCTCAAGGATTTTCTTCGAAGACGATGCTCGTCTTCGTGGGTGGTGCTTCACACAGTGTCAGCATCAACATCCGCTGAAGAACGCAAATTTAGGAAGCTGATGATGAAAGCTGAAGATAGTTTCTTTTTGGTGAGCAATCTTTTGTATGTGTCCTCCTCCGAGGTGTGCCTGTGGCCATTGAGTAATTTAATGGTTAAAAAAAAAATCCTTATCTAAACTGATAAAGTTGACACCATGTTCAAAATTTCTCAAAAAGAAGGGATATGCTAAGCCATTGACACCATATAATTTCTTAGACCATCTTGTGCCTTCATGGTCAATTGAGGGACAGGATAGCACTTGCTTTACCATGTCTCTCCACCTCAAAATTTTGTAAATGTTTCTAAAAAAATGAGATCTGTTTATCTGGTTTCTCAAAGTTTCCCCTTCCATTAAAGGATGTTAGAAGTTGGTCAAATTAATGAAGTCATGCGCATGCGGCAGGCCTTTTATTCGCTAGAATACCTGTTGAAACATACTTTTTCCCTTTTCCTTTATTTTTCGTAGTTGTAGCTCAATTGATAGACTGAATTTGAACCTAACACTCCCTTAGCTTGGGATCTTCTGATGCCGCAATTGTAGCTACTTTACCCACCCTCATTCCTGACATATGAACAGGACATGTTACTAAAGTGTGACTACTATTATATGAACAAGAAATATGACATATGCTTAAACCTTCTAACTAAAAGTTTTAGGAAATTGGGAACCCATATCCATCTGCAATTCGGCAAATCATCTATCAAATGATGTGGTTTATCTTTTTCAACTAAACAAGTTCTTGACGAACTTTTTGGTTTGATAGTTTGTATTTTCTTGAGAAAGGAATATTTTGTTCATGTAGAAACTAAACTTTTTTTTCCCATTTCCAAAATTTGGCAGTTTGTAGGTCATCTAGGCAGGTATCTTGTTACGTTGATGAGTACGGGGGTGATTCTCGCAATTGGTTTTCAGCTTTCAGGTTTTTAAGCTTTCTACTATTCCCTCGGTTTCTCTTTCTTTTTAATCTGCTCATTTGGCTGTACATAACATTTGTTAGCTAAACTGATGCGAAGACGTTGCAAATGGTCAAAAGTGTTGATGTGGCTAACAAGAAAAAGCCAAATAAAAGCAAGACACGAAGAGAATGCAACTTTCACGAGAACCTGAAAACAACCCACCTACCATTGACACGAGCCCACCATTTATGCATGACAGCAACAAAGGATTTGTCACAGAGCCACCAAAGCTCAAAACGGAACCTGGCGAGCTTGGTACTAGCACTACCCCGAAGAAGAGAAAGGGGCAGCGGAGCATGATCAGACAAGTATCTTGGCTCTAGAACCAAGGAGGATGAAGGAAAAACAAAGAATAACTCAGGCAAGAGGAAGATACAGTCCAACCTCTGAAGAATGAGAGGATTCCTATTATTGGACCAAATAAACTCACCATTATTCAGAAGCACATCAAAAAAACCGAACTCTTTCAACGAATGAGCAAAAAGCAAACATAAACGGACCAAAAGTGATATGGGAGGATGAGTCATAAGGGCGAAACAAACAATTGAAGTCCCCTGTCAAAAGCCAAGGCAAAGGAGCAAGCTAACGAACATGATGCTCCTCAGCCCACAGCTGGTCACGCAAAGCCCCAACGCAAAGGCCATAGACTGCAATAACTAAGACCGGGCTATTGGGCTAGAGACCACTGAGAGAAGCAAAGACAAAGTGCCTACCAACATGCACAACAACCTCTATAAGAGACGGAGAACAAGCCAACAGGATGCCGCTAGCGGCTCCATTAGCTGGTAGGAACCCAAAGGATGACAGATGCAACAGAGTATGAACACAAGCTTGAGAGACCACAGACAGTTTGGTTTCAACCACAATAAACACAGAAGGTCCATGTTGATGGACCCAAGAAAAGAGATATCTAAGTCGATAACGGGCACTCAGGCCCCACACATTCCAACATGCATCCCTCATGGGGAAACCACGCAAAGCGACGTACGTCTGGCCGTCCTAGTAGCACTAGGAGGGAGGATGAAGGCTGCAAAAGCCCCAATCATACGCAATTTCTGCAGCAACCTAGCAAGGCTGGAGTGGGAGGCCTGCACAATAGCGACAACAAAAGAAAAACGCAGAATATCAAGTTGCTCTTGCGGGAGACAGACCTCAAGAGCGGCAAGTGCATCTGTAAGGGAGATGCTTAGCTCAACATCTAATGACGGAGAGACAAGAGGCAACCTATCGTGCAGGAGGGGACAAAGTCCTGCGGTGGACACAGGGTGGGGCAAAAAATGCCAACACATAGGAAGTGGGGGGGGGGGAGGACTGTGGTGGACACAGGGTGGGGCAAAAAATGCCAACACATAGGAAGTGGGGGGGGGGGGGGGGGAGGTGTAGGCAGGGCTAATGAGTTCGGTGTGGGGGGAGGACGGTGGGGTAGGCAGGGTTGCGAAAACAGCCGCGGGAGTCCAGAGAGCAGAACATGTAGGGAAGGCAAGTTATTTGGTAAGGCTGCAACAAAAAAAATAGAAGAAAACCAGAACAGATGGGCAAAAGAGGAGCTCCTGGGTGGTAGAGGGGCCAAAGGGAGGCCGGTAACAAGGGTAAAGAGGAAGGAACATGCAACAGAGGGAGATGGGTTAATTAGGGGTGACGAAACGCTAGAGGTCAAGGCAAAGGAGGCTACAGTAAAAAAATAGCGAGCAACAACAGCGACCTCAAGGGGACGACCCCTTGCAGACGGGTGGGCAGCCGCCTGTGATGGTGCAAAGGATTGGATGTTGCCAAGATCAGCATGAGCAGCAAGCAGCACCGGGTCGGGGCATCCTGAGGTGGATGCGCGCGAACCCCCAGCTCACAAAGAAGAAAAAGAAAGGGGCAAACAAGGTACCTCGGGGGAGCGCGGTAGACAGTAGGCAGGGCTCCAAGAAGAGGGCGAGGCTGACTCCAGCGGTGAGGGAAGCAAGGGTGGAAGCTGCGACGGCGGGAGCTTGGCAAGCGAAGAACACTGGTTCGACAGGCCACCTTCGTTGAAGATCTGCGGGACCTCTAACGAGAAAGGTAGACCAGACCCTGTGTGCCAAGAAAAGCAATCCTAGCCCAAGGAAGTATGATAGAGTAAAAAAAAAGAGCTATCATCTGAAGAAGGTGATAGAGGAGCAGCTGGTAGATGAACGTGGAACCAGAAGGAGGATCCCCAAAAAGTTGTGGATCGTTCTGATAAGCAGGAAAACGACAACGAGAACACGTGACGGCCCGACGATTGTTCAAGGTGGCACACCTCTGACACCACCACTGGCCCCATCTGACGCGGATAGAAGTGACAGACCGAAGAAGGTGACGAAGTCTAGAAGCACGACGAGAAGAGGGGACACATGAAGGTGATGGAGTCGGCCTACCAACAGAGACCACGTTGGGGAGCCTTGGCCGCCATGAACAATCACCCATCTGCAAAGGAAGAAACCAATAGCATGCAGGTGGGAGGAATGCCTGGAGGAGGCCACGAGCATCTTGCAGCTGAAGTGAGCTGGCGAAGACACGATTGAAAATGGTAGACTGCCAACTGAAAGACAACACCAAAGCCTGATGGACCCCCTCAAGCAAGCAAAGAAAATTGAGCGTAGCACGACAAAACAAGCGATTAAGGGGGAGGGGGTTTCTTGACTTGACACCACAAAGACTGGTACCACCAACCCAAGTCCCCTGGGGCGGTCGCAAAGGCGGAGGAGGAGGGAGGGTGGCCATGACACCAACCCTGTGCAAGAACAAAGTGGTTGGTCCAAAGAAACAAAGCCAATCACACGTGTGCCCCCCATTGCTTGACCCACTCAAAGCCTAAGCTGAGAACGGCCCTATAGGCTGGTGAGACAACTTAACGCAACGTGAGAGCAAGGCACCGAAAGAGGACCGGTCAGCTAACAAAATATTCCAAAGGACGGTATGGAGGGCACAAGCTGTAAAAGACATTTCATCGAACATTTACCGCACGACTCCAAGGAGAGGGGACACGGCCCTCAGATGCCCCTCCCGATCAGATGCCCCTCATGTATAGACGCCTCTCTGACACCAAAACGCCCCTCCGGATCAGGGAGAGAGAACGCCGGCTGCAACGGGCACCCCGGGCAACTCTATTTGCATCCGAGGGGAGGAGAGCAGCAAGTGGGAGGTGAGCAAACACTACCTAACCGCGGGACGTGAGCAGGCGGGATGTGAGCAAACGGGTGGGTGAGAGAAACAGGCAAGCGGGAGGTGAGCAGGCGGGGGGAGGGGGGGGGTGGAGGAAAGCTCTGCCTACCACGCGGGAGGTGAGAAGATGGGTGGGCCGAGAGAAAGAGAGCATAAACATATCTATTAACCGGTAAAAAAGAATGTCGCATCCTAATAATAAGTTAAGAGGGCAAGGTGCTTAAAAAGGAAAAATAAGAGAGTATAGGCTAACAAAAGAGACAATATGTACATGAAGGGGACCCCCAGGTAGGTGAAGACCCTAGCTAAAAAACAGTATCACACTAAATGAGAGTGGCAAGGAGCCAAGGATCCACCACAAAGACCATGGCAAAAGGCAGGCAAAGCTCACTTCCGGCACTTCAAATGCGCCGGGCGATGCCTGCGTTTACCCAACTCCGTATTACTTACAAAAAATACATTCGAACTTACAAAAGAAAAGAAAAGACTTCCTAACCCAATATATCAACTTTGAACATGCAAAAGGAGTTCTCTATTTTCTATCCATCTGGTAATGGCATTAACGCACCCTTGCTATGCAATTCTTGCATGTTCTCTGGTAAAGGTTCTGTCCAATTTTTGTGAATATTTCCATCTATCTCTCATATATTTCTCTCATTCTCTCTTTTGGTTGAATAGTTGATCATTGTCAACAACAATTGCAGATTGATCGGTAGTCATTCTTGCTAGTTCTTCAAGATGCTACATGGTTTCCGGTCTATCTACATTGTATTAGACGTCAAAATTTGATATTATGTTCTTCAAAATTTATTTTAAAGAAGAAGACTTGTCGACTTGATTTCATTTGCTATTATTCACCTGCAAGTTTTTATATGTTAAACTCTTTTATTTCTCAATTTTGTTAACTTATGAATTGAGAGTCAACTGTCAAGATTTTCTTTCTTTTGTGCAAGCATATTCGTTTTTAAATTTTCATAAAATTCTGTTGTACTTTGAAGAAATATGTTCTTTGACTACAACAATCATAAACACTTAAAACTATCATTCACTTATTTGTACAATTATTTGACTACAACAATCAAGTTCTGAAGTTTTCCAGTTCATTCTCCACGGATGACATGTAGTTTACAAGGGACAGATGCCCTCTGCTAGATTTTCAATATCAAATCTCCGGAAGGTCGTCGTAGACCGGCTTTTCACCTGCTGATATGGAGCTGAATCAGTCGCCGGAGATCAGTGCTGGGTGTTAGGCCCCCCATCATTAACTGAAACTAAATATTGTTTTCTACAACGGGAAAGAAGAAACAACAAAATTTACGGCGGCATGATCAAGGACCAGAAAAATTTATAGAAATCATGATCAGAGTACCTACACACTAGCAAAAAGTCTTTCACAACTTTCTGCTTAGAACCATCCAAGAAGAAAAGTCATGTCTCATATCTGAATCTGAATCTGAAATCCGTTTTCACAATTCAAATCCTATTTGAATTCGATTTTTATATTCACATCTGAATCCAAATCCCAATTTGGGACTGAATCCAGCCAAAACCATAACAGCATTGTGTATAAGGTATTTATTTAAAACTAAATCCAACTAGATGTTTATATATATTTGAATCTGAATCCGATCAAATATCATTTCTTAAATCCAAATCAGTTTTTTTTTTCTTTAAAGTTAGTATCTGATTCAAGAATCAGATATATTGACATCCCCACTAAAAATAGATAAAAATAAGGGTATCGGTATGAGCAATTCAAGAACCATGTGATGGTAAAGAAATTGATGGGCAAGTCTGTACGTGTACCAACATAATGGTGTAAGAAAAGAAGAACTAGAACATTAATACAAAAGGCAAGGTCAATGATGCCCCCCTCAACAAATCTATCTATTTCCTTATAGGAATGCAATAGAGATAAATTTGGGAGATGCTACGATCTTAGAAAATGTTTTTCCTAAAACAGGAGAGATTGCCAGAGATATTCAAGAGTTTCTGGTACTGCATATTAATATATTAGATTCTGGTGGGTGACATTGTTTTCAAGTCAATAAAGTTGAATTATTGTTACGAGAGGATTTTTTCCCCATAATATATAGTATGAATCTTTCAAATTTATTTTTACCCAAACCATCATCTTCCCTCCAATATCTGCATCACCACACACATGACCTAAAACAAGAGGCTAATTTGGGTTGGCTATTTAAGGGAAATATATATATATATATATATATATATATATTTATAAATGTATATTTATTAAATGTTAATTACAATTCAATGGGCAAGATATATATGGATTCCTTATGTAGATAATGCAAAACTTGCTCTTCATAAGGCCGGTTTCTTTCAGTTTCACCTTGCATTGTGCAAGGCTTCTTGAAGCCCCCACCATGTGTTCCAAAGCTTTCCATGTATCTCTCTTTGCATGTGCTGTCGTCGTTTTGATCAGTCATGGCTTGCCGTGTGAAGGGAGGAGACGCGTTCGAGAGAGATATTATCCGGAGGAGCCCCCAGTCAAAACTCTTGTGGTATGTAGCCTCGATTTCATTTTTTGCTTGACATTCAGTCCATGCTTCCCTTGTAATGTGATAGCAATATTATCATTTGATCGAATATTGAGATCACTGGTCTCAACTAGTTCGAGCCAGCTTTAGAGGTTTTAGTTTTTCATCTCTTAAAGCTTAAAATTTTGTATTTTAGATTTCACTATTAGTACATGCATGATATGTAGAAGATCAACTAGCTGCGCTGATGTGGCTTGCTTGAAGTAAGGGCGGCAGAAAGAGGGGGGGCCATGGCGCCCCCTCACATATTGGGAAAAGAAATTGTATTTATATTTTTGAAAACTTTTATATTGGTCCATATAAAAATTCTGAAGAATACTGTTTAAATTTGGGTCCATTGCAATTTTTGAAAATGCTATTCAACCCAAAAAAAGAAAAATTCTGGCGCTCAGTTGCTTCTGAAATGCAAAGATGGTTCGATCACCATTGTAGTATAAGTTAATGCATGTCTTCAAGCTTTGGATGTGCTTAATTCTGTTTCAATTGATATAATCTAATTTTAGCTATCAGCGTGTTCAATATGCAGTCGCCCTTCTTCTAGGATAAAGAAACAAATTAATTTGTGATGTTTCTGATCCCCATTGCAAAATCTGGTCATCTCCTTGCATTTAAAAGATGAAAGAGTTGAGTATGATAATGATATCTCTTGTTGATTTTCAGCTCGAAAATGGAGATGTGGTTGACTGCGTAGATTTTTACAGCCAGCCTGCCATGAGGAACCCTCACGTGAGAAAGTTGTGCAAATATGAGGTGAATTTTCTTGGTTTTTTCTTCTTTTCACACCTTTTTTTAGTTAAAAAACAAGGGAACATACGCTAAGAGTGTAACACATGAAAAAAATAACTTAATCACTTAGATCCAATAGATTGCTTCTTTCTTTGTTTAATTGAGTGTGTTTGTCAATATCCAAATCCCACAGTGTCCGAACGGTGGTACATCCTTGATTTATATAAACATGGCTCTACAAAGATAATTCTATTTTTAGCTGTGTGACAAAATTGAGCCCATTTGGTTACACAACAAAACCTAGAAAAGGTTTAGTGACGTGAGAAAAGTATCGCCATGTAACGGTGGTAAAACCAATTCTAGCGCCGTTAAAGGTGATTTCAGTAAAAGTTTTTGAGTTTTTCAACAAATTGTCGGTGTACCAATTGAACACACACGTCAATAAAGATTTTTTTTACTGATGTTTCCAAATGTCAGTAGAGAAGGTTTGCTAACTAACCAAAAGTGTTGTACACACGGAAAGGAGGCGTCAGCATTGATGTGCATTTGTTTGAAGGCTAACAGTAAGAGTTTACACCAAAACCTTCCCTGACGTTTGCTTAAACGTGGTAAAAGTCTTCAACGACGTTGTGAAAAGTCGGTGAAAGCTGGATCGTGATCAGTACCCCCATTGACGTTTCCAGGTCAGCCCGTTGGTAAACTCAACATTTGCAACACTTCTCTAAACGACAGTGAAAGTTTTATTTACTGACTCTTTGCAATTCATGCGTCAATAAAGGTTTTTTTTTTAGTGGATAGTGTCGGAGGTTCCATGCGATAACTTTCAAGTTAAAAAGGCGATGCATTCAATTTCAATTATGCTGTTATATATACATATATATATATATATAACAGCATCATTGAAATTGAATGTATCGCCTTTTTAACTTGAAAGTTAATCTTGGGTACACCCATTTTCGTATGAAGAAGGTAAAAGGTATGAAATTTTTGGGTTTCGTGATATACTGAGGATAATTAGTGAACCCCTTAGTTCCTAAAGCAACAAATACGCCATGTTAGAAATTTTTCTTAACTAAGATTGAGTGCACAGAAACAAATGCAAGCGATTGTAGCAGTTTAAAAGTCAAGGCATTATATGTGGAGGAAAAAATGACTAAAAACGTGTGCGTTGCTGAATGTAGCTGCGATCGAGAGCAAGATTACCACCTCGGGAAACAACAACAACAACAACAGAAATTGAATCTCGTGGACCACTAAGTGACACTATTAGCGAAATTGGATCAAGAGAAAAGAGTTGCCCACCAGGATCAGTTCCGTTTCTCAAAGCAACAAAGTCAGGGCCCCTCAACTACAGTGCTATTGATAATTTTGCAAGATCACGCGCCAAGTTTTTTCATATGAGATCCAATTCCACCAAGCTGCTAATGGATGGTGATCACGATGACGACGACGACGACGTTGACTTTTTTGACGATCCAAATGACCATGAGGTTTGAGATGAACTTTTAGCGCAATTTCCTCAGATGTTCTTTTCTGTTTTTAGTTATTGACCTGTTAGTACGTGTTGTTTGACTGCAAAATTTTGCTTGCACGAGTTTGGACTTTTACCTCAGTTTACAGCTTGTTCAAGGATGGACAAAGCTATAGTGACAGTTTTTGGAAGGAGAAAACCATCTCCTTCCCTGCACTCATAGGGTTTAGGGTTGCTTGGGTACCTAGGTGGTGGCATATTATGGTAAACCATTCTACTCGTGTGTCGTGCATGTCATTGTTTACAGTTTACAAGAGTAGTATTGCTTACAAGAATCAAACTACTAAACTCTCATCGGCCCACCAACCTTGCCAGCTAAACTATACCCCTTTGAAGCAAAGCTCTAGGAAAAACCTTACCTTTTGTTTATTTTCCACATGCATATGGATCATAGCACGCGACAGTTGGACTCAATGGAAGATATGGAGGAGCCAAAGGGAGTTTTAATGTTTGGAAGCCATTTGTAGAGAGCACAACCGAGGTGAGCATATCACAACTATGGGTTGCAAGGAGGTATGATGATGGCAACATTGCAACGTTGGAAGCCGGTTGGATGGTCAGTTCCAGTTTTATCCACACTTATCAAGAAAAACATGAATCGCTTTCTTCTACCATCGAAGTTGTTTCGTCGTATACTTTGCTTCCGTTCCATTGTTTGCTTAACCTTCTTGCTTCTTGTTAATGGTGAAGGTGTATGCTCATCTGTTTGGAGACAACATGGTGCGGTTTTTTTGCTTAACTACGGTAATCGTTCGCCCATCGATCTCTATTGTGCCATGAGCGTTAGAAATGTTGTGAATTGGAAGGATGTGTTGTTGCTACGGTTGATTAGTCAAATAGATTGCATGCTTATGGCGGTATTTGTTCTTAATAGATTGAAAAATAATAGATTGCTAGCAATACGACACATAGAAATGTCATAATTCTGGGGAGATGTAAAGTGAATGCTAACAATCACTATACTTGTTTGATGCAACAGCCAGATAATTACAAAACGCGGCTTTATAATGTCGATCTAAGACTTCCGGATCACACTAATCTAGTCTTCACTCAAGTGAGCGAGAGATTTTTCCCTGGTGGTGCGCTCACGCCTACCTCCGAGTTTGATGGGCGGCAAAGCGAATTTCTGCTCGAGATAAAGAAGGTAAACAATCTTCTTCTTCCTTCCCCGGCCCATTTTCTACAGTGAAAATTTGTCTAATGTGTTTAGTGTATTTTAAGTGGACCGAGCAACATAACGTGGACGATTTTCAATGCATCCCTAACCCTGACAAAGTTCATGAGCTAGTGAATGGAACATTTTTAAATAGACCAAGTGGTTTGCCAAAAAAATAAAATAATAATAAATAAAAAAATGAAATTATTATGTCTTCTTCTTTTTTTTTTCTCTTTCTTATTTCTTCTTTTGTAAGCATTTGAGAATCTTGAATTTTGATTTTAAAATTAAAATTTTAGAAAGAGAAATCTACCTGAATGAAAATTTCAATTCTAATTTTCTCTTTGTGTTTGATAGCATCGAATTTTGATTCTAGAATTGAAAATAATGTGTTTGACAAAAAATGAATTAAAATTCTAAAATTGATGAATTAAACCACATGACATATGCACTAAAAAGAGATGAAAAAATCTTAAAGTTTTATAATCATAACTCTACCCCCCATGATACAATCACAACTAAGGCATCTTGAGTCAAGAACGAGCCTATAATTTCAGAATCAAAATCCTCCGTTTGATAAGATAATTCCTATTTCATCAAAAGTGAAAATTTTAATTTTAAAATTTCACAATTCTTCCCATGTTGTCCCGAACCCTCCTTGCTAACAGGAGGCGTTGAGCTCCTTATAATATATGCAATAAATAAAGTATAACTAACATTATTTAATTGGCAAAAAACAGGATCTTGAGACTGGGAACTGGCATATTTTATTCAATGGTGAAACGATGGGATTTTGGCTGAGAACAAACTACTATCCGGATTTCGACTTGGGGGACGAGATTCAATGGGGAGGAGAGATTGTTAACAAGCGCACCAAGGGAAGGCACACCAGCACGCAGATGGGGAACGGCCATTTTGGATGGAAAGGGTTGGGAAAGGCTGCTTTCATCAGACACATGGAGGTGTATGACCACGACCTCAACCCCTCCGACGCCGCTTACCCTCTTACTCTTTACACCACCGACTCTTTCTGCTATGATATCAATGACTGGGGGAGAACACCCATGGGACGTATGATCACCTTCGGTGGACCTGGTTATAATGCCTTCCTTTGTTCTTGATCTACTTTGCAACCCAGCCTTCCTTCCTTTCCTCAATATATAAACTTTCTTTGTTATTTTCCTCTCTACTCACTTGCAAGATCTATCATTTGAATGAGATTATATGTTAAGGGTCAATAACTTCATTGATGCACAATATCGTTTGACATTTACTCTGTTCGATATGAAAGATTCCCGGTAGCCTCAAGGGGCATAGCGTAGTTGGTCGAGCTAGGAGCCTTCATGCTATGATATCAATGTTTGGAATCTCATATCATACTCAACCCAAGATTAATCTACATTTTCAAGGCTTATACATGCTGGTGGATCCACATAATCTACGTATGGCAGTTATTTTAACTTTTCAAGGAAATCTGTGCTGATGCATATATGATATAACCTATGTATGTCAGTTGACAAAAACTGAGAAGCAGGTTATGTGGACAAGGGTGTGGGATGACTAAAATATCACAATTTAAGTAAAAATAATAAGTTTTGTAGAGCGTAAAGGAGATATGAAAAAAACTTAAAAGTCTAAAATATATATTTTTTATAAAAAAATTTCAAAAATATTTAAACCCACCTTCTTTTTCCTATGTGTATAGATAAGCTTGGGCGTCGGGCCAGGCTGCCGGTGGGTACCCAGCCCGGTCGGACCCAAACCCGGGTCGAGAGAACCGGGTGCTGGGCCCAATGATGTGGCCTGGTGGGTACCCCGTCCGGCCCGTCTCCTCCTCCTCCTCCCATCCCCCTTCCACCTCCACCTCCTCCCCCCTCCGGTTCCCCTTCTCCCTTCCCTTCCCTCATCCTCCTCCCGTTCCTCTTCCTCTTCCCCCTTCCCCCTTTGGCCCTCTCCTTCTTCCCCTTCCCCCCATCGGGCCAGGCCCCACAAGCCGACCTGGGCCCCACAAGCCGACCTGGGCCCCACAGGCCGACCCGGGATATCGGTTTCAGGCCCGATGGGCACACCCAAGCCGGGTCTTACCGGGCTGGGGCCGGGCTAGCCCGATGCCCATCCCTACGTATAGAGTGTGCACACAACTCGACTGTTTGCTTCTTGTACTGTTATTGGTCATGGGAAATAGCTTTCTCTTTTTGCAGTTGGCATGCACTTTGATGCACTTTTTTCTCGAACAAGTCTTAATGCAAACATATATTTCGTTGATGCAACAGTCTCACAATGACTTAAGAGGGTTAGTGTAGTATGCAAGGCGGAACTATAAATTTTTCATGAAGCGGGCCAAATTAAAGTTTTAAAATTTGGACTAGAGCTAAAATATTATTTTTTAAAAATTTAATATAAAACAAATGACTTTTTTTAAAATTTATATGTAAATTTAAAAAAAATTAAGGTGGGACTATAAAAAAAATTTATATGTAAAGTTTATATGTAAATTGAGTTGAGGTGGGGCTTTAAAAAAAATTTTATATATAAATTGAGGTGGGGCTAAAAAAAATTATATGTAAATTTTAAAAAAAATGAGGTGGAGCTATAAAAAAAATTTATAGGTTTGGCTCATCACCTTCACTTGGAACCTTCTTCTCAACTGCCTCTCTCTCTCTCTCTCTCTCTCTCTCTCTCTCTCACTCTCTCTCTCTCTCTCTCTCTCTCTTATCATTCCCAACTGATGTCCTTATCACCCTTACTCTATTCTTCACTTTTGAGAGTCTTGAATTGAACCCTCTGATCAATTGAAAGTAGGCCTTACTACTATTTGCAAGTTTCTCATGTTAAGAAAACTCAATAATATTTGTGATATTCATGCAATAAAGGTGATAAGGAGATCAGTTGGGAGGTGATAAAGGTGATGGGGGAAACATTTAAGTGTTTAGCATCCACCAATATATATATATATATATATATATATATATATATATATATATATATATATATATATATATATATATATATATATATATATATATATATATATATATATATATATATATATATATATATATATATATATATATATATATATATATATATATATATATATATATATATATACTTGCATGTGCACACGGACTTACACTTAGTACATCAATCACATTTTGGGATTAGCTTTCTCAGCTATTTTTTCATACACCCTTGTTCCAAGAATGCTTGTTGTAAGGGGAACTGGAAAAGCAGTTAACTATTTGACTCCCTCCCGGATTCAGCTTGCATTAGTGACTGCATGGCTTGGGCGAGGTCGTTGGTTTGATGATGAGGTAAATTATAATGTTGTCCAAAAGCCATTAGCTTTGAACGTAAGGAAATAACAACAACAACAATGTAACTTGGGGATTTCTCCAATGAATTATCCACAGAAGCATGGAAGGTCCATATCCAGGGCCGGAGGGAGGGGGGGGCCGCCTAGGCCATGGCCCCACCCTGGCAAAATGAAAAAAAAAAAATTTACATTGAAAAAAAAATATTTTTTAATGACTATGTATTTTTTAGATTTAAATTTAGTTTGACCCTACCCAGATCCAGAGGTTGGACTGTTCTGACTCCGCCACTGTCCATATCCACTACTTCAAACAAATTTTACCACACCAACAAATGCACCACCACTTCGTCCACCATCACCTGGTCTTGCATTGGGTTTTTCTAAAAGCACCTTTACATATGAAGAACTGGCGATTGCAACAAATGGGTTTTCATCAGAGAACCTCCCTGGTCAAGGTGGTTTTGGTTACGTCCACAAGGGAATGCTTCCCAATGGAAAGGAAGTTGCTATTAAGCGGCAATGGTTACTGTATTAGTGGCACCCAGAGGCTGCTTCTTTATGTGAATGTGAAGATCCTGAAAGCCTCTTTCAACTGCATCGGAGCCTAGGACACCAAACGAGTGGACTGCCCTCCCCATCTTCCCCTATGACCTTGCAGGAACCAGCAGGAAACTTTTCCTTGTCTTTCATTTTCCCTCCAGTTTCGAGTGTTTGGAGAACCAGACTACAGAAGAAAGAAGGGAACAGACAGTTGGACCCAGTCATCTTCAGTTGTTGCATTTGGTTTTTGTGTCTATCAACTTGCTGTTGTTTTTCTTTGCATGAATGACTGGTTTTTGTATGTTAGGTATACAAAACAGACATTAAATGTTTGATAAAATGAATTTTAATGCAGAAAGTGAGTTCCAAACTTCCAACCAAGAAGCACTTTGCTTTTAATGGGTGTGAGAGTTGGGACTCGCAACTAAGTAGATGGGCAGCGGGAATGTTGGTCAGTTTCAAAAAAACGGCACAAAGAAAGATATAAATAAGGAACAATGTTTTGTTTGTGATTTTAAGAATGAACTATTAATTTAATGTTTTTTTTAATTTATAATTTTTTAAAATATTATATTTTTCATATCCGCTTATTCGAGAATTGTAAAAATTGTTGTATCGATACCCGTATCACACCCGGTGTGACTTAGGATCAAACTAAACTCCAAATAGCTAGGAGAATTTCCCATCACAACTATTTCAGTCATATTGCCACGTTAATTCTCACAATATCCATTGAAAACATCACCCAACAAAGAAACAATTAAATAATGTCCTCTCAGTGTTAAAAAAAATGCCAACTTATCCAAAAAATGTTATAATTCGAAATATTCACAAATCAAAACAGGCAAATTCAAGAAGGAAATAAAATTCAACCCTAAAAAGACAGCAAAAAAATTAGAAAATTGTTCGGCTTGCATCAGAAAAAGAGAGAGAGATGCTGCTACAAGAGGAGGGGCTTGCATGCGGCTGCCGCAAGAGAGAGAGAGAGAACTTGCAAATCGATAGGAAGAGTCGCAGAAGGACCTCTCACGCAGCACAGGAGCAAGGGGGAAGACGAGGAGAACTTGAAGACTTCGTGCTCTTCCCTTTGGTGCTTTTTGATAGAAAAAGACTCATGGGTGAAAGAGGTATTGTGGGTAGAAATGAAGAGAAGTTTCCTTTCATTTCCAATCATTTTAATTTTGGAGGAATTGAATTTACACTACATTGCACAGATGATTAGTGCTTGAAGCCTATTATGTCGCCAGATTTTAAAAGGCTTATCAAATATTGTGCATGCATTTTAAGGGTCAGACTTTAAAACCTTGGATCTGGATCTGAGAATCTGAAATCAACCTATATCTAAGATCCAACCAATGTTACAATGTTGACAAACTAGTAATCTTTCAATTTTAATTATGTTAAAGAACAAGCTGAATAAAAAAAAAATTAAGTGCAGTAAACATTCTAGGAGTCATCTCCATTCACTGCTCAAATGGTGAACCTTTTATAAATGAAAGAAATCGAATTTTGAGTGTGGTTTACCAATAAATAAATTGGAGTGGAAGAGGTAATTACCAACACTCTCGAGGCCTCCTGTATTTGGAATATGTATTTTAATTAAAAGAAAAGCAATTTCAGGTGACCGGCAACCCGTGGAAGAGATCGGAAGGGAGAAACAACATCTGGAACTATAAAGATGGTTTTGCTTCTTCTTCTTTTTCTTCTTCTTTAACTTCTATTAGTGACTTCTATTAGAAAGCAACAATAAAAAAGCATATGGAACTTCTATTGGAGACTTCTATGGAAAAACAACAATGAAGAAGCATTTGGAACTTCTATTGGAAAACAGCAATGAAGAAGCATGTGGAACTTTAAATCGGGACTTTTATTGGAAAACGACAATAGAAGTTCGAGTCTAAGGGTGGGCGCTGGGCCAGGCCGGGCCGCCGGTGGGGGCTCGGGACCCGCCCCAGCACGGGTCGGGGTCATGAAAAAAACTTTTATTCAAAAAAAAAAATATTTTATAATTTAAAAATATTTTTTTAATGTAACCGGGCCTATACCTGAATATCAAGGCCGGGCCTAGTTTTACCCAAATGTTTCCAAACTCGAGTAAAAACCATTGTCACAAAAACGTGTATGGGTATAATACAGTGAGAAAAAGAACAGGTATAATACGGCGAAGTTGTATAAAACGGAAAAAACGGTAAATTTTTTAAAAATAAATAAAAAATCCTGACAATTATATAAAAATAAAATAAATGAGAAATTAAAAAAAACATTGAAAAATGACTAAATGACAAAATAAATGGATGCATTTGAAATTGTGTAGAAGTCAGAATGAACTTGGGAAATCCTAATGAATTACCAACCTACATGACATTATCATCAATAAAGAGGTAAAACAGTTAGCTTACAGCTAAAGCACATGCAAACAGAATACGAATTATCAAGTAAAACTTGAACTTATTCAGTTACCACCACAGTTCAACAAAATAATGCCTCAAATTGAATAAACATGACAAGATGGGGTTGTCACATCTTCTAAGCAAATTATTTGATGTATTAAAATGCAGATAAAAAGGATTCAATGGACCACAAGTTAAAATAGCAATAAGGGTGGGCATCCGGCAGGGCCGGCCCGAGTCTCGGCCGGGCCCGGCTCATTTAAAATTAAAAAATAATTTTTAGATTATGAAATAAATTTTTTTAATATAAAATATATTTATTAATAATAAATATATATTATTAAAACAAAAAAATTAAAAAAAATCATTTTTTTCATCTAAACGGGCCAGGCCGGGCTGACCCGGGCTGACCCGGGCCAAATCGGGCCGGGCCGAGCCGGCCCGGCGGCTGCCTCGCCCGACGCCTAACCTTAAATAACAGTTACATGGATCCTTCAATTCAATAATAATAGATGGTTTGAACAACAAGGGTTATTAATTACATTTTGCAGAAGTTGCCTGTGAAAACAGCAACTGCAACTGCAACTGCAATTGAGCCCCTAAATCCTAGTGAGTTGCCCGATAAACACCATTGATGCTCGACTAAGCAATAAAACTAAAAAAGTAAAGCTGTGCCATGAAAACAACAACTGAGCGGTGAGTTTTAAACTGTAAAACAGAGCCCTTTCACCAGTCCGGCGACTCGTCGAATGAGAACGGGAAGGAGACGAAGGAGAGGATGGCGACTCCCGTCAGCCTCGGCGACTCCCAGCAGAAAGCTTAGCAAGTCCAAAGTCGGCAACATTCAGAAAAGAGAATAAAAGGGATGAGACATAGAAAGACATTGCACATTCAGTTATATATGATGGAAAAGGAAAAAAAACTTTGTCCTAGTTTTTAGCAGAAGAATAGAAAGGTAACAACTCAAATCTTGGTTGATCTATGAGCCACTTAAGATTCATTAAACACATTCTATAGGCCATGGCTATTTCCACTCTCTCTTCTTTTTGTTCATTTCTCGTCCTCCCTCCTTATTTTATTTCTGACAAGTTACACAGGCCAAATACTACATATCTCAAAAGATATATCAGAATATCAAATAATATAAGGAATTTTCATCTACATGAAGAATTTACATAGATGAAGGTATCTCATCTGACCTTGGCTTCAAATTTGAAATCAAGAAGTATATTTGCTGATGACCTGCGGATGGAAATCTTCATTAGAGAAGAACTTTCGCAAGTATATTACTAACTGATGATATTAGTATTATGTGTTGTAAGCCTGTAACTGTCTCATTTAACTCAATGATCCAAGGAACTCACAGTCCTCATGGAGATAAGCAAGTCCTCTTGCAGCCCCTAGTACAATTTTCAGTCGCAACAAAATTATTTTAAAGCATGATCATCAAACTAAAATGTCTGAAAAAATTATCATCTTTTTTGTAATAAAAAATCTAAATGCAATACTCTAGCGAGGAGGATAAATAAGAAGTTGCTCGGAAGTTGATGAATCTTAAGTAGCTCATGGATCAACCAAGATTTGAGTTGTTACCATTCTATTATTCTGCTAAAAACTAGGACAAAGTGCTTTTCTTTTTCCGTCTTATAACTGAATGTGCCGTCACTTCCATGTCTCATCTCTTTTATTCTCTTTTTTTAGCATTGCTGACTTTGGACTTGCTAAGCTTTTGCTGATGACAGCTTTTATTTTATTTTACATTATAAAATATAAATTTTAAAATATAAATTATTTTAAATAATAAAATATATATTATTAAATTAAAAATAATAAAAAAATATTTTTTCATATTACTTGCCCCAGGCCCTCGCCGAGGCCCAGCCCGGCGATCAACACTCATGTTTCTACTCGAGTTATGGGAACATTTGGGTAAAGCCGGTCTTGGTTCGGTTCGATGGGCCTGGGCTCAGCCCCAATATTCGGGTATCGGGCCCAGCCCGGCCCAATTACATTAAAAAATATTTTTTTAAATATAAATTATTTTTTAAATATAATATATTTTAAATAATAAAATATATATTATTAAATTTAAAAAATAAAAAAAATTATATTACCTTCCCCGGTTTTTTCAGTGGGACCTGGGCCCATGCCGAGCAGGGTCTAAGGCCCCCGCAGGCGCCCACCCTTACACTCGGACTTCTATTGGGGACTTCTATTGTTGTTTTCCAATAGAAGTTCTCCACT
Source organism: Nymphaea colorata (assembly GCF_008831285.2). Taxonomy (NCBI): domain Eukaryota; kingdom Viridiplantae; phylum Streptophyta; class Magnoliopsida; order Nymphaeales; family Nymphaeaceae; genus Nymphaea; species Nymphaea colorata. Next base: position 5,392,691 of record NC_045143.1, read on the forward strand.
AGAAATCCCAAATAAAAGTTTCAGATATTTCTTGATTGCTGTTTTGCAATAGAAGTCCTCAATAGAAGTCCAGAGCTTCTTGATTGTTGTTTTTCAATAGAAGTCCAGATGCTTCTTGATCTTGATTGTTGTTTTTCAGTAGAAGTCCCCAATAAAAGAGTTCCAATGCTTTTTCATTGTTGTTTTCCAATAAAAGTCCTCAATAGAAGTTCCAAATGCTTTTCATTGTTGTTTTCTAATAGAAGTCCCCCATAGAAGTTACTCGCTCGACTGAACAAGATGTAAGTCGAGTTGAGTTGGTCCAGTCGAGCTAACAAGCTCCACTTAATTCATGTACAGCCCTAGAGTCCTTACTAGAGTTTCTCTCTCTCTTTCTGACTCTTTCTCTGCATCTGCAAGTCCTCTCCAGTATTATTCTGGTGAGTCATTTCTCCATTAACAGCAAACAAAGGAGGAGAAAGGAACAGGAAGGAAGAAAAGAGAAGGGAAAGGAAAGAAAAAGAGAAAGAGAAAAGAGAAACAACAACGATTGTTTTTACTGGAATTCCAGTTTATTTCCATCCACCCAATTGACAGCAGGTAAGAAATTCGATAGCCTTCTTTGAGGAAGATGGAGAGACCAAACGAGAGAGAGAGAGAGAGAAATGATACCCTTTTGATCTCCTCTTGAATATACCACTGAACTTCAGGGTTTCTGATCTCGTCCATTGATGTGGCTCTATTGGTGCCAGCTCGATCGACCGGCTACCTATATCTCTCGAGTTAACCAAAATCCTGACTTCACTTTCAGAAGGTTCATTTTTATGTCCATGGTTTCTGGTCATGAAGAAAAGCTTCTTCTTGTTTCTGTTGAATTGGAAGTCTTTTCTCCCAAAACTATCAACAATGTTGCCAAAGTCGTAAAATAGAAATGTCAGAGGATACGGATGTATCACCAAGTATGATCATGTTCAGAGTTTAAGCAATGATTTAGATTGCCCAGTAAAAATCTTATAATGCAATCGTAAAAGTTCATCGAATTTAAGCATTATAAACAATTGCACTACAGACAACTGTGCATGCATGATCAAATGAACATATTCCTCTCGTTCATCTCAAAGTCTTGCTTTCTGATCAAATGTATCTTAAATCTTTAAAAAATCCTTGAGAAAATATATGTTACGTTGTTTTCATGCTTTGCACCATCGAAATCACGCCTATAGAAAGTCATGATGCATAATTTTTTTTTCTGTTTTAAGTTTGTAAATTATTCATGTCCTTACATTTATATCTAAATTGCTCTTTCTTTAAGTCTCTATCATAATTCTTGAGCAAGCACAAACCACATCCGTCATGTTTCTAAGTTTATAATGCCACTCAGGTATTAAAAAAAAAAATCTGAAATTAATAGGATAAAACTCATCCTGTTCTTTTGTTTTCTTAAATTATTCTCCCATATTATTTATTCCATGAGCTATTTCCCTCTCTGAAATAGAAAAATATGTTCGTTATTTTTTTATTGTTGCGTGTTCTTCTTTAACGTTATTCTTTTATGGGCGCCTAGCATCTCTTAAATGTGAAGTTATGTCTCTCGTGCACTCCTAGAATGTTTACTGCACTTGATGTTTTTTTATTCAGCTTGTTCTTCAACATAATTAAAATTGAAAGATTACTAGTTTGTCAACTTTGTAACATTGGTTGGATCTTAGATCCAGGTTGATTTCAGATTCTCGGATCCGGATCCAAGGTTTTAAAATCTGACCCTTAAAATGCATGCACTATATTTGATAAAATCTGGCAACATAAGAGGCTTCAAACTAGGGATGTCAATATATCCGATTTGAATCGGATATCCGACCGATCCGATCCAAAAAAATTGAATATGGATAAAAATTTAATATCCGATTAAGAAATCGGATCGGATTCGGATTTAATAAATGATATCCGATCGGATTCGGATTCGGACATACATGAATATCAGATCGGATTCGGATACGGATTCGGATCGGATTCATTTTTAGACAAATATCCTCTATCTAATACTTGAAAAATGGTAAAATATGGTTCAAAATTCGGATTCAGATATAAATATAAAAATTAGATTCGGATTGTAAAATCCGAATCCGAATATATGAATATCCGAAAAAGCGGATATGGTTAAAAATGTATCTGATCCGAATATGGGAGAAATCCATAAAACCTGAAAAGAAAAACACTAATTGGCAAATTGGCTAATAAGGCGGGACCATGAGGGAAACTCTATCACTAAATCGAGAAAAATTTCGTAAGCATCTGACGGGAGATCACCATATCAAGAACGCAGATCACTAATCAAAATTGACAAACTTTAGTTTTGTCTCATTCTAAATTGACTTAAAAAAATAATTGTGCTCATGATTGTATTGAACTGACGTTATTATACAAGTCATTACTATATTCAAACTTAGTTAAACTAACATTAATTTAAAAATGCGTTTGTCAATCTGCCCACATCACATTGACATGTATGAAAGGGCACGCATACACAAACAATTCTAAACAACAAAGACCCGATCTTGAACCTGGCCCATGTGCAATAGGCCCAGTCGGGCCAGCCCAAGGCCCAACAAAGTCGGGCTTGGGTTGGCCAGAAGTCTTTGTTGGCGATTCCGGTTAATTATCAGGCCGAGCTAGCTTTATACTTATCGAGTATCTGGTTTAATGTTCACCCATATTTGAAACCCTTAACATTCTATATTTTAATATCTTAAAAGCATTTATTAACGTGTTGAGAGCTTCTAAGAGTACCATCGACAGCATATGAAGAGTTTGTAAGGGTGTCATCGGCGATACATAAGAGTAAATCGATTATTAGTGTGTGTGTATATATATATATATATACCAAAAAAATGTGTAAGTATATATATCAGGCTGAGTCAGACCCTCAATACCTGACCCGGGCTAACCTGTCGGTGAATTTTTTTTAATAGGACTAATCCAACTGTCAAAAAACCAGTCCAATCTCGGTTGATCATGAACCAAATACCGAACGAGGAACCTTACTCATTTGTGACCCCACAGCCCCTAGTGACAGATTAAAAAAAGGCACCTCCGATACACATGAGAGGGCATACTTTATTGCCTTTTAAGTTAAATCTGTCGTGTATCTGTCAAAAATATTTATATAACAAAAAAACCACAAAAATTGTTTTAAAAAAATTAAAATCAGGCAAGTGGTACCTTTGAATTAGCCGCCAAATCGAATTGATTCGTCACTAAATCGACAGATGCAGGCCAATTCATGGATGATACGAAACCAAAGTTACTGACTTAAAGTGTAAGACAAGCAGGCATTTCTCGCCGGCGGAATCGCAGGTCCTATTTCCACGTGCCATGTGGTGGGTGGGCACTACAACCTTCCTGTTTTCACTTGTTGACAACAAGGGCCGAAAGATGCTCCCAAAAGCTGTCATTAATCAATAATATATATATATATATATATATATACTTTAGCTGTCTATTAGTTATACCTAAACTTATGATATTTATTGCCAGATGTTTTTACAATTAATATTTTTGTTTCAAGTAGCCGCTCCAAATAAGCTTGAGTTAAGGGTTTGGCTGTATCCAAATTGACCCTTACTCATATCTTCTGAAATTTTTGTATTTTTGCTTGAAAAGTAATGGTAACTTGCCATTGGAAGAAGGCAGTCTGCTTTGAATACAGTACAACATCAAACGAAAAAGAAGACAACAGCTCCACACATATCTGGGTAGGGGCATCATTTAAAACCCTTTACTTTAAGTTGAAGTAGGTTTGGAGATATTCGAATAGGTATTTGACAGAGGATTTCATGAATCTATCATAAAAGTTGGGAAAGATTCAATGAATGTTGAGTTTTAGTATTCTATGAATCTACTCAAATCTTTGGGACAAATTTATCGTTCGCTCACATATGCAAATGCGGACAGCAGAACCACATGTCTGCATCAATCTAAGTAAACGCAAGACCAATTCACAACCTGTTTCGAGAGAACATGTTAACTCTAATTCATGAATAGCATAACGGTATGTCGTCGTTCTCACTCTTTCAAGAACACTAATCAAGCATCCTCTTTGGAGACTAAATAGAAGCAGACAACAGAAAGATGCACCTGACTCAAGTCAATTTTAGGCTGCATCTCTATAATGATTTTTAAATACAAACAATTTTGTCTTTCAATTTATGAAATGGAGCATCTAAAGGAGTATATTTATCTCTGGATGGGCCTCTTCTCTTAGAGGTAAATAGCATCGACCATGTACACACGTAGACTTTATATATATGTAAAGTGAGTGAACAATAACTTTAGTTATTTCGAGTGATACAACCATCTAACTAAGGTGGTCCATTGATGATTGAGAGAAAAAACAAAGAGAAAAAAATTGTAAACCAATATTAGATGACAAACATGTCTATTACATTTTTTTCCTTATTTTTCTCTTAACTGTATATTATGTTGGATTGAACAATGCATATTAGATGGTTGAGTGATTCTAAAAAGGTAGAAACACCATTCAATTTTCTCATATATATATATATATATATATATATATATATAGAGAGAGAGAGAGAGAAAGAGAGTTGACACATCAGAATTGACAAAACTTTGTTGAAAAACAATTTCCTTATGTCATGAATCATGGTAATTCAAAAATAAAGCTTATGCTTAACAAGGGGAGTTCACAACCAAATAGGATGACCCCACAATCACATGCCTCCATATGTGACACTAGGACATACAACACACTCAATTGTTGTTACTAGGGTACTTTAGAATTATAAAATATTTTTTAGGATTAAATGTTAAAAAGCATATTTTCAAAAAAAGGAAAAAGCTTTTACCAACATACTTGCACAGCTAAGGCTTTGAGAAAATCCTAGCAGGGGCGGAGCCAATTTTTTTTTTTTTTTTTTTTGAAGGAACACTAATTATATAATTAATAATTTTTCAGTTGACCTTGGGGCAGCCTCTCCTTTCACCATCCGATTAAGTTAATTTGGACCAAGAAAGGTAAATTTTTTAATTGATTTGTATCTGTATCGTTCATGTACTTGTTACGATAAATTCTTTGACATTTTGCCGAAGAACTATCGCGTTAATGAGAAGCCTGAGGCCTCTCTCTTACGCTGGCAAAATAGGAAGTGAGTTCAGCACCTCAGTCGTTCGTTTAGCTTAGCTCAGCTCTTGGAAATTACTAGTTTTAATGTATTAGATAGGAAAGCTTTTTATATTTAGATGCTTGAATTAATCTACCAGGGAAGAAACTTTATATGAACACGTCAACTCAACATAAAAAACTATATAAATCAATCGTGACCTATACGACTTGCTTAGAAAGAAAAGGTAAATGATAAATTCAACTAATGTAATATTCATGTCTGTCTGCTTATTCATTCATCACATTTTTTGAAGAATATTTGCAAAAACTTTTGTGATCATATCAATAGCAGAGCCATGTGTTTGCCGTGTGGGCAACTGCCCAAATTAACCAATCAAAAACTCCAATGCTATGAGGTTAGCTGGACCCTTTATCCAGATATATGTGATGCACATACCAGTGCCCCCCCAGGGAAAAAGTCCTATCCATGGCGCACACATATAAATATTGCATTTACAACTTCAATGAGGAAAATCTATGGATTTTCCATAAAATCAATAATGCAAATCATATTCATAAGCAAGCATATTTCAGCTACCATTAACTGGTTAATCAAATTATATGTGTACATAATAGATATATATTATGTCGTAGTTAGACCTAATGTGCTATTTAAATATTTTCAAGCAACTCAAAATACTTGTTCGGCGCATGACTTCGGTGGGGTCCAGCTCGGACACAGTCATGTTCCGGTCTCAGACACTTTATGTAAAGTTATCAAAAAGCAGGATCGCCTTGAACAACGGTGTCCGAACGGAGAAATGAAATCTTTATAAACAAAATTTACTGAGATGAATCGGAGCGAAGGTCTTCTCCGGTCAGCCGGAATTCCCGCCACCGAGCACGAGCATGGGCCCCACACGCGGTCCCAACTCCATGCCGGAGACGGCGACCGTAGATTTCGGGACGAGAGAGAAAGAATCTTAATAATGGGAGCAGGAAAAAGGCTCCGGCAGGAAGTAATAAACAAATAAAATTTTACAAAAAGAGGCTCACCGTTGATGCTATAAACATGGCTAGACTCAGGATTGATCTTTTTTTCCTTTTACTTCTTATCTATAGGTAATTTTAGCATTAAAAAGAAAAGTGAGTGAAAGTTGAGTGCGTTTATGTTAATTAATAAAAAACAAGGGGGTTCCTGTAATGTTTTGAAAGAGAAGAAGAGAATTAAAACAAACGCTTTCGATTACGGCAAAGCTCATAAGAGAGAGAGAGAGAGAGAGAGAGCTCAACACTGTGGGTGAGCCAGTGGAGGAGCCCGCCGCTCTCTCTCCCCAATCCTCCTCCTCCTGCACGAGACTCAGACGCGGACACACACTCTCTCTCTGCCTTTTTAGCGACTAAAGGGAAAAAGGAAAGGGGCGCCGGAGAGTCACCGGCGAGCAAGCACGGAGGTGTGAGCATCATCGTTAGGGATGGCCACCCCTCCACCCGCGGTTTCTCCTGCATCGAGCCCGCCTCCACCTCCTTCAGCCCCCGCTTCCTCTTCTCCTCCCTCAGCCCCTGCTTCCTCTCCTCCTCCTCCCAACTCCACGTCCCCGCCGCCTTCCTCTTCCCCTCCTCCCTCCTCTCCAGCAACGCCGTCCGCGCCTCCTCCGTCGTCTCCGTCCTTAACTCCCCCGCCTGGTAGCCCTCCTTCTACCCCGTCTCCGCCTCCCCCTCCGTCCTCCACTACCTCTACACCGACTACTCCGTCCACGACGACTCCGTCTACACAAACTACCAAATCCCCTCCTCCTCCACCTTCTTCTTCTTCTTCTTCTTCTTCCTCCGGATCTGTGTCAGTCCCCGTGATCGCCGGAATTGCGGTCGCAGCTGCTCTCATTCTCGTCTTTGTCAGCGTGCTTTGTATCTGCTGTAGGAAGAAGAAGCGCCGGAGAGAGGACAGCGGGAGATATCAAGGGCAGCTTCGGCCACCTCCCCCTCCTTCGTATCCGGATAAAGGTTTTGTTCTCAAGCACTTCTTCTCTTTTCTTCTGTCCATGTAAATGTTTGTATGTGAAGATCATAGCAGAAAGTGGTACGTCGTTACATCTGGTTTTGGTTTTGATGGATTTCTTCGTTTGATCATGTTTTAAGCGTCAATGTCATAAAAGCGTAAACTCTTAAGTGAGAAAAGGAGGGGTTTTTTGGGTTTCTGGTTACTTTTTCTGAGGTTTCTCTCCTGGTAGATCGCGATGAGTTCTTCTCAAAGATTTAGGCGGAAGCGACTTGTTCATAGGTGAATTGCCTGGTTTAGAAGGAGAAGAACGCGCCATTTCGCGTGTGTTCTGATACAACAAGCACAAGCCTACGAATTTATGGGTTGTCTGATTGAGCCTTCGTACTGTCAAAGGCCATCATGAGAAGGCTTTGAATCCTCAAAGAGCAGACTTGTTTTTCCTTTTCGTTACGTTGCTTAACTTGCCCCTGGAACTTGTCTTTGTCTTTTGGCGCTTCCGTATAGATTTTGTGAAACTTTTGGTGGCTGGACATAAGACCGTGAATTTGTGAGTTTCTCGAATAATGTGATCTACCATTTTCCCGTATCATTTCCTATGGACTGCTGTGGTATCCATGTATAACTGCAAGGAAGGGTCCTGGAGAATGTTGACATATTGTAAGTATGATAAGAGTCATGACACCGTTTTCGTTTTGCTGCTGCTTTTGAACTCAACTGATCCTGTAATTTGCAGATTCCTTCTAAGAGCGAAACTTAGTCTATTCTGCCTTCAAGGCTAGAGTGGTACAATTTGTTCGAAGACGTGGATATGGACCTACCATGCTTCTGTGGCTAATTCGTTGGAGAAATCCCCAAGTTACATTGTTGTTGTTGTTGAGGGATCCCAGAAGTTCCTTCTTCTGTGTAGTGACAAACAAATTCTCTTCTACGTGAAGTTACTGTTTGACAGTTCAGATTTTTTAAATACGATGAACCAAGATTTTAGCTGATTGGAAATTTGGAACTGTTAAAGGATTTCAGGTACCATTTATTATGCCTTGCGACTAAGCTGTCTCGTTAGCAGATTTTGCTTCTCATTGATAGCGATGCCTACTGCTTCTCCTTGATAAGCATATGGTACCATTTGTTTTTCTAACTAAATGTTCAAATTATGCGTTATTTTTGGTTTACTTCAACTCTTGTATGTTTGCACTGAATATTAATTTTGTATGGTATTGTTGTTTGCCTCACCCTTTTTTTCCCAAATACTAGTCAAACTATACAATTAAATTTGCTTCGCTACCTGGTTGTGGAGTTTTGTTATCTTGGAGACATAGTTTATATTGTCCTTTCGTTTGCAGCTGGTTCAGATGGGCCTTATGGTGGATATGCTCAAAGTTGGCAGAATACAGCTCCTCCTCCGTCAGATAATGTGATCAAGATTTCACATCCTCCTGCACCACCCCCAGCAGTTGCTTCGCGACCGCCACAACCTCCTTCACCTCCTCCACCACCACCACCACCACCTGTCATCGGTAGTACTGGAGGCTCTGGTTCCATGTACTCAGGGTCAGATGCACCACCACATCGTCCACCATCACCTGGTCTTGCATTGGGTTTTTCTAAAAGCACCTTTACATATGAAGAACTGGCAATTGCAACAAATGGCTTTTCACCAGAGAACCTCCTTGGTCAAGGTGGTTTTGGTTACGTGCACAAGGGAATTCTTCCCAATGGAAAGGAAGTTGCTATTAAACAGCTGAAATCTGGCAGTGGACAAGGCGAACGTGAATTCCAGGCCGAGGTGGAGATAATTAGCCGGGTGCATCATAAACATCTAGTTTCTTTGGTCGGTTACTGTATTAGTGGCACCCAGAGGCTGCTTGTTTATGAGTTTGTGCCCAACAACACACTTGAATTCCATTTGCATGGTAATTCTGTATTGCAATTCTTATGTTTTTTCATTTTGGTATGCATGAAAATCATTTCTCATTCTCCCTTCAACTGATGCATGAGAAATAATTCCGTCTCTTTATTTGCTGATAAAAATTTATCCTCTTTGCAAGGATATATTGCATTTACATTTTTCATAACAAAAAAGATGATAATTTTGTCTTTTTTCACCCGATTTGTTTATGACATTTCAGTTTGATGATCATGCTTCAAAATAATTTTGTTGCTTTGTGTTGTTATTGCTGCAGAAAAGAGTCAGCCAACAATGGATTGGACAACACGACTGAAAATTGCACTAGGGGCTGCAAGAGGACTTGCTTATCTCCATGAGGACTGTGAGTTGCTCAGATCATTGAGTTAAATGAGGCAGTTGCAGCACATAATACTAATATCTGCTAGTAATATACTTGCGAAAGTTCTTCTCTAATGAAGATTTCCATCCGCAGGTCATCCTCGTATAATTCACCGTGACATTAAGGCAGCAAATATACTTCTTGATTTCAAATTTGAAGCGAAGGTCAGATGAGATACCTTTATCTATGTAAATTCTTAATGTAGATGAAAATTCTTGATAAAATTTAATATTCTGATATATCTTTTGAGACATGTAGTATTTGGGCTGTGTAACTTGTCAGAAATAGAATAGGAAGGAGGGAGGACGAGAAAAAGACAAAACAAGAGAAAGTGAAAATAGCCCTGGCCTATAGAATGTGCTTGATGGATCAACCAAGATTCGAGTTGTTACCATTCTATTCTTCTTCTAAAAGCTAGGAAAAGTGCTTTTCTTTTTCCGGCATATAACTGAATGTGCAGTATCTCTCCTGTCTCTCATCCCTTTTCTTGTCTTTACTGAAGGTTGCCGACTTTGGACTTGCTAAGCTTTCTGCGGATAACAACACTCATGTTTCTACTCGAGTTATGGGAACATTTGGGTAAGGTTATTTTATGCAATAAGATGTTATGACTGATGGAGTTTGGTTGCATGTATAAGCATGCATGCTTAGATGTTCATGCAAAGGCATTCACATCCTTATGCTTAAATTGACTCTTCAATATCTTCATTTTTGTCGTATATTCTTCTTGTACTAGGATTCCCTTACAGCCTGCTAAGGGATCTTAGTGCCGCCATTGCATGATAAATTTGTCCTGAGAGTTGGTTCCTAGTCATGCCTTCATGATGTTCACCATTTTCTGTTTATCAACTTGTCTTGAGAACTATAAAGCATGCAAAGCAGGAAATCCTGTGTAGGAAAATATTAGTGCCTTTTGACATGTTTTTATTTGGGCTGTAAAGTTAAATACATTTCTCCAAGTTGTTTAAAGAAATGAAATATTCAACACTTTTGAGCTCGAGGAAGGCCATGATGTTCCTCAAAACTGCCATCATCTGACCGTTTGCTTGTTTAATGAACTTTACAATTTGGCAGGTACCTTGCTCCAGAATATGCTTCCAGTGGGAAACTTACAGAGAAATCCGATGTATTTTCTTTTGGTGTCATGCTTTTGGAGCTGATTACTGGACGCCGACCATATGATGCTTCCCAGTCATTCGTGGATGATAGCCTGGTGGACTGGGTCAGTGTCTTGCCAGCGTTTATTTTTGGATTGTAATAATGTCAGATAGCTGAAAATTTACCTCGTCCTTCAGGCAAGGCCTTTACTTACAAGGTCACTGGATGAACGTAACTTTGAAGCATTGGCAGATCCCAAGTTGCACAACAATTACAACATCAGTGAAATGGCACATATGGTTGCCTGTGCTGCCGCAGCAGTGCGACATTCTGCAAGAAGAAGACCCCGGATGAGTCAGGTATGTTTTTCTGCACCGTGTCTCATACATGATGTATGTATTCTGTTGCCATTGCTGCATCAAGTTTGTCTGCTTCTGAAACCAAAATAAACTGGGTCAGATTGTCCGAGCCTTAGAAGGCGATGTATCGCTTGAAGATCTGAATGAAGGAGTTAGACCTGGACATAGCACAGTATACGGCTCTTATGGGAGCTCTGACTATGATTCAGGCCAGTACAATGAAGACCTCAGGAGGTTCAGGCAGATGGCGTTTGGCCAAGGTGAAGGTTTCACCGGAATGAGTGTGCCAACCAGTGAGTATGGACTAAACCCATCAACATCAAGCAGTGAAGGCCAACAAACTCGAGAAATGGAGATGGAGGGTATGAAGAAACAAAATCGTGGTTAAGGCGAAAGCACATGGTTCTGATGAATATTTTGTGTATAAAATTCATTCCGTTTTTCTTTCTTTTTTTAATCTTTTTCTCGGTTTTGTTTTATCGCTTTTGCGGCAATTTGAAGGTTGAATAGATGGAAGTAGTTGGTGGGACCGAAACTTTCATATGGGTTGGTTTGTTTTGTTCTTCTTGATTCATATGTATCAAATTATTATTTGCTTTTGAGGGGGACGGTTCTGACATGTATTCTTTTTCTCATGATGGAACTTGTAGCCTGCAAATTGTTAAATTTAATAGTCTTGGAATCGTCTTCATGCACATGTAATCTGAAGGGCGAGTTTTTGTAAATCAAATCCAATTAATATTTTATTTCCGTGTTAGTTGCACATGGAGGCTGAAAACCGTCAAATTTGAATGTCTAAATGGGTAGAAAGCCATTGAAACCTGTCTCTTCTGAATTCTGTAGAGGATGAATTCCTACGAATGAGAATGTTCTCTGAAAATCCATTTTGGGGTCTTAGGGTGTTAACAGGTCTGTCCCAGCGAGTGTTCTGTTTCACGAGGAACAGCTGTCCATGTGGATATGATAGCTCACGGGCCATGTCATATATTGTAAAGCCAGGTTGGGCTTACCCTGGCTGTTTCCCTTTTTAGGAATAGACAGCAACGATCTGGTTGTACTTGTTTTTTTGTCTTTTCTGTTCCTTTTACCCAGACAGCAAGGAGCTGGTGGTTCTGTGGGTGGTGCTTCTCTGTCTGATTCTGTGGAGAATCGAAAGAAATGCTCAACCAACATAGTTTGTCTGCTTAGTAACTGGCAACTGGTGAAAGGATTGTTTCGGCTCGCAGTCTTATGATCATTTGGACGTCTGAGAACGGCATGAACATTGGAAATGGCATTGAATTGGTCAGGTTGCTGACGAATCCGTGAAAAGCAGCATTATTTACATTTTTAACAATAAAAGGAAAATAATTAAAAATAAGAAATTTATAAAATTGTAAAGAATAATGGAAAATGAATGATACGTGACAAGATTACTTGGAATCTTTAAAAGGACAATTTCAAACATGTAACAATAGAAAATAACAGGGCTTGAGAACCCAGATTCTGTTATCAAAAGGTCAATCATGAAAGGGGAATAACCAGAAGTTTCTATTTTCCTCCGCCGCTTTCGGATACCAGCCCTCGAACCCTTCCCCAGGTAAGTTTAACACAAGGCGCTGGTACCGCCACCTGCCGAAGTTGGCAATTCTCAATGTAAATATTTCCAATATATGTCTGCATGATATGGGCCTATCTTCACGTAAATTTGATCCAAGCAGCTATAAAAGGAGTTATGCATAACTTCTAATGGCCGCCTAATGTTTGAAAATTTTGATATTCGAGAAAGTTTCTTTGGGCACCTCTAGCTTCTAATTATGATATTCTGCGGAGTTGATCGTATAATATTTCAACTCAAAGATGTGGATTTCGAGTAAACAGTTTGCAACAACAAGTCGCATTATGAACACTAAAATTCACTGCTGGTGGCATTTTACATTGCAAAGAACAGGGATTTCCTGTTTCCTGATGAGTTCTGCAACATTTTATACCTCATAGTGTCGACCAAGCGAGGAAGTGAACGGGGGGAGATCAAAGGATCGCATACTTTTCAGTGGAAAGGATGAAAGAGATAAGTGGAAGCACCGGGAGTAGCGATTACAATTTCTAAGGAACCTGTTCTGAATGAAACTGGTCGACTGAACTGAGCTGTTGAAAACAAAAAAGAAGAAAAATGCTTACGCCCTTATACTCTGTAATAGATACTCCAATTAGACGGGATTTTAAAACAGAATTAAATTATTTTTTAGAAGAAAAAGAAAAGGAGAACACATTCAAACCAATATGAGAATATATGGCATAAGCATTAGACAGTATATAGCATTAATAAATAGCTGAAAATAACTATATGCAAAAAAGCAATTCTTCCGTCAACTGTTCAGTTCTTCTGCAGGGGAACCAAAGAATATACATGAAGAAGAATAAAGCGGGAACGTGTTGCCAAAGTGTGTTTTTTGAATGCTGCAAAAATAATATGGGTACAAAACAGTTCTAGAAAAATTTATGCAAAGCTGTCCAGCAATGGAATTACATACAAATTACCACCCAGCTGTTAGAATTTTACATTTAAGTGCTCAATATACGAGGTAAATTTTCCAAAAGCCGCTTTTTGGTTCATTTAACTTGAATTAAGCAAGAAGTATGTTCATAAAATGACAAGCTTATTGCCCCAAAATTGTATCTCCTTTGATTGCAAATTCTTCTCAAATCAAAAGTTAGTCCCGCTTTGATCCTATTTGCCTCAGATCTCCTTCCCTTCCTAATTCATAAAAGTCCTCAAGGAGATAGGACTAGTGTTGCTATAATAACTACGAAATTTTGAATAAATGCCAAAACCGATTTAATTTTATACCCAAGTTGAGAGTGCAATATTTGGACTTTTTACTATTTTAAAAAATGTTTTATGATTTTTAATTAATTTTATACATCCTTGGCCTTTTTGAAAAATGGCTTCTAACATAGTGATTCATGTAATTACAAATTGTCTGATGGAGCCGTTCAAAATACGCATATTTGTTCCGAAGGGAGCGCCGATATTTGGTAGCACAAAAGTCCTCCATAAACTGGAAAGAACGAGGGGAAGATAATCGGCCGTCCTTCTTGCTCTCATATAGAATTGTTTTTGCTTCTTTGATTGCTTGTACGCACACAGAGAGAGAGAGAGAGAGAGAGAGAGAGAGAGAGAGAGAGGTTCTCCACCAATCTTTGGTCGCCGTTCTCTTTCTCTCGGTTCTCTCCCGCCCCCTCGCCCCTCCTACCCCCACCTGAAGCAATAATGTCGGCCCGTAGGCGTATGCTTCTCAAGGTCATCATCCTCGGCGATAGCGGGTACCTCTCTTTCCCTGTTCCTCTTTCTTCCAGTGGAATTGTATATCTTACGTCTGATTCCGGTTGCACCCATCTGTTTTCTTTTGTTTCTCGTGATTCTTTTGGGGAAATTTAATTGTAATAGTTTCTGTTGTTCGACTTTGTCTGTTCCCCTTCAAGGGAAACCGGCTAATCTTTTTTTTTTTCTTGCTGCTCCATTCTTTGTGATTCATGGCAGGGTCGGGAAGACGTCTCTCATGAATCAGTATCCTTTAATACGATGATTTCGACTTTGTGGTGAAATCTTTAGAAGGGTTTTCAATTTTTTCTATCATTTTGACGGATCTGTTGTCATGATTTGATACTAGATTCGGTAGGATTAGGTTGTCTGTCTTTTCTAAAGCAGTAAGACGTTTTGGGTATGATTGGTTTGCCTTGAGATTACTTTATTAGATATGTGAACCGAAAATTTAGCAACCAGTACAAAGCGACCATTGGCGCTGATTTCTTGACAAAAGAAGTTCAATTTGAAGATAGGCTGTTCACCTTGCAGGTGAGACTCTTCTTTCATCATTTAATTCGCATCCTTGAATATGCTCGTGGACATCCTTCTTTTTTGCTTAAACAATCCCTAATTGGTTTCTGCGTCCTCCTTAATAACTCGCTACCTTTTCTTCTAAATTTACATGTTATAAATAGCCTGACTGTCTAAATGGTGCACATTTGGGGAGTGTTTCTTGTTTCGTTGGGTTGGCAAGCCATATAGGATGCTTGGTGTTGTATGCAGTTTATGTTCAATGCTGATATATGTCGATAAGAAATTCTGCTGTTATGAGCGTGGCGTGGTAAATGTAAACGCCTGTCACTGTCAAGATAAATGCCGTGTAGATGTTACACTAGATTGTTGTTGACTGAGAATACATAATACTAAAATTGTGAAAGAAGATCATGACTTTTAGGATAAGCTACCACGATGTGCTTGTGCTTCAATTGTATTAGCAGTGTGATTAGGAAATAGATTTCTGTTTCAGAGAAAGAAACAAAAACTTTCTGACCTTCACAAACTTTATGCTGCAAGTTTACATGCTTCATCCATTATAATATATACAATATATGACTTGGTCATGACAAGAATGCTTAAAATCAATAATCATGATTCTTTAGTTTGGTAATGAAATTGATATGGTTGAATAGAAACAGGGCCCCATCTTTGCGTTTTATGTTTTCCATGAAGTGGGAGTTATGTAATCTTGTGAATCTATAGTGTGGCAGGATCCTGTTAGCTTTCCTGATGTATGAACTGGTAAGGGTTGCCAGTTCACCAATTTCGACAAGTGTGCACTCTCTCTAATACATATATGTGTAAATCTAAACATGCAGCATGTAGTCTAATTTTTATTTTAGCTGTGTTATTATAATTAGTGGGAGGCTTACAGGAACTGCATTATTAGTACAACGTGGTCCCAAACATTTTTTTGTTAAATGAAAAAACTGCAAATGACAGAAAGAATATAAGAAAAGAAGGGCAGTCATTCATGTTGTTGACATCCATTCTAATGGGCAATAACACACATGCAAAGCAAAAATGGTGCATATAAGTGGCAGAAAGCTATGTGCTGCAATCCTAAGAGGTCTGTGACTCTGTGGTAGCTAACTTACAATATAGCACATGTTTACACACATGTATACTAGTTCTTCTCCTTTATAATTGGTTACTCTTTGAGGAGTCCACGTTTGCTGCTTATTTTTGAATTCTGTCTTTACTCAAACATGCTTTTAGGTTGTTAAGATTTCCAGCATCTAATCAACTTTTTGTATTCTTCTGTATACATGAATAACCAAATCAACCATTGAATGCTCCCTGGTTCTGTTATTTGATTTGATCCATTTTCTCACTCTCGTCTGGACGAGATATGCCTTGCCATGTTTATCTGCCTTTTCAAATCAGGGCTTTTTCCTTTATGGTGCATTCTATGCCTATTCTACCATGGCTAGCTCAGTCTTGATGGTATGATTATTCATGCTTGTGCAGATTATAGCAAAATGTGGTCATAACAAACAATTTCATTTAGCCACTTTTATTGGAACATTAAAAGTGTCATGAATATTCTTTCAGTATCTTTCTGCATCTGTTTAGCATGGAGTGTAGTCAATACATGTAGTACTCTAGCTCTTGCTTCTACATTGAAATACAATGTCTCACATATCTGGCAAGGTTTAGGTTGTCATCACTTCTTTGAAATGACGAAGAGGTGGACCTTTTTGCACATGTAGCTATAGGTATTGAGTACTTCAAACTCAAGAACTGGCTCACTTTAACTACAAAAAGGCTATGGTGTCCCATCTTTGGAACTGGAGAGTTAGTGCACACATATGCCTTTTTATGGTTTGTATGTGATGCTGCATGGGCATTGAGTGCTTCAAGCTCAAGAACTGGCTCACCCCATCTCTGGAAGTAGGAAGTGAAGTGCATATATATGCTTTTTCATGGTTCCGTTTGGGTCTTAATTATGTCTGACCATTCCAAATTCATTCTAATGTGATTGCTTCCAGTGGCAGATTTTATGAAAATTGTGATTCTAGTAGTTTCCTTGGACAACAAAATATCTGGGTGCTGCTTTTTGTTGTGCACGTCATAGCTGCCCATTCTATTAGGAACTCTTGTTTTGTGTTCTTCCTGTAAGTCTGTTATTTTACTTGTTCATTTCTTTCTTTCTTTTGGTGTTTTGTGCAACCCATTTATACTGAAAATGGATTTGCATAGGAAAATTTTGTTGTTGCTTGCAGATCATAACTTTTTTAAAGCATGGAATATTTGTAGATATGGGATACAGCAGGTCAGGAACGATTTCAGAGTCTTGGAGTGGCTTTCTACCGGGGAGCAGATTGTTGTGTCCTTGTATATGATGTAAATGTGACGAAGTCATTTGATAATTTGAACAACTGGCGTGAAGAGTTTCTTATTCAGGTAAGTGGTACTCATGCTGTCATTCCTAGGCTTGAGGGCTGCATGACTCAATTGTTGCATTTAACTACATTTTCAGGCAAGCCCTTCTGATCCAGAAAATTTCCCATTTGTGGTATTGGGCAACAAGATTGACGTGGATGGTGGGAACAGCCGGGTGGTAAGTATTTCTGTGCTTACTGCCTAGGCAGCACAGCTTACGACCACTACATACTGATGGATTCAACACCTTGGTGTTTCACCTTTTCATGTTTGTACAGCTGACACGTTTCTGTTTTAGGTGTCTGAGAAAAAGGCGAGAGCATGGTGTGCTTCCAAGGGCAACATTCCTTATTTTGAGACCTCTGCCAAGGAAGGTTTCAATGTAGAGGCTGCTTTCCAGTGTATAGCAAAAAATGCACTAAAGAATGAGCCTGAAGAAGAAATGTGAGTAGTACATCATTGTCTATTATTTAATTCCTGTTTGATCAGCCAGAAATCATCATTGAAATTATTAAGGTTGCACTTTCATGGTATTGGCGATACGTGCTTGCTAATATGTTTTGACATTCAAAAGTTTTTATGCTGCTAGTTCTTGGTATTTTTATAAATTGGAGGATTGGTAAAATTCCTTTGTTTTTCTCTTGCTTTTCCCACATGTTTTTCACTGCCTTTTGTCCTACCACCTGTTTCTGCTGCTAATCGTCCATTTTATTGTGAAATTCCTTGCCTTCTGATACTAGCAATGACATTTATCATTAAATGAGAACTTTCTGTTTTTCGTTTGTTTGTCTTAATTAATGACTGCTACCGAATTACTTGAAGTTTCATTATTTTTCTTGAAGCCATTGCTGAGCACTGTCACTCATTTCTGATTACGCAATCATGTAGATATCTTCCTGACACCATTGATGTTGCTGGGGGAAGGCAGCAAAGATCGACTGGATGTGAATGTTAAGGCAGATGATATGATAAAAGTGCAGCTGCAGTTCTTTCATTTATTTGTGGAGTAATAATGTTCCAATATTTGTGATGATGTTCATGTATCTGGGATGTAAACTGTGTGTATATTGGTGTTCTAGAAGCCGGATTATTGCTGTCTTCAATTTCTTGAATCCAGTCTCAGTCCTTGTTACTTCGCGTCTTAGTTCAGTATTTTTTTGTATTTTTTGTGTCGTATACTTCTGTCTACTTATGTCAAATATTCTGTTCAATTACTCTCTCTCTCTCTCTTACACGTGCGATGTGGCTCTACCATGTGCTAGTTTCAGACGACAAAAGCCAGACCACCGCCAACTTTATGCACTGGTTAGCTCTATGTTATATGACAATTTTTTCATATGAATGCGATCCTCACCCTCCCCTTTTTACAAGCGTTGCATGAAAAATTAATCTGTTACTCTTTGTTAGATGATGAAACAAAGGCAAAAAACTGTAGAATAGGATCCACTCGGAGTTATCAAAGCTGAAAGTCGGTCTCATTTGATATGAAGGGTAAGCTCTCTGCGGGTATGTCCGGAAAAAACGCCTGTGTTTAAGAAAATATACGGGCTTCTTTTGCAGCATAAGTTGCGCGAGATCTTTCCTGCAAAAGTCTAAAAAAGCCGCTGTTTTACGAGAAAGGGATGCTGGTTTTAAGAAATGCTTAAGAAGAGCACCTAATGCTTGGAACTCGAAAAGAGGGCAGAACATTTAATGGTGGAACCTACTGGAAGCTCGGGGTGCCTGAGACTTTTTATATTAAACCCGTTTTTTTGGTGGGCAAATGTGAGATTGGTTGGTATTGACCAATCCAAATTCCAAACGTAGAACGAGGATTAAATAAAAATAATTTTGAAAATTAAAAGTAACAGTCATATACATTAGACTAAATTGTGAATGCTTAAAAGTATTCGTGTCTGGTGTCACAGGAGAGCAATTCCTGTGTCATGGCATGAGAGGGGAGGCATGGAAACTGCCCTCCCCCTATCGATGGAGGCACCTTTTACGCATTGCCCTCTAATGCCATAAGGTGATAAGACAAACTGATGGGATGGCATGGGAGGACCAGTTATTTTGATTAAAAAAACACAAAAACCAAACTTTACAAGCTTTTAATATTTATTCCTTGTCAACTGCCAAGGTCGAATGACCTAACCAGTTCTAAACATCAAAAGTAGAAAGGTTATTTCAACAATGCCCTCCCCCACCAAGACAGAATTGGAATGATACTATTCAGCAACATTGTGAGATTTTAATGGGTTCCAGCTTTCTGCTTTTTGCTAGAGGTCGAATTGGAGCGAACAAAGTCAAGGCGTACCTTTTACAATTTTCAATTCGACAGAAGCACTGCTTTGAAATAAATGCAATATCAAAAGAACGCATATGTAAAATGTAGCTTGGCCTGTAGATTAATATGGAACACATGGAATTAAATCCTTGAAAAGAAACTTTTGATAATTACATCCATCAATGTTTTCACGAGTTCATGAATGTGTTGTGAAGGAAATCATTGACATACTTCAGAAGCAGAAAGGTAAGAATAAAAGCACTATCAGCTATGTCCTTCCTCTTCTTTCAAAGGAAGGAAGGAATTAATGTACTGTTTCCAAGGTGCGTCTTCTTGCTGCTCAACCCACGACAAGAATGCACTGTCCAGCAAGCAGAACACATTGACATACAGGAGTTGGTATCTAACTGGAACATAACGGAAGTTTGCTGTCTGTGCAAGTGGCCAGACAGCACCTCCCAGAACAAATGCTGGCACAAAATCTCTTTTCACATCTTCCTTCACCTGGTCAATGCTTTTCCCCATGGAGACTCCCATATATGAGAAAAAAAGCAATAAATCTAATGGCCCAAAAATAAGCCCATCAAGAGTCAGTTTTGCAGTAACGAAACGTAATGAGTTGGGTGTCAACCGAAGTTTGTATTTTATGAATCGGTCCAAGGCTTCGTACCTGTAAATGCATAATGTGAAAAAAATTAGAATGCTACCAATGGCAACAAATGAAGCTTGTACCTTTCTAAGTTAAAGCTCCTGGAGAAAGAATTGCACAAATTTATGAGATTATTTTCATTGGAGTAGCAATAGATATTAAATGGTGTTTCTGCCAATGGATTCAACTGCAGCAACGAAAGGAGAACAGCCAGAACTGAAGCGTTTGAAAGAATCAAGGTTGAAACTTTCAAATAAGCAATTCCTACATGAGAACAACATGTGCATATAAACGTCCATTTAGTTGTCATTTTGCAGACCCCTGACAAGGTTGAACTTACAAGGATACTACTTGCGGTAAAAACTTAGGAGATACATGAAGCATGATGAACAACCATGGTAATGTTTGTGGGGACATTTACCATTTAAATTCATCAAATTTAGGAAACAAGATGACTTGGACGTCATTTGAGCACTAGTTAGACAGAAAGGCCAAATTGATCCAACAGAATTCCAAGAGACTAATAGATCAACAACCTCTTCCATGCAGTCAACTGCAATAGGATCTTGAAAAGATGAAAGCTCAGTGGTTTGGACTTGATTGAGATAAAATTAAATCTTGAATTTTACTGCTTCTCAAGTTTAAATGGAGAAATAAAGACAGTGTCCTGCCAACAAAACAACTGGGATAAAGGCATACTAAACAGTTTGGAAGGCATAGGACAGTTTCTTAACTGAGTTTACTGTGTAACGAATGGAGAAGCATCCAGTATGTTGCATAACGAAACAGCTACAGAGACCCTTATCTATCTCAACCGACATCATGCATTGACTAATTCAAGGAAATGGAATTAGTAGAACTGCATTGTCCAACGGAGTACATACTACATACTGAGAAAGAAGTGGCTTTCTAAGAATTACATGCTTCTGAAGAAAAACCAACACCTACCAGTAATTGCCAACTGGTCCAACAAAAGCAAAGCCAAACATGCTAGTTACAGCCACTCGTTTCCAGTTGATGCTAAAATCTGCCTTTTCCTGTTCATATCGAAATATATTAGGCACAGAGACTGGACATACATTAGGGGCAGAGAACAGGTTAGATAAATTTTAATTCACAAATCTACATTTCCACCTTGTCTCCAGAAAGTTGGAAACAAATAATATAATGTCATCCAGCCCATGTCAAATGAGTGAGGGTAAACTGTCTTTCAGAAGTATTGGGTGCAAGTGTATCATTGCATATGTGTATATGACATTGAATAAGGAGAGAGATAAACCTGGTTGCCTAGGTGGGTTGGTTGTTCAAACATGATAGCTGGTTATTATGCTTTCTACTCATTCAAATGCATACGTTTCTTTACGTACATACATATATATATATATATATATATATATATATATATATATATATATATATATATATATATATATATATATATATATATATATATATATATATATATATATATATATATACACCCCCCCCACACACACACACAAAAAATATAGTTATATATATATATACACACACACACACACACACACACACACACACACACACAAAAGAAACATATGCATTTGAATGAGTATGAAGCATAATAACCATCTATCAGTAAAAGCTGCACCCATAACAGATTCGGGGAAGGCGTGCACTCGAATGTTAAGTGTGGTAGCTTATTTGCAGCGCCCATGTGACATAGGATCCAGCATAGCTGCATAGACAGCTCAACAGCACATGCACAACACACACACAATGACAAATACACAAGCAATAGCGCATAGCTGGGAAAGAAGTATCATTTTAAAAAGGAAGTCGATAGAAAGTTAGAGAGAAAAATGCATAAAAGGTTATAGTCCTATATAGTAATTCAGCATTTAGCCCTACAAAAAAGCAGATGGGAGACCAATGCCCCTTTGATGAGTTTTGCCAAGACGATTCTACAGTTCTACTACGTTTGGAAAGAAAGAGAAAAATCGTTGACAAAATATGCCTATTCATATGAACTATAAATGCTACAAGTAATATCGCCTGCAGCTATTTGTGCTAGCATGGTCCCCATTCGCTAGTTTTTTATCGTACAGCACAAAGAAAGCTAGAGAAATCTTCTCATACAGACCAAAAGAAAACTATTTCCATCTACTATAGCTTCTCAGGCTCTGTTCACTACTCAAATGTTCTAATATCTTCTGTCCAATATCTCACCTTGTCAATGTTCGTGGTGATAGGCGCCCCTGTAGCAAGCTATTACAGTTGATGATGGATACTGACCTTGGCTCAGCGTTATCCATCACCAATTTCAACCACAAACACACCAGCCTTCTTATCGAAGATAATGTTGCGGCGGTGACCAACAAGTATGAAACTCCTAATGCCTAGTTCCACCGACAGTGACCATATCCTTACGCTCGAAATTTACGGAAAGGAAGCATTACGGTGAATACTTGAATCAGAATTTTTCTTCCGCATTACTACGACGATGGAAAGAAAAACCTTCCCGATATTCACTAAAATTAAGAAACCAAAAGGGATTTGGAGAAAAAGATATGTGCTGGTTCAAATACAACGTCCTGACTATTATCCTTACATCAAAAAAAAAAAAAAATCAAAGTAATTAAAGGAAGAGAGTTTTATTAATTAGTGTGATCTTCAAATACATAAACCCCAACAACAACAACAGAACAACTAATGCTTGTAAAGCAAAAACTGATGGGGACAAAAGAGCACTACTAAGAAGAGGGGGGAAAGGAGAAGAAACAAGCGAATTGGCATCATTTCATGATCAAGAAATTAGAGATACCCAGTACTGCAAACCCAAAACCCAGGAAAAGGAAACAAATGGGATCAAATCACACCTGATCAGGTTTGTGCGCCTTGGTGAAATGGGTGACCTTCTGAGCCGTAACATCTCCAGTTCCCCAAAGAATCCCAGAACTTATGACCTGCGTCCTAAGCGGGTACTGGGTGAGACACCTCTGGTACCATCTCCACAATCTCACCACCATGGTAGGAGGAAGATAGTACCAGCAGGAGGGAGAGAGAGAGAGAGAGAGATGGAGAGATTGAAGGATAAAAGGGGAGAACGAAGGTTTTATAACTCCCTTTTAAAGGATGATGGAGGTGATGACGAATCTTCCACCAGCTCCTGAACCCCCAACAACTTTTGCTTATTTCGTTCACGTCCGTCTGCGTCTCCACTTCTTCACAGATCAAACGCTGGTTGTTGGGTCAGCCAAATTAGGGGAGAGAGAGAGTCCCCCGAGATTGACCATGAAGGATGTTAAACATGGGATAGACCCTTGAGTCTTCGGCCACGCAACTCCTCTCCACTCAGACCACGAACAGATCCTCGCCAAGCATATAGCCTGGGTTCTGTTGCAGCCGACAAGCATGGGCCAGAATCCAGATCGTATCGACATATATTTCCGTTGCGTGGTCGTCAATATGTTCGAGTGCAAGGCAACAGAATCGAGTCTTTTAATCTGAAGATTTTAACTTGTTATCCCAAAGTTAAGATCTAAAGTGAGTTTTAGTTGCTTGGTTTTACCAACAACAAATCGTTTTAGGTGGTGTTTGATTGCATAAATGGTTGCGTTTCTGAGTGCATTTATTTTGTATTTTAGGGCGAACCTTTGAATGACAATCAAAGAAAGTAAATATTTATTACAGTAAATTTTCTCCGAAACTTTCCCCTTTACCCCTTTTTTGAACTCCTATGCAAATTTAAGTTATTTATCTGAGTTGAGAACTTGAGTAGCCAAGTTTAAGTGTATTTATTTATGAGCATCAAGAACGAGTTCATTAGAACTTCTTTCAAGCCAAAGGAATCTGTCAACTATCTCCTTTTGCTTATTTCCTTTTGCTTATTAGCTGACCTATGATAGGCAAAGCCCTTGAGGCCTCACTGCGCACTAGACGGTCAATTCTATTTCAGTTGTGTGCTATAAGATCCATATCTTTGGATTTCGAACTCCCAGGGATCCTTTAAATTGGTGGTGGGAAGAATTGTTCTTATAAAATGAGTAGACCTGTTAGAGGGCTCAGCACACTCACTTGCATTAACTTTACATTTAATTACTATATGAGTATAGTGGCTATTGCAAATTGGCTAACGAAGGCTATTTTTTAAGTACGAAAGTCATTTTGTTAAGTGCAAGCAAAGCTTTTTAGCAGAGAAGTTTTATATGCTCATGGCCTACATGCAAGTTGAATGTTCGATAGAAAAGACCAAAATGTGTTTGTTTTTAAAAAAAAAAACATCTCGCTCTTCTAAAGGTAAAAATGAAAGAGAGAGAAAAGTTTTCCTTTTTCTTTTTTGAAGTGTTCAAATACTCCTCCGAACATATGGTTGGGTACACTGTCTCTCTTTCACAAGCCAAGCACGCGAAGCTATGTCTTCAGTTTTTGTTGCCAGCAGTTTCAGCCAACTATTTGATCTCCAACATTGTTCCCTACATGCGAAATCTAGTTACTGCATAAGATGAATGATCTGAAAGAGCTTAAATGAGTAATCCCAAGAAAAATTTCCATAATCTGCATTCGCTTGCATAAAGAATATCAATAGCTGCATAACTTGACCTACTAAACTCCCCTTGATGAGTTCGAATGAGTAGGCAGAACTGAACTGAGCTGCAAGCAATTTAATCCCTTGACTGCATTCGTCCACACTAATTTCATTGACAGATTCAACTTTAGACCCATGTCATATGGGTGCGGGTACTAGGGCGGTACGAGTATGGGTAGGGAAACTACTTTTGAAAATTATGGATATGAGGGTATGCCAGAGCATATATATGAATATAAATATATAAGTATACATATACATATATATAATAATTCACAAAAGTTCTCAAAATTAAAGAAAATGGAGGAAAAAATATAGAAGCTAGGTAGAAGGGAAATAAAAAGAAGAAAAAAATCAAAATTAAAGTAATAATTAAATTTGAAAGTTAAATTTTTAAGTTTTAAAATAGAATCATACACATGTACCCGTGTCACCGTATCCACGTAACGAGACGTGTACTTGACCACATCACATGTACCCGTACTGTGTGACATAGCTTTAGGCTAGATGCACCTAACCAATTTATAAGCCCTTAGACCATGAACCTCTTTTGATTAAAGTATTAATAGTTGTAATTTTGGACTTGCTATGTGTTGGACCAAAGGAAAACTAAGTCTCTTCCTTTCCCCACAATTCAAAATTGGCTGGTGGAGCAATATTTTTCTATGCCCCGAGTCAAAACCTTCTAGCTTTCTTTGTGGACCAGAAAAATAAGGATTATGAATCTGACTCTTTTGAGACCGTGCAACTTTGCAGTATCTCTTCGTTATCAACAACTCGTTCCCCCATGACCTTCCATATGATTTTGTATATAGAAATACAAAAGTCACCAGGTATATATATAATGCCAGAAAATGTGTTGAAAAAGGACCCAGGCTATCCATGCTCTTTAGAAACAAAAGCCATAGTCAAATTTCCTGTTACTCTCTCTCTCTCTTTCTCTTGTCAAGGCATAAGGTTGAGAGAGCAGACCAACTCATGCTATGTTCAACTGATCCATGTTTTTTTTGAGTGCCATCATTTACTGAATCAAACAGTTTACTGTTCTTCACTTGCTTTTGCAATATAAACAGGAACTTCAAAGGTGAAATTTGTTTTTCTTTTCACCTTTTGTTCAATTCAAGCTGGTGACAGATGATGAACTGCACCAAGGAAAGAAAGTCCTTCAAGCCATTGACAAATAAACAAAGTCAGCCAAAAATTTTGTGGCCAAACCACGACCAACTTTTCACCATCATTTCCAACCGATAAATTTACCGCAGAACCGCCAGAAGGAGAGCAGAAATGAAAGATGGTGAGAGTCCGTGTGAAGGAGGTGTTTCAGTTTCTCCTTTGGCATTCTTGCAGCTAACCACTGTCTGAGCACAAGTTCTCAAATCCCATGTACTCGTGCTTTTCGATCTTGTGGATCATATTTGATATGCCAACTCCACCTGTGAACATAAATTTTGCACGAAAAGCGAATGGACTGTAAATATATTGACAACTATGACAAGAAAGGAGAGATTCAAGATAGACAAACTGCGATCAGAAGGAGCAGCAATAGAGTGAGTAAACTAAAAAACTATAAGTTCAATTAAGAAAGTAAATTTTCAAGACGAAATCAACTCAAGTTGTTATACATGCAGAATCCCTTTGCATAAAAGTGCTGACACGAGAAGTTACAAAGATGCACCCCTCAGAGATGAGTAAGGTTATTAGTTCACAGATTGAAAGAAAAAGAGACAGAACAGAGGCATTAATATTAGGAAAATGGTATCAATTCTGACAATTCAATTAACTGCTGAAAAGTCATGAAATTTCTGGGTACAAAGCCTGCCCAGGTTCAAAAATCAACTAATCAGTTCAAAATAAGAATTATAAGTCTCATTTAATTATTTCGAACGCCTCAGTCTGGCAAGAGAATGGTAATTGGTGCCAACTTGCCACAGCAGTTTATTGCTTGGAATGTAGGCGAAGACACATTAAATTTAAAATTCCCACCATAATACAAATCAAGCATCTTTTTTTCCATGGAGGGAAATTGGGAAATATTGATCATAGAATTTAATTAATTCTTACCATTTTTTATAACAAACCAAGGATCTCTGTTTCCATAACAGAAGTAAGGAGATGTTGATCATGCATGGAAAAGCATGTTCAGGGGCCGTCCAATGGTTCCATAGATAATGGGATTGGGCTCTTACCTAATGAGATTGCACTAACAAAAATTGTGGAGGCCAAAATGAAGATAATAATTGATGCTCTCCCCAAAACGATAATCAACTTTCTCACAACATGTTGCCCCACAAATGCAGCTGCCGTAGCTACAGCAATGAAGTACAATGCTGCCATGGAACAAAGAGAAATGATGCTTCAGTCTATACCAGTTTCCAGACCTGCAAGAACAATATAGAGAATGCTCTGTTTTTCGTACCATACGGGACAGGAATTCGATTCAGAAGATAGTACTCCACAACGGACATGGATGAGGAGAATGTCATGACAAAAGTAGCTGTAGCGCTTGCAACCTGTCAAGAGATGATTTTTAATATTTAATGAGGGTATATAAAGGCTTCGAATAAATGCAGGATGACAGATGCGTAACGAAAGTTGGCCTATTTATTTGTATAGGGAGAATTTGCTACATAAAAGGAAAAAATATTTACATTTAATAAGATACCTGAGGAGGAATGCCCAGCTCTAGAAACAGAGGAACTAAGATGAATCCTCCTCCCAAGCCAAGAAGGCCACCTACTATACCAGCCAGAGTGCCAAAACAGCAATGCAGGACCAGCTGATGGGTCTTCCAGTCTGTAGCTTCCTCACCCTTGGAAGCAATCGTCCTCCTTCCTTTGTACAAGTTAACAGCTTGAAAGAACGTCGTGCCAACAGCAACGGGGATCTGAGAGCATCCACCATTACTCAATCCTCTCTTACACACTCAAACGAAAATAAACAATAATGAAGTAATTAACGCCTGCAGGTACTCAACCTGAAGAAAGTTCAAAACCCAATATAAGGTTGAGCAGGTTCTTGTGTAATTCTGCACAGGCCGACAGAAAAGTGAGCAGGAAGATTAGTTCACTGTATGTCATGTACATCTTTTTTATAGGGATAAACAGAGTCTGCCTTAATGATGACTAACCTTTGAAATCTGAAAGCTAAGAAATGCGATCCACACAAAGATAAGAATGAGAAGCTCCTTCCAGTAGACATTCTCTAGTAAAGGAAGCTGCATGGTCAAAGTCAAAGTCAGTGGAAGTTAGCCGCCTCATGAGAATTTGTGAAGGTCATAAAAAATGAGGACTTACACTTTCATCTCCAGAATCTTTGCCCTCTGTCTTCATGCCATTGCCACCAGACTCCAGTTTCTCCCCTTCTGAAAGTTGGTTTGAAAAATATAAATGTCTAGAGGTAGAGTTAGACCATCAGAAGTAAATGCGTGGTGATATCTAGTTGATTTGCCCTCCCAAACAACTTACACCCCTATCCTCCTACTACTTTCCGGAACCAATCGCTATATAACATTAGAAGAACAGAGTCAACAGAATAATTCAGGTGGTCGGTGTTCATGTGAGTTGATTCTTAAGTTGCATATGTTTTAGGAAAAAATGCGCATTTTCTTGTTTCTACAAAAATTTTAGCCTGAGAACCCACTTCTGAGTGTTGAAAAAAGGTCTAACTCTAGTTATTTAGAGACTGATTTTCACTAACTAAATCTTGAATCCATCCGTATAATCTGCTTTGAATGGCAATGCATGATCGTGAATCTTTTATGAGAACTGGAAAATTGCAAATTGAATGAAAGAAAACTGCGACCAACGTACCATTTTCTTTAGTAGCCCTGGCAAGCTGAAACCAGACAATATCAGTCGATTTTAGATCATGAACAGATCTCGAAACCCCACTGAAAGCAAACATTGATTGCTACATTTTTGTCAACTGAAGGACATACCTTTTTCATTTTGGTTTCTTTCTTCCAGGTTTCAACGCCTTTGCGGAAAGCTTTCGTTGAGGTGACTGAATGAATGCACAATCAGGGTGGCCACATTCAATAAATTAGCTCCTATTCCAACTATGCCCAACTTGAGAAAAGAGCATGACCTCAATGAAGGATTTATTCATTACCCATGAAAATGAAAATCAGCAGCACAGTAACCATCCATTCTGCAAACACCACATTGAAGGCGACACCTATGCTGATTCCAAGCATAAGCATCGGCTGAAAGAGCAGGGCCAGGTCGTAATCAATGATGGGCAGTGGCAGCGTCGGATGCCTAAGCTTCAGGTTGTAGTACACAGTCGATCCTGCTGCACCCATTATCATACCTGTGGTAGAAAAGATAAAGACTGCTGCTAAGTGTCAGCCATTAATGGCCGGTAACCGTTGCAAGGAAGAAGAAAGCACAGATTTCATTCATAGAAAAGGAAGTAGCAGCAGTAAGCAGAGTTGACGTTCCTCGGAAGTTAACTCAGTTCGTGTTAAAGAAGGGAAAAAATTTCGCCTTCAGTCTAAAATTTTTTTGTTCTACTTCAAGAGCTGAGGGCCATAAATTTCCTAAGAACTGCTAAATAGAGATGCCAGGTTAAAGTTGTTCCTCAAGTTGAACAAGAAAGCTTAATAATTTAATGGAAAAGGTTCTTCAGTAATTGACATTTTCTTTGGGTCCTCTCCTTCGGTTCGCTGCATAAAGGATTGCATTTGCACATGATATGGTGAACCACAATGTTTAAGTTTTTCATGATTGAGGGTGTTCACATCAACCAAAAATTTCACTATAGCTGAGGCATAATTCGGACATATTTAACTTGACATCTAAGGGTGTTCAATGGGACGAGCCAACTTGATCTCAACTCAAACTTGCTTAGTTAAATTTCACTTGAACTTGAGATGCAAAACAAAGAAAAAACTTTCTTAAAATGAACAAGTTGAAAACTTTCTTAAAATGAACAATTTGAGTTCGAGCCAGGCGAGCTCGATTTGTGTAAACTCGACTAAGCTTGCAAAGTGAATATTAAAATCACAAAACCATCATAAAAATAAATCGTTCCAGCAGCTTTCCATCTTGCTAGCAAGGGTTATGTTTGGAGTTCAGATCCAATAATCTTCAATCATGTTGAAAAATGAATTTTTTAGTAAAAAGATTCAGCTAAGCTCAAGCCAAATCTGGGCTCAAGCTTAACCAAGCCAAGGGTCGAGCCTGAGCTCGAACCAAGCTTGAGTTACTTGAGCTCAAGCGGAGTTCGAGCTGAATCAGCTCTGCTCGAACTTAGCTCATGAACTGCCTTACTAGCACCCTTCACATTATTTTCTCACTATCGTTCAAGTGATATTGTTAATCTTTTTCGTTTAGCTTATAAATCAAACACGATTTGTTAGGACCATGAAGCCCAAATATTTGAGCGCTTTAACAGCATGATTTTGCATTGTAGGAACTTTGTCCTTGCAACATTAAGGTACTAAAGTTTGTCGGTCTCAAATGTGACATTCCAACTCGGCGACTTCCACGAATCACCTTCACCATTGACTGGGCTAGCCCTTGCTGTCTGTGATGCCAGATGATTTGCACCAACATCACAGATCAAACATGAAAATCGTTCATTTATGGTGAACCCAATTCTAGTCCAGTCTGGTACTACTTTTGCCTTTCTATATCCGAGGGGCCACACTACAGGAGTGCCTAAGGCCTTCATAAATCCAAATGTGGGCAATATGTACGTGTATTAGGCAGAGTACCCCTTGTACCCTATTTGGACCCAGGCCCAGACCGGTCCCGCTTGCAGTGCCACATCTATTTCAAGGTGAATGAGAGAAGGTAAACAATTCAGAACAGTATGTAACTGTTTCATGAATATGGTCGAAAAATAAAAAATATTTACAAAACACTTAAAAAAATGTTTTATCATGGAACAATTACAAATGATTCCATTTACCAAACGGGCCCTTAAGTTAAACGCGGTCGAGGGTTACAGTGAATCTCTAATGCAAATTTACCAATTAAAAGGTGAAAAAAAAGGAAGGAAAGAAACAAAGAAAGAAAGATATGGTCTTACATTTCGAGATTGCGGTAGACGACTTTGCGTCGAATCCGATGATGAGGGTAAGCATGGGAACAAAAATGCCTCCTCCTCCAACTCCTCCCACACTTCCAAATGCTGCTCCAAAGAAGCCAATTAGGGTCCCCAGTGCAACCTTCACATTGTTGGACATGTACGATCCATAATAGACCTGATCATAAGATTAATGATCCAAAAGTTAAAACCCTTGATGCCCAAAAACGTTTGCATGTATAATATGTACTAGAAATGCTTGCTTTGTAATGTAGCCGGCTAATGAGGCCCTTTGCTAACACGATAACTAAGATCTTGCCAAGAACAGGTGAATCCTTCTTTAGTCTTGTCAAATACATGACAGCATCACATGGGACCTCGACGTTTTTGCTTTCTTTTGTTTTACTACGGGGATAAAAACAAAAGCCACTGTTTATTTCCTCTACTTTATGAGAGTAAAAAAAAAATTGACTGAAGGGCACAGATTGAGCAAAGAGCAGCGGATTCACTTTGTCTGGGGTGGCTAGAAAGCTCACACGACTGATTCATAATTGATTGTAAACTTCAAACTTGGAGTGCAGTAGAGGCTTTCAATATGGCAGACAAGACCACATGTGATTCGACTAACTTTTGGAGCTAAAACTTTTTGTGCTAGCCCTACTTAAGAGCTTAGCATTTGTCCTCAAGATTTATGCACGTAGCGATGGGGGGATCAAGATGGTTGTTTGATAAGCCAATTGTTAGTTCGATCCTCATTGATATAAACTCATCTAACTTTTAAAGTTTTATGCCGCTAAGTGCAAACTACAAAGTCTCTTGAGTGCAATTTCTTCCGGGAAGATATCTAAAACAAAGTCATGCCTTTGTCCATGTGTAAATTCATTTAAAAGGAAAAGTTATAAGAAAATGTTCAAATATTCATGGAGTAACTAAAATGCGTCAAAATAAAAGGTTATTCAATCAAAACTTGAGCGTGTTTTTGGGAGGAAGAGAAAAGGAGAAAAAAATGAAGAAGAGATGGAGAACTCGCCGGCCAAGCATGTGGGTACACATCCGACAAATTGGGCTGCCTCAAAAAATTTATGAGCCTCTGCAGTTCGTCCATCTCCGTCTTCGACCTCGCCGCCGCCCTCCGATCACGCAGCATCAGGTTTCGCTCGGCCGAAGTGGCCAAGACCAGCGCCGACATGCAGGTTAACGCCATGAACGCTGCCCACCTCGAGTTCCTCCACCACGCTGCTGCTCCCCTTTCTGCCATGCGGCCGCTCTCTTCTCCGACCTTCCCCCTAACGTACAGCGCCTGCCTCCTCTGTTCTCCTTTAAAAACCTTGAAAGCCTTCTAACTGCTTCTGATCACAACAAGAACTTAGTCCCTCCCGGCCTTCTCCTCCATTCGCTTACATCAAGAGCCAAAGGCTTCCGGTGTCCACGTCGGAACTAATTCTCAGAGTGACCGGCCATTAAGAGTCTGGACCTCCGTCTTCGTTCTTCCTTCTGATGATCTTCAGCCTGCCACTCAAACGAAACGAAGTGTCCACGTCGAACGGAGGTCCGGCAAGCCGAGCGGTTCGGACGAGAATGGCTGCGTCGGTCTTCCGGCGAGACGGAGGACGAACGAAGAGGATCTATATATCGAGCTTGGAAGACAGTCAAAGAGCAATGCAGTTCAGTAGGAAGGAAGGAAACGAAACCAAATGGTTGAAGCACGAGTACTGCAATGGGACAGTCTGCGTCTTCCTTCTGGTTTTCTTCTTCTTCTCCTCCTTTTGCTGAGGGAGCTCCAAACTTATAATACAACTAAACGACGGTACTGCTGCTGACAGAGAACTGAAAATGATCAAGGAGAACAAAAAAGAAAGAGAAGGCTATGTGCCAGCATGTGGATTCCGAGTCGTGCCAATCAACCGATCTGGCACTGCTCGAGTTGTGGCTTGTGCTAATGAGAATTTTGTATCCCTTAAATCAAGGTGTTGTATTAATCAATATCCGATTCCCAATTGTATCGGAATTCTTAAAATCAGATTCATATCACCGGCAATAAGAATGGGCTGTATATTTTCTTTTTCTCATGTATTGTTAGTATAGATTTGGGCTATTTTCTACCATATGTGTTTGCAACATTGCTCAAATTCATGATCAAAACTGACAAAACAGGTAGCCCCCAATGCTCTTAAAGTTGGCCCGTATCAGTGATGCGCATATTCTGCAAATGAGATGCATAGCTAGCAAGTATGATATTGCTTTTTAATATATATTATCTAGTTTTAAATCAATTTAAAGTATTTTAGATTATTCAAATTCATAAGTAACTTCATAAGTTTTGAACCATCTGGATGACTTCTGCACCAAGAATTTGAGAAAAAAAATGAGTCCCACAGTCGGACTTTCGTAGTGCAATTGCAGAATTTCTTTTAATGGAAGCCTTGAGCTCCACTCAACTCGCCCATGGTGCCATGATCGCGGCTCATGCTTGGACATGCAGAATTAGACAAGAAGATGTCCGGTTCAACGTTATTTTTAGCGCAACTTTTTAAATTTTCATGATTTTCTGAGCGGAATTTTCTGCCATCTATCTAATAATATAAAATTGTGAAAATAGTTTAGAAAAAAAATTCATAAAATTACGCCGTATTTTAGAAAAAAAACTATATATATATTTTGGACTTGACAATGATAAAGGTGACACGGTCTGACGCTACGCATCGGACGAAGCGTGTCTGAACCGGTTTAAAACTCTGACCTATTTCTAGTTCTAGTAAACCGGAAAAGCGTTGGAAATCGTGGGGAGTACAACATAGCAGAAAGAATGTTTGTTTTGAATTTTAATTTATGTTATTTGTAATATTGAATTTGAGTCATAAGTCCCGACTTTCAAAAGATATTGGTTGGGTCGACTTTCTTCGAAATAATAAAATGAAATATATCTTTTGATACAATAAAATGAAATATATCTCTAATTTTTTTTTCAATAAAAAATAATTTGATACATTTTAAACTTATTTAACATAAAATATAGAAAATATAAACTCATACTGGTCCTATACCATATTTGCAAGAAGTCAAATAGGCTGATATGGCTTCATATTAACCACACTGACTCATACATTTATTAATGGGCTACAAACAAAAAATCATACTGTGTCAAACACATTATCCATGTGTTGAACAACCGCTTTTAATGCGGGTAGTGAGATGGATCAATTGAATTATGGTAGTTGTTTGTGTTATGAACGTGCTTCAATCTTTGATATGAAACTATAAGTTCATACGAGAGTCCAACTGCGGTTAAAATACTATTGAAAATTAAAACATATTTTAATCAAAATAGGTAGACAACCGATTCACATGGTCGATTCAAGAGTATCACATGTCAACTTTCGAGCATTTTAAAATCCAATTTAAAATTTTTCTATTTTGATCATATTTCATGCATTGATATATTTATTTAGTGAAAATGAGTTTTCAAATACTTTTTTGACCAGTTCATCACAATCTTACCAAGCACACGTTACCAACTTACTCTTGCATCGCGTCCTTTTATATATTATTGTGAACAAGGCTACAAAAAGATGTCATGTACATTTTAAACGTATATACAATCCCAGGACACAGTACAAAAAAATAACAGATCAATAAAAGGATGAAATTTCTACTAAGTGCATATTTATTTCTACGGCGACAAGTAATCTGCAATGTTCCGTCGCTTCTTGAACAACGGAGACATTTTGTCTCCTGCCGCTCAATGATCTCATCATGTCCTGGAACACGAGCCCTGGTGACCACTCCCCCACATGGGCGGCAGTAGGTGGGCCCCAAACCTCCCTCCCCTTTGGAGCAGGGCCCAAACCCGAAATTTGTTCCTGTGATTGGACCGAGATCCGGGCCGCGAGACTAGGGATCACTTTGACATTATTATTATTGAAAGGGACGTGTCCTGTCCTCCTCCAGCCGTGCTTTCTCTGAGACCCGTCTAGCCCGGGTTCGGGTTTAGTTAGGCAAATCTTGAAGATCCAAATCTGGCGCATCGCAGGATCGATATCACCTAACTCTCAGTTTTGAAACTCGGAACAATTTGAGACATTCGCAGGAAACTGCCGTCTTAGATTTTTATGATTCGGCAAAATTTAAATTTGGAAAAAGTCTTAGATTAGAAAAATTGGATTTGGAATCGAATTGGCCATTGTGCAGATTCATTTTTTTTATAAATGTAAAAATGCATGTAAATATTTAAAATAAGAAAAAATTGACAAAAATATTTGGAAAACAATAACAAGTGACGCATGACAACTCCATAATGGCCGAGTTTAATTTAATTCCAAACCAAGCCCTAACCCGCCTCAAACAACAAAAAAAAAGAATTACATGTAAACTTTAAAAAATTTCACTTGTTTTAATATATATATATATATATAGCTCTGATACTCGATCTGTAGAGAGTTGGATGACGGTATCAAATTTAAAGTATTAGTGGCTGGGAATACCTTATGCAGTCATATGGCTAGTGATCATATGGCTTATGACTTTACTAGGCTCTCTTGACGAGTAGTGTGACTTGCTTTTTAGGCATGTTCATGTGACACAGCTTCCAGGTTAAGGTGCATATGCTTTTTGAGTCATAGAATTATTATGAGTGTCAGAGAAGCTAAAATTATTGGTTAATGTCTTCACCATTTGAATCTTACAGACATTCAAAAGAAGACATGAAGGGGATGCCACTGAAATGGGAAACCTAGCTCTCATAGCTCCCTCCCGATCTATGGTTTCTACAACTGTGAGGTGGATTTTATATTGTATGGAAAATAGAAAGACATCTTATACTAGGCCTTTATGTATCTCCTACAAGAAGAATGTATGCAGATGTCATTAGCAGAGCTACCGTGTGACTGTGACTGTTATGGGCCACTACCCATGTCAGCCTATATGAGATCTTTTGATGTGATGGAATTGAACCTAGGTTCAGTAAGCCACTTTAGACTCGGGTATATACCCGAGTAGCCCAACCCACTAACCTAGAAACTCCATCTGGCTCCGCCACTAATAAGGGCTTCTCCGTGTTCCGTGTTTGCTTTGTCAAATTACTTGGTTCACCTCTCTCAGACCACCTAAACATAACAAATTTAGCCATCTAGCACATAGAGAAAGATAAAGAGAAAAAGACAGGTCAGATGGAAAATGTCTCTTAGATAAGTGGAAAAAGGTGGGAAATGAAGAAATGCCATGCAGTATACGCCTGCAATTAATAAGCGCAATGAAATGAAGAAGGGAAGGGTTTAGCAACTCAAGAAGAAGAATGGACGGAAATATATCATGTATACGCCAAATAGAAGAGCGTTAGCCAGCCATTGAAGGTATCGTGAAGTTTGTTTCCCCTTGGACCCTTTCGGCCTTTGCAATTCTATCTTCCCACTGTTAGTATTCCTCATGAGCCAACAAGCCAAGTTCCGACAAACACGACTTGTTCCTTAAATTTTAGCTCACTCGTGTCTTGGCGGGTCTAACTCATTCAGTTGTACAACTAAGTTGATCAAGCGAGTGTATTTCAAACTGAACTCATTCAAACCAGGAGCTACATGGCTGAATTTTCCTCAATATTGGTTCCAACTCGTAATGCAGATCCTCCTGATGCTAGAAGAAATGAAATATAATCTTGGTACATTAATCTTTTAATCCCATGCATTGACTTCAGTTTCAACTCAAGTAAAATGTATGCTTTCTTATATTGATCTCGTTCGTGTTTATTAGAAAAGAACAAACAAGAATCTTGAGAACTTGTAGCTAGCGATATTTCAGTTTCTGGATGTTCGAGCTTCAGCTGGCAGGAGCAGTGCAGAACAAGAATATTATGACTCCGGGAGGGACGGAACGTGGTTGATCAATTTCCCGCGATTATTTGCCCACTTCTCGCCGGAGATCGAGTGGTAGGCCATGGTTGGCCGAATTCTCCGACTCCTCACTTCCCCTTCCCCTCCATATGGTTCGAAACGAAACCTGCCATCTTCTCACGTTTCTGGGAGCGAAAGATGCCAAGTCGATGGATGGCCACAGAAGATCAGTCACTGAGTATTTGCTGCAAATCAGCCTTTGCATTTAAACCAAAGGTTTTTTTTTTTTTACATGTGACGTCGTCTTTCTCAGAAGGAAGAGAAAGAATAATTTTTGTGTATATTTGATGTTCGTTTATGCAAATTACAGTACGAGATTGGCCTATGGAAGTTAATTACATAGTTAAAAACCTTGAAATCCATCTTCTACCAATTTAAGTTGTGTGCAGAAGTAGGAAATTAGGAGGAATAAATATTCATTGATTAATTTTTGTCTGCACAAACCACATAACTGCTAGAAGATATAATATATCAGACGAACATCACATAATGAATGTACATGCATAATATATGGTATTAAGACACTGATTGATCAAAGAGCGGCCGAGCTTTCCACAACCCCAATCAGATCACGAATGCACGTCCTCACCGTTCATTTGATCCGAAGACTTGGACGTGACAGCATCCAAACACCATGGAACTCAAAATGAATGATAAACAAAGAATAGTGACTGAAATAAAACTAAGATCACATGCAGGCGATATGGGGAGATGACAAGTGAACGTGTCGTTTGGCTTAATTTAGTTTAATTTAATTTAATAGTTGAATACATATTTGATATCTTTAGGACTTTTCAACCAAAAAATTTTAAGCACATAATATAATTGACATTAATTTAGGACTCTACTAACATCACACGCCCTCAAAAATAGATGTCATATTGGAAGTTGGTTCGATCAAACCTGATCTGCGACTATGATCCAAACGATTCAATTGGTTAACAGCATTAAATAACCAAATTAATCTGATCTGCATTTCATTATTCCGATCACTTAGAGAAGAACCGAGCAATCGATGGCCAAGAAACATTTTAAAACAGAAAATATCTTCTTTAATAAAATTATTCAATGGACAATCCGGCAGGGAAGAAGGTTTCAAAAGACGAATCCTCTACCAAGCACATAACCAACATCGCAGATCCGGCACATTCAGTGAACACCTTGTTCCAATTTTATCGGATGAACATTCTCTGTTATACAATTCACACACTAAAAACAATGATAATTCTCTATTTTTCGACATACAAACACACACACAATGGGGATTACAATATCGGATAACCCCATTGTATATTGCTAGAAATGTTTGAGAGTGAGATGATTGTCATTCTTTCTCCATTTTAGACGTGCTAATCTAGACCCTTTGTCATGATATGAGTTGTATTAGTAATGGCTCTTTAACCAGTTTACCCATTCACTAGTTCCATAATTCGATCTGCGGTTTCTTGTGTTTGCATTCAGAATCAAGTATTCCTCATGTATTAAAACGGTCATGGAAATAGTCTTTTACACTGCCCTTAACAGAAAGCATGCATATGTATTATGTTCTCGGGTAATGGGACATGGATTCTGATTTATATTTATTTCCAACTTGGGTTTGCAATAATTTGTAATTATATATATATGTATGTGTGTGTGTGTGTGTGTATTGCGTTATGCTATGAGGGAGAGTTTGGACTGTAATGTCTTTGGGACTAAAAAATTCACATATTTAACTTTTAAAGCCAAATAAAAGAGAAAATGGTTTGGAACTAAAAATTCACATGTTTGCTTAAATCTGCTTAAGTTGGATGTGGTAAAACCTAAAATGGACTGACATATGATCTGTTATCATGTAAGATAATAATGATGTTAAAAAGAACATAACTAAGTTTGATGATTAATTTACATAGGTAGGGAATTCCCGGCACCTAAACGGAGTTTGCAAACACGTACATTTTCACAAGATATCACATTCGGAACCGATCCATCGTCGTTTTAGAATCCGCATCACAGCATAAAACCCTACGTAGGATTGAATTTGGACGCGATAAGTTGAACTAAGTCCTGAGTGAGATGATCATTTCCCGCTGTTAAAGGGCAGTCCCGTGGGAATGATCTTATTAGAAAGCACCGTTTTCATTTTGAGTCCACTTATTTGCAAGATTTGAAGAAACACTACCAACCTTTTTGAAGATGTATATTCAATGGATTAAGCATGCTGTAAGTTGTATTTTTTTTTTTTGTATTAACCTCAAATTAAAGCTTCATCTCCCTTATTTCACTAATTAGTTCTTACTGTAGCTAACAACTATAGTTGCAGACCTGGTACGCGGGGGAATGGAGGAAGGGTAAGGGCTCTGGATGTTTGGCTACGCGGTAGGATGAAATACTGTTCATGCTGACCCAACAACTACATGAGTTGCACATATAGTGCCATTGAACACAGCTAATTAAGTAGCTCAAAAGCTGGTTTGAATTGGATTCGCAGCCATACCATAAAATTGATAAACACTCGAAGTTGCAATCTTTCTTGGGGATGTAAACGTATTGGATAAGTCAGACTATTGATCCGCATTTGAATTTGTTCAGTCGAATTTGATAAAGAAATCGTCGTCTTAACTAAATTTAGATTTAAATCCGATGTGCAGTTTTATAACTAAATTAAGAAAAAAAAAAAGTCAGAATTCAATTGCGGTTACACAAAATTCGATCAAAAATTAAATCCAACCTGAATTCTAACTTCTTACATCCCCTACTCTGACTAACGAATGACAAAGAAGATGTGTTCATTAAATCATGGCATGTTGGTCACTTAAATTTGTGCTTTTCGATATTTTCTTAAAAAAAAGAAGCTCTTTCATATTGTATATTGAAAAAAAAAAAGGTTATATGGTCAAGGTTGTCTGTTACTGTGGTTAATATTTGAGATTATAGCCAAATGTGGTCTCATAAATGAAATCTCTTGTTTTTCTAATAAAAGAATTCTTAAAAAGACTTGAGATTAGTATGGCGCTGAAATCCTCCTACCCCAAGAATTCGATATATATATATATAGTAAATATTTTTTACGTTATATGCCTTTCCAAAGAGTTAATAGGGACGTGACATATTTTGCATGCATGTGATCTCCATATTTGAAACCCTAACGATTAAAAAATCAAGCATTTTAGTGTCGCATAGGTTTAAATAGCAGTTTGAGCTTTCTCGACCTATTGAAGTCATATCTTTGATTTTTTCACTAATTTTTCATTTCATTTCATGGTTGTTTTGTAAAAGAAACTGAACGTAAAAGCATTTCACTGGAGCATAAGAGAACGATGAATTAAACACTCTCATCTTCGACGAATCTGTCGGACAATCGGCCTCTGAATAACTATTTGATCTTTAAAAAGAGTTGTGAGCTAAAGCAAGCCAAACGTAAATTGACAGTACGATCGACGAAAGGTGCAGAAGCTGCGCCGGACTGTCTTTTCAGGAGGCCGACCGTCCATTGGCGTTTGCGATGCATGTGAGTGTGACCACTTGGCCTCCGTGGCCAAACCCTTCCTCTCCGTCGGGAAGCTTCCCGGAAACCGACGGGCTTATGTCGTTGTATGTGTTCCTCATTGCTGAAAGCATCTTGTTTGTCCTCGTTTTGGCGTTCCGTCATAGAATTCGGTAGATGTTTAGCGAGAGAACATATAAAAAAGCAGTCTCACGTTTTGTGGTCCTTCTCTCGAGTCTCACCTTCATCACCAAAAGGAAGACTGAGACTCTTGAGAAAGACGATCTCTCCCAATTAAAGAACAACCCAGAAAAGTTTTTTGACAGAGTTTAATTCTTTTTTTTTTTTTCTAGAAAGAACAAAAGGAAGGGAGATTTCTGTTTGGAAGGATAGCTTTTTTAGCCTTATAAGTTGCAAATGTAAGCTTCTGGTTTTGAATTCTTGTTATGGCCTCATTTTGCTGTTCATTTTAGTACTCAGAAAAAAAAAAAAAAGATAGAACTCAAAGTGAAAGTTTTCTTAGAAATTACATCAAGTGCTTCTTTCATGGTTCACTCTACTTGTGTTTTGGACTAGCTTTGTTTAATTAAATCTGCTGTTATGCGCAATGCAGCATCCTTATGCTAAAGGTTGTAAAGAGTTTGATACTTAATTTGTGTGTGAGTCCCCCCATAATCTACTAGAGAGATTTGCCTAGCTTCAGTTTATCTCTTGCCAAACCAAAGAATTCATGGTACTAGGGATAAATTTATTGTTTCCTTTCAATTAGATCTAAGAAAAATGGGGCTTTGAGTGACTTTAGGAAGGGCATATTATCTTTAAAAGTAGCCCTTGCTAATAATGCACTTAAATTACGATATTGACTGGAAAGGCATCTAGGCTTATAACACTGTTAATGAAGTGCAACTAGCTTGATTAAATATGACTAGCAAATAATGCCCTTATTAAAAGCATTCGATTACTTGTAAGAAGGGAATTGTGAAAAACCAATCTTAGAAGATGAACCTGTTTTTTTTTCATTTTGGAGCTTTTCTGCTCCACTTTAAAAATTAACAATACCTCTGGTTAAATTGATCAAAATATCTTGCTAATTACTGAAGCATCATATTGTTTTCAACAATATTTAAACATTTATTACTGGTTTCAAGAGGCAGTCCCATCCAGTCAAGCCCTTCAACTTTTCTTGTCCTAAAAAAAAAACACCAGTATCATCGCTACCAGAAACCTAAACATTCTTTTGACCAAAAAACTTAGTTTGTACATTAGTACATAAAGCTACCGTACCAAAGATAATCTTTCCAAAAGAACTGCTGGTTCGATCGCCAGGATTGTAGCCAGGTGGTTGCTCTTGCATGAACAGTTGACAATATCCTCACCACTTGTACCTGTCTCCTTGATGCATCTGTCACCTCTCAATGATTTCCCCGTCCGGTTTTCAACCAGTATGAAAATCCCAATCACTTTTGGCAACCATTGGACGTTAGATCTTCTCATCCCTATGTAGTTTTCACAGTTGCGTGTGTCCCAATCTTTGTCGAATTGGTTTATTAGATGGGCAGCTGCGATTTGATAGGCAGCTTCCCTCCCACTGCTCCATGGTGGCCTTCCAGGAAACTTCCTGAAAATGGACTGTCCGCTGAAACTTCCGGGAACCTTCCTCTGCGGAATCACCATTTCCTGTCATGTCAGCGGTCGGCTGCAAGAGACGCCATCCCCATCCTGTTCGGTACACGTCCTGTTTCTGGTTGCCTCTCGACCCTTCTCCCCCACCCTGAAATGGTTCGGTGATGGTGAACACTCAGCTGCATTGCGACGGAGAATCATCCAAATTTCTTGTATGCGTTGGAATTCGTTTAACCGCATCTCCATTATTTTGGTCTATGAGATGTTCTTGGATTGTCTCTTTCACTTCTCTCACCGTC
The DNA here is from genome assembly GCF_008831285.2 of Nymphaea colorata. Classification (NCBI taxonomy): domain Eukaryota; kingdom Viridiplantae; phylum Streptophyta; class Magnoliopsida; order Nymphaeales; family Nymphaeaceae; genus Nymphaea; species Nymphaea colorata. Next base: position 5,434,550 of record NC_045143.1, read on the forward strand.
TCCATGCTCAAATCAAGGTGTATAACGTAATTAATTCTGGGGGATAGAGTTGAGCACAGTTTTATGTGATTATAAGCAGTGGGAGCTATAGAAGAGTTCAGGAAATTATCTTTTCTCCTGATTTTGGAAGGTGGTAGGGCCAAATACCAGTCATTTAGTCTGAAACGAACACATGGGCATCATTTTTTCAAATAACCATCAGAAGATAGGCCTGTGTCAATTCATTTAAACGTACTAAAGAAACATTACAAGTCCTGGGATTTCTTTTTCTTTGGATTTTTTTAAACTTTTATTTGTAAGGGATATGAACTATGAATGATTCAATAATGGGATTCCTTGTATACAAATAATACATATATATGTTATGGTTATGTTCGTTTGAACATATACTGTATTTAGTGGCTGAAGCAAGAGGTGCATAGCATAGTTGGTTGAATTGATGAATGGGTAAAAGTCCGGTTTTCCTGTAAATAGTATAGTAGATGAGTGAAAGACGAGTGTCCTACTTCTTCTTTCCCAGCCCCTCTGCAACACAAGAAGAGGTAGGCACGAGGAGGAGGAGGAGCTTCAGCCAAGGTATATCTATCAGATTTGAGCACCATTATAAAAGTTCAATTAGATATTTAGATAAATTCTGTGTCCTTAGATTTGGATCAAAAGTCTTCAAAACCTGATCGGTATAATGGCTGAGAGCAACAATTAGGCAGCTCGGTAGAACAGTTTGATAAATTGTTAAATTCACTCATTACGACGGTCTATTTGGTAAGCACCAATTCTGGTGTAACGTCAAACATTGAGTATCCCAAAAGTGTTGTGGGAGCTGGTATTTCCCTCTTCAAGGAATGGCCATATCAGCGGCTAGCCCCCAGTGTACCCACTTTAGAAATCCGGCTATATGAGGCTGGATAGGCCAATACTAGCATAAAAAAAAACATTAGAATCATGCTTACATTTAATTGGGATGTATAAAATTGCAGGTACATGCATGAATAGCTGGATGTGTGACCTCTATGTGTGTGTTCTTGAGTAGGCCATCAAATTACGGAATGTAACGTCTAGTCCCCTAGCACCATGGAAAATCAAAGAAAATTTCATGAAAAAGTTCAGAATTCTCCAAGGCCTAACAAAAGCTACCCAAGAAATGAAAAGAAAAAGAAATTAAGGAACGGGGGAATCGGATTGAAGTCCATGACAAATAGGGACTGTTCTTGTACGTATATTGTCCATGGACGGTAGTGACGATAGGCCGGACTGCTATCTGCGCGGCTGCCTACGGCCACAAACCCATGCCAAGAAGTCTCGCTTAGACAGCTACCGGTCATGATTCAAGGTGCAGAATGACCTCATGGATGATGAACCTTCAGTCATGACAAGGAACACTGCATATGGGTAGCCGCATACTGCAGAATCTTCAAATCTGTACGCTTTTGTACTTATTTCCCCGCAAACGATCTCCTGATCTTTGAAGAAAGAGAGATCGAAACAAAAACAGAAAGGGTGGAGCCGTTCGCCATAATTCCACACGCATGGACAAATTAACTAAGTTTCTAAGTGCAGAAGAAAAAGAAGAACAGTTAAAAAAGAAGCAGAAAGCTGCACGCACTTGAATTTCTGGTGCAGGAAGAGGAAAAATGATGCTTCTGCTTTACATCAATCTGTTTCACCACCTCCCTGGAATGAGAAATTTGTCGTTAGCCATTGTGTGGTGGTCCATGACTGAGATCGAGTAATTTCATCTGATGAAAAGCTGTTTCGTAGCGGGCTGGGGACCTAGGGTACGTCCTGTACCTGTGCATGTGAAGAAGATGGATTAGTCGGGAAAATAATGGTGATCTTAACAAAACACTAGACAGAACCGAGAAGAACCTGGGGACCCCAGTTTTGTCCAATTTCCTGAAGGCAATAGATGAAGAGATGAAGACACCGGCCATAGAATGAAACATACCTGTCATGCAGGTCAGGTCCACAGCCATGTGAAGCTATATCTTCAGCCAGAGAGAGAGGGAGATGAATAACAGTGTAAACCAACATGTTTTATTAATTTTAGTGTTGTCCATCAATAACTTGTACATGTGTATCCTGTAACATAGCCAAGGAGGAGTCTTCATGTGTAGTGGACCAGTAGAAGCATTATCCCAATACCTTTCACTGCACAAAAATTTAAAACTCTAATAAGACCGTTCTAGATGGTAAGAATATTTATTTATGTCTCAGATTCGGGTGAATAACAGTGTAAACCAACAATACATGTAACATAATAGGAAGGCCTTCTAATATACAAAATCAGCTAGACACGCTTAATCGTGGTGGAAATGCTAAGAGATTGTATCTTGAAACTTGACAAAATATCGATGTAAAAAAGGCTACTAAGATTGTTTTCATGTACTTGCTTTGTGCGGTTGTGTTAGTGTAGTCTATTTACCCGCACACGTTCCCAAGGTCATTTTTCTGGTTCCTTCTCTGTTGCACATCAAATCAGGAGGTGCATGCACAAGTAGTGAAGCGTTTAAACCCCTAAAACCTCATTTCTTCCCTACATCCATGATAGACTCCAAATATTCCACGTTTTTAAGGGATTTAAACAGAAAGGAGCATCGGCCCAAGTAGTCACTTCTCTGTTTTTCGCTTCCATGCCCTCTGCAAACCCAGCTTATGGAATCACCTCACTCAGATTGTTCTTTGATTAAACTCTATTTGCAAAAGTCCATTAGAGCATCAACCCAACACCTGAAAAGTGTTCATATTGGCATCTTTCTGTTCATTTTCTGATTAGAAACTGCAGTTTGGAAGACCCCTGCTAGACTGTCAAAGACTGGGCGTCGGATTTTGAACGTCTGAACTTTTTTGACCTGAAGGTTTACAGTCCAATCTCTAGCCAAGGGGCCTGACAGACTTCTGTCTTTGGATATCCACGGTAACCTGCACATTGTTGCAACCAGGAACTTATATATAGGTCATTACTAAGTAGTAGTTATTGAGATGGGGATATGATATCAAGTATCTTTTCAATGGATGTCAGTCCTAACATGAGGTTTTCCTCTAGAGAGGACGATGCCATTCATCTCTAATCTCCTGAGATCACTTCTTGCCTGTGCTGGAAGCTATCTGCGGAGGCCAATATTCTTCTTTCTCACTTGAACATTTACATATTAATGCCCTTTTTAGCTGTTAACAACAAAGATTTGCCAAACTTGTCATATTTGGTGGACAATGGACAGAACGAGTCTAATCTGCCTGAGAAGCAACTATTCTTGATTTGGACAGCAGAAAAAAGATTGGTCATGTAAATTTGCCGTATCTTACTGCTATAGAGTAATATGTATGCCTTTTTTCTAACTTCACCAGAAGCTGTAAATGATTTTAATTGGGAAATTTGTGAGAGGACTGTATTGTGTATTGGAAGACCCGTATGCAGATTTTTGTTTGACCTATCTCGGTAACACATCACATCAGCCTGTTGGATTTACCAGAAAGTTGCTCATTATTGTAAAAAATGAAAGAAAAGCAAAAAAATTTCCCCAGTTTTTGCCATTACATTTTTTTGTTTTTGTTTTCGAGGCCTTATTAAGAAATTTTTTTGGTCTTCTGAAACTGGCTATGATTCCTCCGGCCATCCGGATGACTGCAATCCGATGCAATTGACAATTAACAATTGACATTGCATGGGGTTGCATGTGTGAGACATCAGGATCGACGGATAGCTTTTGGAACATCCGAATATTTTATTTATGTTATTAATGGCATTTATTAGAACTCGACATGGTGTGTTTTTTATAAGAATCATGTCTTGGAAGTTGGATCACATCCTGTTTAACCGACATGAAAGTAAGCAGGAATAATATTTCCCTGATATAAATCTATGCAAGAAAAAGAAAAAAAAAAGTCAAACATGAGAAATATTTCAATATTAGGTAGGATTGATGATAAAAGAAATACACAAAGCCTCTCAACACTTTTCTTCTTATATTAAAGAACAAATGCTGTTATAACATCTTCTTTAGTATATTGTGGAAAGAAAAACTCCTTTGGACAACTACCAATCTTACGAATTCAAATCCACAGTTGGACAAACTATCTAACTGGACAGACCCCTCCCTCTACTCCAAGCACATGACAAGGGATGAAGCTCTTCTCAGCCTTCCTTGCTTGTTTATTCCTTTATATTGGAGGAGAAAATGAATTCTTTCTACATATTTATTCTACATTGGTTTAGTTGTTTTTTTTTTTTTTGGCATAGTCAACCAGCTCTTAACTATTGGATAGGAAGAAATATGTGGATAGTATGCCCATAACAAAAGAGCACTTAACAAGTTAATTAAGTAACTATTTCAGATGTTAAATGAGTTCCAATAAATTCAGTCTCAGCCAACAAAACCTGAGTTCAGACCCTAATTTGGATCAGATTTGGTTAGGTCCGATTAAACGTAATCAAAATCTCACGTCCAATGTGTCCCCGTCTACAAACACACCCGCTTGTTCTTCCTTGCACGACTCAATGTCATATAATTAGTTTAACATGTCATACTTGGTTAATTTTTTTTTTTTTTTCATTTGCTCTAAAGTGTGAGGTGCAGACTCCTCAAACCCCAAGAACTTCCTTGCAGAAGCCACAATGAGGTTTGAACTTTGAACACACTGGTTCAAGTCACTACAAGAATATTGAGTGATGCTTTGGCGACACTTGATGAGCGCTAATGATGACCAAAAAATTAAAGGTCATTGGTTTTGTAAGGGCCATGAGAACTTGAAAACTAGTGGAAAAAGTTTCTTGGTACTTGTCATTTTTGTGGCTATAATTCCAGTACAACTATAAAGAGTTGATCCTCATTTGAGATGGATCCATTTTAGGTGTTTGCATTGTACATTTGTACCCAAAGTGGGATGAACAAGGGTCATGTCCTATGCAGTTTTGAGGCTCCAAATTTGGTACAACATATTATAGCAAAGCGACCATTGTGGCCTTGTCCACATCTCATTGCTGTGACATAATTGATAAGACTCACTGGGTCCGGTGTGTGTGAAAAAGGACTGAGTGTGTGGGGTTAAATGGGTGTTGTTTTGTGGATGAAGCTAAATCTCCACCAAACCCAAACACCTTTAAAACTCCCTCTTCCATGTGGGCATTGTTTGTCACAAGTAGTGTAGGGGGGGCAGCTAGTGGAAGGTCCTTAGGTCTGGGGTAAGTCCACCCACCCACCTCCTTCTACATCCCCCATGTGGAAGTAACTTGGTTTTGTGGAAATCATTCTTGTCTTTGATTGTGTTCAAAATGTGAAAAAAAAAATCTTGAATATTTTTTTTACATAATATACAAAAGATATGCCATATGTGTGTGTGTGTGTGTGTGTGTGTGTAAGAGAGAGAGAGAGGGAGAGAGAGAGAGAAGGGACAGGGATGAAAGGTGGACATCAAGAGTGAGACAGAAGATAGCAGGCTTTGTTTGTATTGCAAAAGGGGAAGAAAGGGTCCACAAATGAGGAGGAGGGGCTGGGGGTAAAGGCCACAATTGACAGATTCCAGTGGTCTGAATAATAGGGTGCGCTTAGTTCAGTACATCTTACCTTGTCCATGTGAACTAAGGGCTCAGTGCTGTGGTTCACATCTTTTGCTGAGACAATGGGGTACATATGACCCTCCCTTCTGTGCATGACCTATGAGGAATCATCTTATTCGTTGATCTTTTCAAAATGGAATTCTGACATAAACTTAACGAGAAAGATACGATAGAATTATTTAGTTATCTAGTATTAATTAGCAACTTTTTTTCCCTTGATGTTCTTACCAACGTTTAATTTTGAAAAGATCAATGGCCAAAATGATTCTTTATGAGTCATACACCTAAGCTACGATCTCTCTTACCTACCAATCTCTTTCTCTTCTTATATATGTATAACGACACCATAAAAAATCAGGAATCATGCAGCAACTAGATATCTCTTAAATTTCAGAATCATGCGTACAGTGAAAGTTAATGGTTTCTCAATTGTTGAGAAAGAATGCAGTATCTGAGAGAAAACCACTGTAGCTAACTTTCAGGCACATGTTTGTGTCTCTGCGTCCTTCGATTATGACTGCCAAAAAGTATGACAGGGCCTCGTCTTTTGATTTTCATAGGCTGTTTTTTAATAAATTCAACAGTATGAATTGAGCACAAATTGTCCCATAGTGTAGGCTTTAAGAAAAGTTTGATGCATAAATTGAATTTTTTGAGCCGCTGAATATAGGAATATCATTAAACAAACCTGTCTCATAAAATCTGATATAAACATCAGTCACATATATATTGGATTCAAGAGAGAGAGAGAGAGAGAGAGTATTTACTCCTTTCATTTATGAAACATCCAGGTGAAGTATGAATGCTTTTTGTCCACATTAGTTTCATAAATGGGCTTTAAGCCAAATAACACGAAACTGGTTGTGCGGGTATTGACTCTGTACTATTTCTAGAAGTTGATGTGCTGTAGTTTCATGAAAACGCATACGTACTTCTGTCGGCAGGCACGTGAAACAATTTTCCTTTTTTTTTTTGCTTTTGCTTGTAATGTACTGGTGGAGATCTCTCTTCCGAATTTGCCTCCATTGCTCCCAAAAAAAAAAGTTTGAATCTTGCAGCAAGTTTAAAAAAACCATACATTCCCCATCTCAATCACGATTGAGACATTCAAGCGGAACATATCGAGTTGGTAGATCTAAAAGTTTTGTGCCAAGGAGTGGTTGGAATGAGGATGATCCAAAACCATTTAGTTTGAACAAGCTATAACCATAATCTCCATGTTGGAATCGAGTTTCTTATTTGGGTTTTTTTTTGCAATCTAAACAAATGGTGATTATGAAATCTCTAAGGGGCCGTTTGGCACTTGTAATAGATTATTATTGTCTAGTGATTCTGCTCTCGAAAGTTGGAGTCATAGAATTTTTTTTTGGATAGTTTCACTAGACAGTAACAATTTGTTACTAGTGCCAAAACGGCCTCTAATTGTTTAAGCAGATGGCGTTAGTGTTCTTTTTTTTTTTGAGTGAGAAAACCAGAATGAAAGAGAGCTCAAAATACCTACAAACAGCAAATTAAGTGAGTGGAACTCTTGATTTCACTTAGAAACGTGAACCATCAGTACACATGACGACATGATGAGGGCATTTGTATAGTCCTTATTGTTGGGTATATATATATATATATATATATACATACAACTATACAAGGAGTTACCTGATCTCAATTCAATATCTCAAGGAACCTGCAGTAAAGACTCAAACATACCTTATTCAATTTGATCAGATTCGGATTGGATGTCAAACCGAACTGCTTCAAGAAAGTTGAATTAAAAAGGAAATAAAAAAAAACAGTTAACCTCCAACAACCCTCAATTGGAGAATAAGCATCATTACGGTCAATTGAATCTTTTTATTAGAGATGTTGACTAATTGGATTAGAATCAAGTATACCCTTAATCATATCTGCTTTTTTAGATATTCACATTTTGGATTGAATTTGAATTCATACAAGGAAAATATGATTTCACAATTTAAATTCAGATTGGATTCAAATTGTGAGCCAAACCTGACTGATTTTCAAAATGTAAGAGCATTAGATAGAGAAAATTTATTTACAGCTAAATCCAACCTGAAATTGCATCTGAGTCCGATTGAATGTTATTTCTTAAATGCAAATTTGATCTAATCTCTTAAATAGGATATTAAAATGTTTTTCATATCTGATTTTTTCGAAGCCATTCGATCGAATATCATATCTAAATCAGATATATTGATACCTCTAGTTTCTGTGTTCAATATCTATGCATTTTGATACTTGGTTTTTGACATATCATAACATAGTATGAATTCGGTTAAAAGTTGAAGCTGGATTCATCCATAGAGGATCTAACAAATGACTGTGCTCCGAAGTGCACAAATTGAGAATTTAAAAGATGGATTCAGATTCGAATTTAAAAGCTGGATTGTGATGCACCGTAGATTTTTCTCATTTACATTTGAATCCGAATATGTGAACATCTGATAAGTCAAATATTTGGTAAAATGCACATCTAATGCGTGAACATCTAATATGTCTTTTTCAATTGGTTTCTTAAACGCTCTATGTAGATGATCATAGTTATGTCCAGCAAAAGATTCGGATTTGAACAGACGATTTTATTGATCTTATGACCAAATGATTGCATTCTTTCTCCACGACAAATTGATATCCCATGGTGTTGTTCATTGAACGCTTCTGGTGCAAGACAAACTTTGATTAAATGAAACATATGCGTCGATCTTATCTCAAACCTTTACCAATGGATGTGTTATTTTGTTCCTTTCATGACTTTTAATTTAGCATGTTTATAATGTCCCTCTTGAAAATGAGCTATTACCTTCTTTGGACGTTTGCAAATGGAGTTTTGTAACAATTTCCACGTACAGATTGAAGTTTTGCTTTTAACAACACGCAAAGTTTCATACCAAAAATCGTTGCTGTGAACCTGCGAAATCAAGCCACCATTATTAAATCCCAATTTACTCATATTACTTTTTTCATGAAATAATTATATCTTCCTTCTTTATGATTTATGAAAAGACATAATTTCTTGTATACAGCCATGCATACCGTAGCCCTTTAGAAAAGCCTCCTAAATGACAACATCAAATACCAACAAAATAAATTTTAAATATTATTATTGTTGTTGTTGTTGTTATTACTAATACTACTGCCTTGGCAATAAGGATATAGTTTTAATATGCAGGTCATAGTTGGCAAACTCGTAATTCAGACTCGGATCGATAGATGACCATGTGACTGGGTAGCAAGTTGACGAATCCAGCTATTTCGGGCGAGCCGGGGCAGTTTCATGTGAGTCAAGGGCAAGTCGAGCCGAGTCAGAGGCAACTCAGGTTCTACTTCACCCAAACCTTTGACTCATGGCCGGATTTGTAAGTGATCCGAGCTGACTTAAACGATCTCCGAGTCAGCCCGATCAGTTTGCCGGATTTGTAAGTGATCCGAGCTGACTTAAACGATCTCCGAGTCAGCCCGATGAGTTTGTCAACTATGATGCAGGTCCATTTGAGAAATATTAAATGAATCGATAGAAGATCAAACCAAATTGACTATTTATAGTATATCCCATTTTTTCTTTTATAGCAAGAAAACTGCATGCGTATGAATCCCCACTTCAAAGTGCTATTACTCTATCTAGCAATCTAGCCAAGAAAGATAAAGGTGGAAGAACATGGACAATTTTTTTTTATTCCCTTTCTATATTTGGTGCTCTCTCCTTTTCTCTTGTCATTTTTTTTAATTTGTCTTCTATTGGATGTCCTTTGAACCCTATAAGCCAAGGTAGGTTCAAATTCCTTGATTTCTTTTTCTTGTTAGATAAATGAACAGAGAGATTAAGTCTCCTTCCCAAATCCAAGGTTGCTTCTCACTTTCTTATATTTGTAGCAAAAAAATGGTTGGTTCTTCAAATACTACCCTTCAAATTCATCTGTCGCCACCATCAGAGGCTGTTTGGTAAAATTAATAAATTGTTATTATCCAATGAATCTGCCTTAAAAATTAGAACATAAACAATATAACAAAGCATTCAATTAATTTGTTCCAATTTTTTTGACAGATTCATTGGAAAGTAACTATCAGTTGCTATTGCAAACAACTTCTAAGGGTCATATGACAATGAAAATAGTAACATTGTGAGTGTTTCATATATATACTCCAAACATTGAGACATATTCACAAAAATACTGTGTTATAATATCTCATCAATAGTGTTCTATGAAACTACTCCAGTTTGGATCCTTCCAGTCACAGACAAATAAATGAACAGACATACATAAACAAGGCAGCACCAGATTTAGCATATAACAATGAAACCTCTGATCTCGTCGGGATCAAGCTAAAAAAGAAAAATTATACAAGTTACACGAGCCAACCAAAAAAGTTATAACAAGGTTACTTAGTTCTTACATCTGTTTATTTTAATCAACATTTCGTGCCAACCTTAGAAGAATATATACTTCATGAAATTCCTTGAGCATGACTCTTTTCCTTTCTAATACAAGAAAAATACATTGGTATATACGTGAGTTCAGTGTTAAGGAAATCAGAAGCTAATAATCAAGGCTTGTTGGTGCTCATAAAATTTGAACAATTTTTATAAGGATTAACCTTTCAGAAAAAGAAAAAAAAAACGTGTTTGAAAGAGAGATTTTTTTGGTAGAACAAGGACATATGGACGTAGATTTGGGTTGGATTGATGGCCAGAGTGAGCGAAGGAGAGAAGGAAAGAGAGGGAGGGCGGCCATTGGCCAGGCGTTGCTTTAGAGCCTTGTACTTGCCGTAAGGCAACTCCTCTCTTTCAGCCGCTCGACGCCTCTGAGTTAGGCGCCTTGTCAATATCTTCTCTATCTCTCTCTGAGTTGCAGATCTGCAGTTCATGGCGGACGCGGTCCCTGTCCTTTCAGTACTTGCGATCCGTATCGCATCACATTCCCCTTCTTCCTTTATCGGTTCCTCGCTCCCACTCCATCTTCGTTTTATGTGAACAAACAGAGAGAAAAGGAACAGAACGAAGTACACGAGAAGCCATGGGGGAGGGAAGGCACTTTTCATGTTATGTCCTTAACATGGGAGCCATGTTCCCACTTTTTTATTGAAAGGCCGTTTTGGTAATTTTATATGGATAAAAGTTTTCCAAATTCTGCTTGCTTTTATCCTTATGGAGGAAGGGGCCTTCGATTTAATTTCCTGCATTTTGGTTATTTTTAACCTCGTTAATCTCCACAACATACAACCTGCTTTGTGGGAGGGAAGAAATCATGAAATGCTGATGTTTTGCTTCAACCCTCCTTCTAGACATAGCGGCATAATTACAAATCTATGGTTGAGGAGAGCTAATATAAGATATCACAAATTTGAGGGGCATCAATATGTAATAGATTAAATTGTATGGAAGAACCTAGGCATAAATAAGATAGATTATGTAGGTTCTTGTGGGCAGCAGCCCACACAAGTCCACATCTACGTCTACCACTTCCCAAATGTAACTGGGTAGCCCTTCCTTATCGCTAGTGGCAGAGCTAGAAATTTTGGGCTAAGAGCGCTATTTTAGAAACCTTCATATATTGAGAGGCATTGAACTTGGTTGAAAACACGGTTATGAAAATAAAAACTCTTTTTGTCGGGCTAGCGTGGCCAATTGCTTACACCTGCCTACATGTGGCTCTTCTGCCACTCCCATTTTCTTGTGGTAATCGGACCTGGCCGGCCCACTGCCCAGCCCTACTCAAGCCCAACCTCACCCAACCTCTGGCACTGAACATTAGTCAACAACCTTTTTAACTCATTTATGGCAAGATAAAGTAGTTATTGTTATAATTATCTTGATCTGATAATGATGGATAAGTCTACTTACCACCTCATATTAAAACTCAGATTTAGAGTCTTCAATTTAAAGTATCCTTCGTATTGGCAGGGAGCATAAATTATAGATCTCTTAGTATTTAAATGTTGTTTAAATTAAATTTGACTAAGAATGTAAGTAGCATACTTTAAATTATTGACCTTTTGGAATAACAAACCCAACTTTTGGAAGGAGTAAACAATAGCCAACAAATTTGGCATCAAATAGCCGATGTGACATCATAATTCATAAGTCTTCTAAATTTTATTTAATTTGAGCTCGAGTTGTTAGTTCAAACTTGAGTTGTTTATTGTGCTAGTTGAGGTGAAGCTGAGCTTAATTGGGGGTATTAAACTTTTGAATTGTAAAACCAGTTGGTTCGTTTGGTAGCAAAAAATACTCAAAATGGGTGTCCAATGAATCTGCTTCAAATATTCGATCAGACTCACAAGACATTATTTGGTTCAAATTTATTCGACAACATTGAGTGTTCTTGCTGCCATTTAACAAATGAAACATCTTGTGAATGTTTTATGAATGTGCTCGAATTACATTCATGGGTACTTGTTCTAGTTAAGCCTGGGCAATGACCGGGGCGCCGCCGGGCCGGCCCGGCCCGGCCAGGCCTGACTTCCACTCTCCCTCTCCACTCCCCCTCTCCCTCTCTTCAACCCCTCTCCGTCTCCCTCCCCCTCCTCCTCCGTCTCCATCGGAGTGCGACAGGAGGGCGGGGAAAGGGGCCAGGAGGGCGACCCGGGCCGAGCTGAGCAGCCCGACGGGCCGGCACGGCCCAGCTCGGCCCAATGCCCAGGCCTAGTACTAGTGTACGGGCAGTGTACGGGCACATTCGTGATCAGGAGTTTTAATCTTTCGTAAATCGACTTCAATTTACATTCATAAAACATCCACAAAGTGATCCAAATGTGAAACAACCTCTAAGTAGAATCCTTACTTGGGTCTTTGTGAATAGTTGAGATGGAGACGGCAAAGTGCTGGAAATGTAACATTCTTTTAGAAAGAGGGGTCCAATGCCTGCCCCTCAATAGCACACAATTCTAAATAAAAAAATTATTTGCAAAGCGAGTTGAACACATTTGGATCAAGTCCAATTAAACTTTGCTGGTGCATGTAACTGCCCCTTGCAGCGTATAGTGATGCCCCGCGAATCTAAGGGCATTTTTTCCGTCGAATTTAGAAGGCCCATATATATATATATCTTATTCACTCATGTTAATTTTCACTTACGTGAGCTTAGTCACATTAAATGGTGAGAAAGGGTTGGTTGCAATTCAATTGCTCACAATATTGCACATCTAAATTTAGAAAATAAGTATTGTGGGGTTTCTAAATTTAGTTTATATTGACGCTTAACCAAGATACCAGAGGTTTGTGTCGGCCATTTATAACTTCTGAAATTTTGCAACGGAAACTACTCTTTTTCATGGAAACCACTTCATTGAACCAATGCCGTTGGAAGAATGGGTGGAAAATAGATTGGGTATCCAATGGATAGTTGGGTATCTAACCTGTGATGGGTCGTGCTTACACTCGTTATTTGACAATGGGACCGGCTCGATAAAAAAAAAAAAAACTTATCCGGACCAGCCCGATTTGGGCATTAAAGGTCCCTCGGCTCGAGATATATATATATATATATATATTATTATTGGCATGATGCCAAAAGTCAGATAACTTAAAAACTTTTGGTGTGTTGTTAATGACTCCCTTAAAAACTCTTCATGTATCCTTAATGGCTCGTTTAAAAACTCTTGGCACGTTGTAAAAATATTGAAATATAAAAATGTTAAGGATTTTAAATATAGGTGGACATGGAATGAAGCTCCAAACAAGCATAAAGTTGGCAGTTGTAGGTGGACATGGAATGAAGCTCCAAACAAGCATAAAGTTGGCAGTTGGGCCCAGCCTGATAACTAAGCTGGCTGATAATGCTGGCTTGGGCTGCGGTCAATGAATTGGGGTCAACCCGAGCTTGAGTTTATGGAGCTTTGGGCCAGTTGGGTTCAATCTGATGTTCAGGAGGTAATCTACAGCCCAAAACTCCTAAATTTTGCAAGGAGGATGCTCTTTGGTTTTGTTTTTCATGCTTGAGGTACACCAACTTGGAACCCTCGGCTCAATGACGTCGCCTGCTACCAACAACATTCGCTCAGTGTACATGTGGCTTTTTCTACGCGCACATAAAAAAGAAAAAAAAAACATGTGTATTTTATTGCAGCTGATGTGAAGATCTATGTGTTAAAATAATAAATAGAAAATTAATGCAATAGAAAGTGAATTTAGGTTTGAATTAAGAATAGATATTGTTAGGTAAGTGGAATGCAATACCTACCGCTGGTATGAAGATTGAAGCCTTCACACTTTCTTTTATTTCTTTATTTTTGGTGCTTTGTGGTGATACCTTTGTTTCAATTTGTATATCGGTATCCTCTTTGACAACATAAAAAGTATGAGGTACATGAGTTTAAAATAGAGATTGACTACTACCAATCACAGCTCCAACTGCGCCACCTCTTAAAAATAAATATTGTCATGAAAAACTTCAACATGCCTATACAAAATATAATCATAGAATGCGAACATTATTTAAAAAATGGGTTCTAAACCAAATGGCTTTGACCTCTTAAAAATCATTTATTAAAAAATGTAACTTAAAATATATATTAGTTAAAAATAAAAAGTAAATGTTAACATATGGCGCCCTCGTACCGGCTGATTAATGCTGACAGCGTTGAGGGAAGATACTAAATGTGATAGAATGTGGTGGTTACTCATATTTAATGTGGCACCATTGTTTGCGGCATGGCATAAAATAGCGTCGGAAAACAACCAAACCCCTAGGAAGGATGTGAGAAAGTGCAGGTCGCGTCACTTATTGGAATTTTGAAAAGATTGAGCCACGTGTCGCAGATGGAAATACAAATGACGATATGCAATCATCCCAGAGCATGGCTAGTGGCGCGGCAAAGGTGGTGGGGCCCACTCCTCAGGACGGTGCCACGCACTCTCCAACGAATGCTTACGTATGAGCAGAAGGCCGTGATTCTGCCCAAATATTTATATTTTTAATTTAAATTTAGATTTTTCCTTTTTTTGGGGTGGTTGCTCCCTTTCAGTTGAAAGCCCCACAGTTTTGCTTCATCTTTCAAACAACATTCCCTTTTGTTTTACTTTCTAACGTCTTTTTTCCTATTTTAATTTCCCCTTTAAATTTAAGTTTTTAGACGTAGAATTAAAATTCCAAGTTTATAATCCATTATGTGATCATTTGATCAATGATGGTCCGAGACTTTAAATGGCATTTCTCAATTTTTAATTTTTTTATTAATTATTTAATATTTTAGTGTTATTTATTTACTTATTGGTGCTCCCAGGGCGAACCTTGGTCGCCATAAATGCGGAGCTCCCCCCTTGGACGCTGGCACTAAACACTGTAGAACGGCAGCCGCAGTACTCCCTTGATTCCCTTCCGCCATTTTCTGGTTCCTCCTTCTCTTACTCGCCGGAAAACGGCGTCCGTACCGGATTCCCGGTTGGTGAGCTCTGTCCCCTTCTTGTTGGAATTGGTTTTGGGGGGAGAATCCTTTAAAGGACAGAGGCTTCGCCGGAAGAGGAGATGAGGGTGCACATGCTCTTCTCGCCCTCGTTCCCTTAGTGGTATTCGTGATATTGAGTGTAAGGCACCCGAGGAACGTCCCTGCCCTGAGACAAGATAAGAGGGTGGAGAGTTTCTGTGCTTTTGAAAGGATTTTCCGGCGGAGTTCTGGACAACCTCCGGCGGAGAGACGTTACGCGCGATTTTCATTCTATTCCTTTATTGTTGAACTGAAAGCCATACAACGTCGGTTTCTTTGATTTTTCTCCACTTGGTGGTTGATGCTTGCGTAATTGGGCACAATCCTAGATCGGAGAGGCAATCGTCTCTTTAAGCAAAGGGAATTGTGAGAGTAGCAGGCGAGAAACAAGGACTAGTTCTTTGGCGAGCTAATTTCATAGAGTAAACCGGAGATGGCGCAAATTGGAGGAGGGCGGAGGCATATGAGGGCAGCAGTGGTGATCGGACTGGCGTGCATATTGGCGTCCGCGCTCGTGTCCGCCGACCGGAGGCTGATGCAGCACGAACAGGAGGCCGGTGCGCCGAGTAAGCACCGGAAGGAGAGCGCTCTAGAGAGGCTCATAAAGTTCCTGTGGCAACCCAAGGTGACCGCTTACGTACACGTCTGGCCGGTGAGCTCCCTTCTTCTTCTTCTTCATTTGAAATTCGACTTCTTTCTCATGATTTTCCGTCACTGCTTCGTTCAGAATTAAAAATTAGAGGACCTTTCGTTTTGCCATTTTTGTCGCTCAGAATTTCAGCCATTTTTAGAATCATTCATGAAATTCTTTTTCTCCGGTTCGTTGTTTCAATTTTCTCACTTCGAATTGGCCTTAGTTTTGGACGCTGATAATCCAACTTTTTTTTTGCTAAAAGAAAGAAGAAGACCTCAAAAGTTGAATTGCAAAGATCTAAGAAGAGACTAAAGAGTTACTGCATGTGCAGTGACCTCCATCGTCGTACTTCTCTGTCACTACACGTTTATCGTCATCTCGATCTTGTTCTTATTCCTCACCTCCCCTGAATTATGCCAAAGAAGATCTGGGGAGGATCTGAAATCACTGAATAAATGGTCTCATTCTCTTTTTTCTCTTTCTGTTTGTTCAGGACATGAGCTTCGGATGGAGGATCATCTTGGGCTCCATCATTGGCTTCTTGGGAGCGGCTTTTGGGAGTGTGGGAGGAGTTGGAGGGGGAGGCATCTTCGTCCCCATGCTCACTCTCATCATTGGCTTCGACGCCAAATCTTCCACCGCCATTTCCAAATGTGAGATCATGGATCTCATTCTCACAGTCTCTCTCTCTCTTTTTCTCTCTCTAGAATGAGAAGGGTAACGATTCACGTGTTGGGTTCGTGTTTGGACGAGACCCGGACCCGAATATGATCCATATGAGTTGCTTTTATCGGTTTTGGACGGCTCATATCCAAATCCCAGGCTGTGGTTGGTAGAACTTGTGGTATGGGGATGGTGGAAAAACTCTCAGACGTCAATTTCTCGGCATACAAATTACAATTTCTCCCTTTTGGCGACTTAATTTTCTTTTATTTTCATCACGTTCCTGTCCCAAAGATCAACCAGATTACGAGATGTCGAATTTTGAAAATCTCGTTTTTCAGTCGAAAAGTTATCTTCCTGTTATTTTGACGAATTTTTTGGCCGTGTTCATGTGAAATTTTCGTAGCAAAATTATAAGCAAGTTCATTATTATTCATTGAAAGATCAACTGTTCATTAAATGACTGAGATCATCTCACTTATCAAAGAATTCTCTCTTGATGAAGCGTGTGTTCTTCTTTCTGTATTTGCCTGGTGGAGCAGGCATGATAGTGGGTGCGGCGGGATCGACCGTTTACTACAACCTGAGGCTGAGGCACCCGACGCTGCCGCTGCCCATCATCGACTACGACTTGGCCCTACTCTTCCAGCCGATGCTCATGCTTGGCATCAGCATTGGTGTCGCCTTCAACGTGGTCTTTGCAGACTGGATGGTCACCGTGTTGCTCATCGTCATCTTCATGAGTAATCAATCCTCTCTGGCTCCTCCCCACATGAATTAGTTTTAGCTCATACTGTCTTGCTTTCCTTCGAGTTCTGTGCATGGTTATGAATTGATACTTAATGTGGTAAAAACTGTTCGTTCAGTTACGTCCACGAAGGCCTTCCTGAGAGGTGTTGAGACGTGGAAGAAAGAAAGCAAAACGAAAAAGGTCAGTTCTAGTTGCGCACTAAGAAAAATTTTGTTGGCAACCAACTTCTGTTTTGGTAGTTTTCTTCTTTCACTAGTTGAGAAGAAGAGGAAAAAATGGAAAATAATGAGCTCATGTTGTTTGCCTTTTGTTTGATTTTCAGACTGTCAAAGCTGCTAAAGAAAATGGTAAGTTTTCAAAAGCCGGTTTCCTTCTCTCTTTTCTCGGTTTTGATGGGTTGGCTGGAGAACTGAGAGTTGGAGGCTCATTTTGTATATGACCAATGAATGGTTTATCTTCAATCTCCGGACCAAGAATGGCCGCCATGTACGTTTTCATCAAGTGAGATTAGTGGTGGAGATTGAATATCACAGAGAAATTTGTCATATGCAAGATGACCTGATTCTGCTCTCTGTTCATGTTTTTCATCTACCAATATTCTTCATTGTCCTTCCTTTTGCATTGGTATGATCAGGAAGCGAGGAAGTGGAGTCCGGTGCCCCGTGTAACAGCATGAAAACAGATAGCAAAGCTTTTGGAGACAAGGCCGTGAGTACTATTGATTCTTTAGTGACTTCTTCCCTCTTGCAGATCTTAGCATCGCCTTATGACCGCCATGAATTTTGACATGCCAGGTTTCTGTCCTGGATAATATCTACTGGAAGGAACTTACCATTCTCATTGTTCTGTGGGTTGTATTTCTTGCCTTCCAGATTGCAAAGGTACAGTTTAAGACACCTAACCCTGCCATATCCTTCTTCTAAATGAATTCTCTACCCACATCCCCTCTTACTTTGTGGGGCAATTTCTCTGTGCAGAACTACACAAGAACATGCTCCCCTTTATATTGGGTATTCAACCTTCTTCAGGTTAGGCTTCTGCACTAATTGCTTCCATGATTTGGTGGCAGTATTCATAGTAATTGGTGTATTTCCTCAGTTTCCTGTGGCTATTGGAGTGTCCCTCTATGAGGCCGTGTCCTTATACAAAGGGAGGAGAACTATTGCATCCAAAGGTGGAGAACCAACAAACTGGAAGATTCAAAAGCTGGTCCTGCACTGTTTTGTTGGCATGATTGCTGGCGTAGTAGGTGGTCTGCTTGGACTTGGGGGAGGCTTTATCTTAGGTCCTCTGTTCTTGGAACTCGGCATACCTCCCCAGGTTATCCAATAATCAATATTGCTTTTTCTCCTTTATCTATTAATATCATCTTCTGCATAGTCATTGACTTCACATGTTGTGTCAGCTAGCACATCTTCCAAAACATTAGTTTGTTCACACCCTCTCAAGTCAAGCATTAATAGTGTTTCTGCCATTAAACTTTGGGTGCATGTGACTGCGTGTCCGTGCGTGTGAGTGTTTTGCTTAGTTTTTTTGTCTGCAAGTTCGTCTCCTGCGTGGAAATTGTAGTGCAGACTCTCTTTTTCCAATATGTTTCCAAATTTTCTTCCTTCTGCGATGGGCCCTCCCTGCTCTGCAAATGGGACCTCCCTATTGATCAAGGCTCTTTCTTTTTCCTGATTCTGTCACACGCAGGTCGCAAGTGCTACAGCAACCTTTGCCATGAGTTTCTCCTCATCCATGTCCGTCGTAGAGTATTACCTTCTTAAACGGTTCCCTGTTCCCTATGGTACGAAACCTCAAGAACTCTGTACATTGCTATTAGATTGAGAAACTCTTGTTTCGATTGAAGAGATTTCTTTGTTGATGGTGTTGGCAGCACTCTACTTCTTTGCTGTCGCCACAGTAGCCGCGCTCGCCGGCCAACACGTTGCAAGAAAAGTGATAAATTTCTTGGGGAGAGCATCTCTCATCATCTTCATTCTGGCTTCAACGATCTTCGTCAGTGCAATTTCACTGGGTAAGAATTCATGGACTCCAACGTAAACAGTGCAGTTACACTTTTCTTCGTCCTCTGTCACAAGGAAGAATTCTCATTTTTCATCGTCCTCTGTCACAAGGAAGAATTCTTGATTGCATTCCTGTTGGTAGTTTTAGTACTTTGGCTAACTTTTTCTGAAACTTTTTAACCGCCAAATTGGCTAAACGTGTGTATTAACACAAATCCGCTTTTCTTCTAAAGGTTTGCTTTAGTGGCAGTGAACCAGCGGCAGAGCCATGTCATGTCGGACAGTATAGTTGCCCATACCAGCTTGTTAAAATTTTTTATTTTTAATCTGGCATCATATATATATATATATATATATATATATATATATATATATATATATATATATATATATATATATATTGTCCCCAGTATTTCTAAATGAGTTTTTTTCCAACCAATTTTTTTTGGCTCGGCCACCACAGTGAACCCACTTGACCTGATCCCAAGATGAATGACCTATTCAAGTAAGGAATGAAACTGGCCTACAAAGGCCCATGAGAATCGAACCAAAAACTGGCCTCCTACCGGTGGCTGGTCCGGTGACTTGCTTTCATGAGTTTCGAACTCTGTGTCTTTTTATGACAGCTAAAGCTCTACCAACTTTTCCAAACTTCCTTTGGCAGCTATGATAAAATTGGGACCTTGTTTTAGCTACCTTCAGATCAGATGTGCCAACTTCTCAACTTCTAAAAATGCTTACTTTGCAAGCATAGGCCAATGATTGGATTTAAATCTTGAGGCAAGCGTGTTCTGAATCATGAAACTGCGGATGATCTCAGTTTTTCATTGAATTTCTATGTACAGGTGGGGTTGGTCTATCGCACATGGTTCATAAAATAGAAACACATACGTACATGGGATTTGAAAACTTATGCTCATACTAGAAGGCAGATCGGAAGGAAACAGACAGATTGGAAACCTCATGATCTTCACCAAGCTTGGCAATCTCTTCTCATTATCCGCGATCTGGGCGTCGATCTGCCGTGACTTACTAGATTTGAAAATTTTTGAAAATACATGAATGCTCATGTATAAGCTCCGAATCTCTACGGATGTGGAGAAATGATACCATAATGTAGCCTTTCGTTTTTTTTCTTTTGGCTCTTTACATTGTATTTCTTCATAAGCAAAGTATCTCTTGAAGGGGAGTATTGGTTACTGATGGTGGGTGTCCGTTTGGCAACATGCATCTGTCCATACTTGGTATCTTAAAAAAGCAACAAAATTAGGATTCTTCATAACTTCATCGATTTTCAGTTTGTTCATCACGCTTCTACATTTGGACAAGGGTTGCAACTCGAACTCAACTACCTATAAATAGAGACTAAGACTGCATTTATCTTCGAAGAAGTTGGAGCAATT
This sequence comes from Nymphaea colorata, assembly GCF_008831285.2. Classification (NCBI taxonomy): domain Eukaryota; kingdom Viridiplantae; phylum Streptophyta; class Magnoliopsida; order Nymphaeales; family Nymphaeaceae; genus Nymphaea; species Nymphaea colorata. The sequence continues at coordinate 5,454,999 of NC_045143.1, forward strand.
CATTATTTTGACCTTACAAGATTTCCAATCCAGTAAGATGCAACTGCGTTAATGCTCAAAGAGATAAATCATTGAAGAAAGATGTAAATCTGCGACCATTCGAATCCAAGTTCTTAATCGTTTTTTAGATTAAATTCTTTAAAATTGTGAAATTGGATTCGAGTTCTCACATAACTATTACCGGTACGTATGATAGACTGACAAAAAAAATGGACAGGTGTGTACACCTGCAAGAACGAGCTGTGTAGAGTTATGCATTTGATCATAAATCAAATTCAGATTGGGTATGCAGTTTCATAACTGAATTTGAATGTGAGTCTCTTATTGAACAGGAATTCAATTAGATCCGACCAACTACAAATAATTTTTTGATCTTGTACTAGCTCAATCCATATTCACAAAAAATGTTTTTTTTTTTTTGAAAAAAACATGAAAAAGGCGATAAATTAAATGCTGTTTAAAATTTTAAAAAATGCATTAAAAAAACGTTAAAAACGAAGAAAATTTCACTTTTTTCACTTTCTTTTTTCATTTTTTTCAGTTTTTTTTAATGTCAAACAGTTTTTTTTATTTTTTATTTGTTGCAAATCTACTTATCTTGTGATGTTCATGTTATTAGTTTCTCATATATTTTATTTTTCTTTTATTTTTAGCTTTCTAAAATTTTTAAAAATTTATCATACTTTTCTCTCTTTTTTTTCTTTTTTTTCAAGTTTGTCTTATTATACCTGAGAAAAATCAAACTATGGACTTCAATTTAAGCAAAATCTAAACAGGTAACATCTTTGCTGAATCCAAGTGCTAACTATGCTTTTGCTGATCTTCCTTCTTCCCATCTCAATATTGATTTCCGAGTCCTTCACTCATTTCTTATTTATATACATATTAATGTATATGCAATATTCCTCAAGTTTTGATTAAAAAACCATGAAAAGATTCTATAAAAATCACCAACTTTTAACAGTTAGCAGGTAGGCATATATAGCTTTCAGGAGAAGGTCTCCAAGAACCACATAATAACAAAAATAAACTAACTTTTGACATAAAATAACATAATATTTCTTGTAAAAATCACTGTTCTTCCTTGATCAACAAAATATATTCTTGTTTTCACAATAATGTTCTCTGTCAGTAAGCAATCTTTTGAGAACGCCGTTAAATTTATGCATGCCTTACTGTTAACTTCGTTTTCGAACTTCGTCGCTACCGCCACCGCAATAGTCGAATGTGTCAGTCAGAATGTAAACTGTTTCCACCTTTAGTGAAATGACAGACGCACTACAAAAGCATAAAGTTGTATAAAAAGTGCATGCATTATTCTGGTGAACGATGTGCGAACAATGCAGCAATACTCACGGTAAAAAATGAATGCATCTTTGCGAATTACAAACCAGAAAATAATATGAAAACAGAAACTGATAAAGTATGCCATTCGGTGTAGCATGTGAACCGTCTGTTCAACGCTTTGGAGTTCTCGAGCTTCAGTCTGGTTCGAAAGACGAGGGCCTTCTGCTGAAAGGTGACTGATCCGCCGCTGTAAGATGGCAGTTGTTTTGGCCTTTTAACCTTCGAAGGGCCATTTGGTTTTTGCTTTTTTTCTGATTTCTGTGTGTTCTTTTCGGGGATTGGGCCAAATGAGATATCAGACAAAAACCCAATTTTGTTTTGTGATAGCGACACAGAAATACCAGGCTTTGATGAAGATTACTTAAACAGTCGATTTTTAGGAAATTTGAAAAATTAAATTTTAAGTATGGAAACTAAGTTGGTTTTTAAGAGTTTGAAATACCTCAAAATTAGTTTCGCTTAGAAATAACTCATTTGTTTCTCTTTTGTGCTTTATATTCTCTTTTTTAAAGGTATTTTGCACTTTCTGGGAAAAAATTTGTTTTACATTTGTAACTTGATTTTTACTTTATTTTATGATCTTTTGTATAATAAGATGGTGAGGTATGAGACCCTTTGGTACATGAACTATGTGAAATGATCTTGGTTATTGATTTCTTTTGAATATACATAGTCGAGAAAAAATCAAGGACAAAAAGATAATTAATGTTATATGAAATCAAATACCAAATCTTCATTCTTCTTTTTGTTTTTCTTTCCATTCTGCATCTTACAAAGATATAACTTATGACATTTTACACTTTAGACAAATTAAATTATTTTGCATCAGTTCAACTTTAATTCATTTATTACGAATTCTGAAATGCCAACTTAAAAGCACAGGCTTCTAGAAGGTTCTTAGAAAAATGCACCACACGACAATTAAAAAAAGTGTTTTTTTACTTGAATTTGAGTGAGGCTCACTATACTCTTATTTACATTTTGCGGATGCCTGCCTTTCTAAGCCTAAGAATGTTAATAAAATAATTTTTAGTGCGCTTTTGATTAAAAATCATTATAATGCATATTTGAAGAAGACCATATTTTTATTTCTTACAATACGACATAATTTTGTCCAGCATTACACTATAAAATTTAAGAACAATAGTAATAATTATATTATTTTTCTTCAAATAAGATCATAGTATTTTTAGAATACACATTCTAAGAAATATAGCACATTGTCCTTCTTATCTAATGCTCTCCTAAAAGTTTCATCAAACTTTATAATTCATATCCTTCAAAAAGAATTTTCTTTACCCAATTAATTTCTTGAGTCCTTTGTACTTAACAGTCACACCTATTGTCCACATCAACCTCCGGGCTTCACGCTTCAGTTTCGTCTTCACAATTCCTCTAACGATCAATCAAACTATGAGTTCATCTAAAAGCAGTGATAATGGGGTTCATTATTTAATAAAAATGAAGGAGACTTCCAAATACGAAGAGATTGTGGAAAGCCTAGAGTTTCAGTTCCAATATCTCAAGAGTTTGAAATGCAAATTTTGTGGTCATTGCCACATTCTAGTGTGTGGTCGCTAGTTAGAACATAAAAAGTTTTTAAGTGAACTTTATGAACCTTAAAGAAATGGACACAACATGTTTTTGAGGTGGTTGAATGAAACACTATCCTAAATCTCCAAAGAGATTGGTGCAATGGTCGGTGCAAAAGTTAGTAAGCAGCTGATCCATGTTTTAATTCTTTATAACATCAACCTTTTGTACTGCAAACAAAGAACCACCGGCAGTACAATAAAAGTAACACTCTAAAACATCGAAAGCAAACCTTGTACTTTAAACGATAAGAATCGGGTGAAAGCTTTCGTTTTTTGTCGAGTAATGCAAAACCCCGAAAACCACTCTTCTAATATATATATATATATATATATATATATATATATATATATATATATATATATATATATATATATATATATATATATATATATATATATATAGAAACTACAAACTCCCTCTCGTTTTTGTATGTCGCCATTAAAGTTGTGACCTTTTTTTCTCAAAAACTTGGCCAGCAAAGTAGAGCCTTGTGTGAACAAAGTTAGAAAAATGAGTCTTAAATCTAGGGTTATAGCCAAAAGAGAGGACCATGAATGAAAATGCTTCCAATTCTTTTAGCAAACTGGGGTAGGCTGACTTTATTAGTTTATTCCAAAATGTTCACTTTCACCATCCATTTTCCTATCAATTTTGATTTAAAAATCTTAAGTCCAACTCCCCTACCAGCTGGATGGAATTCTTGCTTGTTTTAATATATATATATATATATATAACGGTAGATCGAGTGCCCTTCTAGGACTGCACCAAATCAGATTTCTTATAGTGTAACTTGTGTGAAATTTGATTTGATTATGCTGTCTTCTTCGTTTAGATTTGCATTTGGACTCACATTGAAATCCATTTGAGACAACAGAGAGACAATTTTTTTTTTTAATTGAGGAGCACTATTTCAAAAAATTTTATTTTTCAAAGGGCATTAGTATATGCAAATAAACAAAGATTCAAAAATTTTTATTTTTCAAAGGGCATTAATATATGCAAATAAACAAAGATTTAAATACACCTATGTGCAAATAAAGAAAATTTTTGGAGCCATTGTGGGCAACTGCCCACATCAGCCAACATGTCACTTTGCCACTGACCATATTTTCATGTACTCAAAGATTGCTGATTTTTTTTTAAATTTTTTTTCATTTTTGATAAACTCAATCAATTTGAACATAAATGGGTCAAACCCAGTTCAGGGACTAATCCACGCCTGAACAGCCAGAAACATGAAATGGGATGAGTAGGCTAATTCAAAGTAATAATCAAACTATAGTTTTAAATTTTATTACATAATTTTTAAATTTTTATATGCGTTAAATTAAAATTTTAATTTACATGTAATTTTTGATTTTTTTTTAAATATGAGGGGTGGAGTCGTGGAGAGTTGAATGAGGAACTGAAACGATCAGTATTTACCGATACGATCCGAAACTTCGTTTTTTTTTTTTCTCTCTCTCGGATCATTGTTTATAGTCAAAACCAGAGATTTGTTTGTTATTTAGTATAGGGACAAACAATTGTAACTATTTTTCGAACGCGGTCTTTTATTGTGTTGGGGAAAGGAGCTCGCTCTCGATCTCCCTCTCTCTGGTAGGAGACTTGGATCCTCTTTCTCTCGTCTTCTTCCAGATTTCCACCCTGTTAGCGTCTCCGATCTAACGGTATGAATCTTCTCTACTTCTCCTTCTCCTTTTTCTAGTTGTTGGTGTTGATTTTCCTGGCTTGGACTTTTGGTTGTTAGATTCCTTGTTTCTCTTTTCCGATTTCCGCATTGCGGTTGCTTCATGGTGTTTTCTAGCGGTTCAATTAAAGACCTGGTTTTTACCGCGGATCCATTCGAAAGGGAATGGTGGTTGTGTTCTCACTTCTCAAATGTGAAAAATTCTGTTGTTGGATTTCTGACCGTTCTCCCTCGTTAAAAGTTCTTTCCTTTTTGTCGACGAAGTCTCCTTTTAGAGTTTGTTATTCTTCGTAATAGATGAACGAGGAACCTATCGGCGCGACTATTGGTTCGTTCCTTTTTCTGTTTGCCCGGGAATTTGATCCGCTTGGTTTGGTCATCATCAGCTTTCTTTTTATTTATTTTTTTTGGGGGGTGGGGTGTGGGGGAGTTGAGATGAACTTCTGGTGATCGGCTTCTGGGTTGTACAAATTAAGGTTTTCGGGGTTTGTTGTCCATTCTTTGATTTGTTTCGTGTTCTAAAAGGGAACATATGCGCGTTTATTTGTTCTGACATTATTAAAAGTTTTTGTTGACTAATACGTGCACCATTTGGGGGCTTACTTCGGATGTCGAGTTATTATATACTCGTTACTATTCGGAATTTTGATAGGGCAACCTGAAGGTTACCATGCCAGCTTAAGGTATATGGAGATGGCTTTTTTCTTTCCTATTTGTCAAATTATGGTGCTATGCTTTCTTCAGGTTGCTAGATTAAAGATGGGTATCGCATCAAAAACTAGCGACTCAGATGAGGGGACGTTGGAGATTGGCATGGGTAAGCTGAGATGCTTCTTGTAGTGACTTTGGTTATATTCTCTAGAATTTGTCCTGGTTTGGAGACTTCTGGTTCTCTTACCTTCATTAATTCAGTCATGCACCTCATGGTGGTACACTAACTTCTAGGAAGCATGCCTCATTGAAGCATTTTCTAACTTGCTGGAAATTTCATTAAGATTGTTTCTGGCTTTCTGATCCTGGCATGTGTTATCGGATTATTTAACCAAGAAGTTAAATCCGCAATTTGGTTTATCATGATCTTGTTGGAATTGACATTCAGCATGCCACATATTCTAGAGTGTATGGGGTTGTCTTTCTGCTCCATCTATCTTGTGCTTTATCGGCTTACTGCACGACTAAGCTAATTACTTTCTCCACTATCTCTGATAGGCTATACACATGTACAAGCATGCATATGCATTATATGCATGCCAAAACTGTTTTCTAGTATAGGTTTCATGCCTCCAATGATGTGCACTTATTTTAATACATGTTTTCTTTGTGCTTATTGCAGAATATAGGACTGTTTCTGGTGTTGCTGGTCCTCTAGTCATTCTGGAAAAGGTCAAGGTAATATTTCTGGTTCTCTTGCTAGCAGAGGTCATGCATAGTTTCCTTGTACCTCGTTCTCTTTGTGGTGTT